>NC_067205.1:10020268-10418464 GCF_026262505.1 Trichomonas vaginalis G3
TTTATATTGTTTATTTTTGTATTTGTATGTTTTATTAATATTTTGGGTTTATAAATTTTTTTTTTGGGTATTATTATTATTGGTATATAATTTATGTTTTTATTTTTTTAAAATTTTGTATTAATTTTTTTTTGGGGTATTATTATTTTGATTTCTATCTGTATTTTAGTCTTTTTTTAATTTATAATCTATATTTTATTTATTTATTTTATTTATTATTTTTATTTATTTTATATTTAATTTTATTTTTTTAGTATTGTATTTTTTATTTTTTATATATTATTTATTTTTTTTTTTCTTTTTTTTTTATATGGTTATATAATTTTATTTTATTTATATTTTATATATTGTCTTGTTTTATTTATTTTTTAATTTATTTATTATAATTATTTTTATATTTATTTATTTAATAGGGGGGGTGTTTTGTTTTCTTTTTATTTTGTTATATTTATTATATTATAATAATATTTATTTTATTATTTTTTTATTTATTTATATGTGTATAGTAACTTATTGAGAAAGAATCAAAATTAAATCAGTTGTGCATATAGCAATAATAATGCAATCAAAATATTTTGCGAATTTGATCCCCATTATAACGTACGGCTACTTAAATTTTATTTAAGATATTGGAATATATCTGAAATTATGCACTTTATTCTAAAATTGTTGACTTGAGGGCAAAGATTTTTGAGATATGAATTTTAAAAAAATTTTTGGGAACATATAGAAAATATATTCTGAGTGAAATACAAGGAAAATTTCGGGGTATTAATATAAAAATTGAATTGTTTTTATTTGTTTATCCTGAATATTGAAAAATTCAATAGCAACTCATCATATGACCAACGATTGAAAAAATACTTTATTGACTTCATGAACAGTAATTTTAAACAGTTTATCACTCAGGCTGTTCCTGCAAAATAAGTTTTCAAATTTGACTCTAAAAGATAACAAATTTTAATATTGAAATTTTTGAAATTAAAAATGTAAAAATCCGGAAATAAAAACAATTTATGAAGAATTTAAACGAAGAAACATTATATTCATTCATAAAAGGTATTATATTTCATAAAAAATTAAAATATTCTTTTTAATTGAGATCTCAATATATTGATACCAAAAGTAACGATTTAATGAACATTAATCTAAAAGATTTATACTCATTTCTTTTTGCTAAGAAAGATGCATGAAGATGCGGCTTTCAACGTAAGTAGCTAATGAAAACAACATCATATCTTGATATTTTTATTTTCTTTATTTCCCAAAAAATTGCTGATTGATACTATTACAAGAATCAAACAGATTGCGTTTTGCAAAGCAATGAGTCTCCAAATGACATATTTTATCTCAATTTTTATTGAAAATTTTATTGAATGGAAATGTAAAAAATACGGTCTTCCAAATGTTTCATTTTTTTCTAATTGGCTTTTGGCAGCCATATTCACTTTCAAGAAAAGTTGATAATTTAAGATATGCCAATGAATAAAACTGTAATACTCACATCCGCATAACTAAATTTTAGCAAGATTCGCGAACAATATTTTGTCGAGTTTCTAGTAAATTAACATAATTATTGAAAGTTGCATCATACACGAATTTACTCAAATTAAATATTCCACTCATACAATATATAGTGCATCAAATCACATTGGACAGAATTTCTTCAATACAAACAATCAAATTAAATATCAACTATAAATCACTTCTTAGCATTTTTTAACCCGACATCACTCCGCTCAATCACGAACTCCGACATTTTATACCCTAATTTTGTAGTTTTTTTTGAGTATTTCTCTCTTTACAGCATGTTTTATATCTGATGTGATACTCATGACGAATGTTATATGCTATATCTCATTTTTGAGTTAATTTTACTATGAATGAAATACGAGCCCATGTAATGTTCGTCGTTTCAAGGACTTTGTCCATGAGATTTTGATTATTGTGACACTCTGAATGATGTTAAATTTGCAAACTGTATAAAGGTTTTATCCAAAAATTGACACTTAAGTAAAATAATCTTCATGAGGTCGTTTTAGTCTTGTAATGTTGAACTACGGCTTTGACGAGAACCTATGCGCAGCATTACAGAAGTTTTGCTCGAAATGGGAACTCAGGTCAGTTTATGTAGTATATATGTCCCATTTGTCGAATCTGTATTCCGCCAAATGGAAAAAGAATTCAGTGAAATATACGATCATATGTTATTTAATCGGAAAGTACGCGTAAATTCATTTGGCAAAATTTTCACGAAAAAATCCAAAAATTACTAAACAAAGATGTAGATCTTCTCTTGAAGAGGATGAAAATAATTTGACAATGAAGAAAACCATACTATACATGCATACTCATCAATAATACAACTTCGGATGGCTAATCACGAATTATCGTGAAGAGATTAGAACTCAAAAAGCGGAAATAGGCGATACGATAGAAACGCGAAGAATCGGTAAATAAAATCTCTTACTATTCAAAAAATCTTCCAAAAAGATGGATCATGTTTCGAACATAAATACGAAAGAATATAAAACCAGATGAGATCGACCAATTTATTACAAGCATGGTCAATTACGTTTTTAGAATACATTGTTTTTTGTAATACTTAATATAAAAAAAATGTTTTTGAAGTCTTTTACTTTTTCAATCAATCATTTCAGACTTTATTAATTAGGTAAGTATGAATGTAATGCTATTCAATTACTTAAAATAGTTAACATAATTTTTTTTCACATTTTAATCGTAATCAAATAGTCAGATTATGGTTGTTTTAAGTTCCATAGACTGTAAATTGTTTCGATGAACTGCGATACAGTGTTGAAGTTTTGGACTGACTTCGCCGATAGTAAAGATTGAAACTCTTCTTTGTAAATAGAGTTATCGCCATTTTTATCAGAATGAATCTTGAAAAGATTCTGAGCAATGTTTTGTTGGTCAGATTGAGTGAGGTTTTGGATTACGGATGCGAATATCATTAGATCGAGAGTTCCTGACTTAATCAGCATCAACTGGTTGAAACACTCATCATAGCACCCTGGCGAGCAGCATTCATTGGGGGTCCGGGTAGAAAACAAATCAACGAAGTCAATTGAACCGTACTCCATTACGATCAAGAAGAACGCCAAGTTCAGCAATTTCAGCCCTTATTAAAAGAACGCCAATATCTCCCATGAGACTTGGAAACTCGTTCTCTAAGAATCAATCTTTATCTCCATTGTCATCAGCAATTCTGAAAAGGCGACCGAAGGCCTGAATGCACAGTTGAACCTCTGTGAGATGATTTTTGCACGAATGCGAGCAAGAGAAGCTCTTTAAAGAAGGCTGATGGATACACTCATAAATTATTAAAAAACACGTCACCTATCTTTATTTCCTCGATTCCAGTCAAATAAAAGAGTCCTGACAATAGTCTCATTCTGAGTTGAGAAAATAAAAGCTTTATTCAAATTTACAACATTTTATTCTGAACATTTTTTTTATTCTTTTGGATAATGATGCCAAATAATCAATTTGGAACCACCATGATTTATTTTTCTGGCAACCACAGCATTCGATTATTAGTTAATAGTATACATACATTTTTTTCGGGGTTTTTGACAGCTCAATGTTTCTAACCGAAATTGGAATATGTTTCTATCTGGTATCATTAACGGAAAAGTATATATTTGATTCCATTATTTGAACTATTAGAGATAGCTGTGTAATGCCCAAAAACCTCATCAAAGTTGTCTGATTTTTTCATAACAATATTAATTTAATATAATCCACATACATAATATAATTTAACAGGAGAAAGAGGTACGAGTCAATCAAAAAAATATATACCAACCATCAGTTTTTCATCAAAATGATCAGAGGTTTCCATTTTAAAAGACATCGATGGCGATTTCAATCTAGAGGCCATTGTTGAATATGAAAGTTCATTAAAAATGTTGATTAAGAGAACACAAAAGAACGAGTAAATAATACCGTTTTTTACCATTTGATAGAAAGAACTACACACTCACAAAGGTTTCAATTCTACAAAAACACAATTTTTATCGAACATAATGATGGCAATAGCCGTTTATTACATTGAAATTTTTAAGATATTACAAATATTAAAAATATGCACTCTATTAATGGCAAATCAAATCTTCTTAATTTTCGATATTTTTCAGATATTGATTTTTAATAATAATATTGTGCACATGAAATGCCAACAATTATGCAAAGTTTTCAGAGTTTTGTATTCAACAAAATTGAATAGTCCTCCATTTTTATAATGAGTCATTCCAGCCAAATGGAAGGATTTGTTCATACGGTCCCTTGGTTTCCTGATTTGTGTTCTCCCTTTTCTTGCAATATATGTAACAAAGTTTAAGTATAAAGTGAAGAAAATCTACGTTGATGAAAAACTTCCACTTTATAATTACAGTGATAAGCCAGTTGTAGTTTCGCATTTAACAGACATTCACGTAACTCCCAATAATCCAGATGCTCGCGCAAGATTAAACCGTTCTCTCAGTTATATTCACAGAAAAGTTAAACCATCGTGGGCTCTTATAAGTGGTGATTTGGTTGATAACTACGTGGAAGTAAATCTCCTACCGCTTCTTATCAACATGAAGATCATTGAAAATCTATGCAGATGTCAATTAATTCATCCGGAATTTCGAAAGAGGAACATTTTGAGATTTTTGAAATCATGATTCTCTGGGGACTTACTGAATGGGATCCAGTTAATTCTCTAACCTGCAAAATATACTACTACAGAAATGCCAGATTTTAAGCATTTTCTCACGAAAGGCGCAATGTCAGAAATAGTCGCTTTTACACCACAAGAATTCCCAACAGGATATGGTCCACTTGCATTTATTCTCGCAATTCTTCCGAAGCATCTTGACCGATTAGAAGAAATTCTCAAACATACCAACCAATTGCAAATATACTATTTTAACCTGCCATTATACACATGAGTTATATCCGCGTTCAGCAAAATCAAAATCAGGTCTCACATTCAAAGATATGCTTAAACATATACCAATATTACAGTATACCTTAATGGCCATACTCACCCACGTAAGATTGAACCAGTTCACTACGTGGTGTTATGAATTAACTGCCAGAGCCACTAAAGTTTCATCAGATCTTACAATTCTTACTTAGATAACAACAGAATTAACTATAAATCAATAAATCAATACAGCGAATACAATGCAATCATATCACATCCAGTTCCACAGCATTTCAGGTTTGCAAATACAAAAGATACAACATTTCCAATAAATGTCATATCATTTGATCCATCTCAGACCAAAGTATTCAACGTATCAGGTGATGCTACAGGTACTCTTACATTTAAAGAGATAATCGATGAAGAAAACAGTTGCCTTATATCAGATGAATGCGACCTTCGAAAGTGGCATCCATACAATATACATCACAGGAGATCTTACAGATAATGTTACTTTTGCTGTTAATTGCGAGTCAGGACCTTTCTATTGAGTCTCAAAGATCATTGATTGATCCAAAGACAGGATGGTCGGTTTTCGATGATGTTCATCTTATTTGGAATCATAACTATATTTATTTGGGTTCCTTTCCCTTATTTCAATGATACGCAAGTTATATTATTGGACTCTGGCCAAGCTGTCAACTGGTGGCTCATAATTTTCTTGCGGACCAATAGTTGTAGGAAGAGCGCTCTCTAAACTTGAGATTTGGATCAAGATTTTCCTCACAATCGTTGTTTTGTGGGAAATTTGCCTTCCAATAACACCTTTATAACTTCGAAGGCAATCTGGCTATGTTCTTCATATGGGGAACGTTACAAAAGGCAAGTACGTCAAAAGTGTCTTTTCATATTGTTTGTGGTTTTGTTGCTTTCACAGGTTTCATCTCGGATATCGTTTTTGCAGGCCTTGTTTACCTATCTATCCTTAAATATTGGCTGGAGTTATTACCATTTATTCGATCTTTGCGTTTTGATCGGACTCTGGTTTTGGATACTGGTTCTGCAACCTATTATGTTGGCGAAATCGCTTACTACGGCGTTTGGTCGGTTCTTTCCCTTATTTTATCTTTCCGGTCCTTGCAATTATTATTTACGCTGTAGAATGCCTTCTTCTACTATAGAAAGCCAACACAGCCAGATGTAAGTTCGGAGTCAGACCAAGAAATCAAAGATGGAAACACAAAAACTTGTTTCAGCCATAATTTTGTTTGTTTATTATATAAATATTTACTATAGGTCTTATATTAAATATCCATTGTATACTGTCATAATGACCTTTCAACTTATTTTGAATAGTTAGTTGAAAAAGTAACAAATTATATTTCATTTCAGAAGGTTTATGGACTAGTCGTTGCAGGAACAACAGGAAATAAGTTCTCAAGTTTACGCGTCGAATTCGCGCTTTGAACATTGGTATCTCTTTGATGAATTTTATCAAAATTATGTATCCCAAACATGATCGAACAAATCTACTCCCAAAAATATTTGACTATTATTTTATGTGTGGCTATAGCGTAAACTCATTATTCTATTCGCTATTTTAGAAATGGGATCTATAAACTTTAAATGTTAATAAAATAGGCCGAAAAATCACTAACAATAATAATTACTCATTAAAATCGAAAAACAGTAGTCAAGATTTTTTTTCAAATTGAGAATTATGAGCGATATCATAGAAACATTGTGCTAATCACAATTAACTAGTTTAGGGGAATTTATAAACTTTTTCGATTGACAGAAAAGATCCTCCCATCATTCAAAATAATTGGTTTTACAAATTTTGAAAAAACTATTATAAACATCTAAACCACTAGTATTAACTTTTTGTGTCTAATTTTTTTGGGACAAATTGTGAAAAAAGTAACGTTTACTCATTCAAATCGTCAACGTGCTTTTTTACATCGTATTAATGACCTTGAAATTATTATCCTTTTTACTTGGTTGAACCAGGTTTTTCAGTGAAACAAATTACAGCTAACGAGAAAGCAAGGTTGAAACACTAAACACCAGTTCTCCAAAGAAAATGCGCTTCATCTTGAATGGATGTGAGCTTCCTACATCATTTTCCTTTGAAAAAGTCGGTGTAACTGATGGGAGCGTAATACTATGCATAAGCATTGAATTCTACACCAATAAAAAGCTTTAAAGGCATTCCCTTCAGATTAAGCAACATGATTCAATGTTCAGTTGATCCTTCCATATCAAGAGAAAAGGCCCGTCTCCTTGACTTAAGACAGGATCAAATTGATTAATAATCCAAAGAAATTTAGGACTTTTTTGAAGTTACAGAACTTCCAAGATAAGAGATTGGTAATGCCTTGGATCCCTTTTGATTTTCATATATATTATTATGTTATTTATGTGCGCATTATTGTAAATATTTATGTAGTTTATTTTTACTGGCCATTTAATACACTTCTTATTCCCAAAAAGAATTCAAGTTGACCTCATCAATGTACATCTCATTTTATAAAAGAATATAATGACTCGATAAATTTTATCGTGATAATTATATTCATTTATTCCTTCACAAAGACATACATTCGACTATTTTATATGTATGAAATCCGATTATACGGTTTCTTCGTTAGTAGATATAAGATTTTCGTGATTTCAAAACACTCTTTACACTCGGAAAATTTACATTTGTAAATATCAAAATCTTAAAATAATTTGGGAGGATCAATACACTTATTGTTCTAATTTTTATAACTATTATAATTTCAAAAATCGAAATCGAAATATAAAAAAAGTTATCTTCTCAAATATAATTTTCTTCAGCAAAGTCACATAGGTTGTCAGATGGATATCGAAGGGAATGCAAACAAAAACTCCTGCAAGTTCAACATATTCAACGCGCTAGTTTTATGAGTAAGAATTCCAATTTCGATGTAAATTTTTATATTATTGGAAATTATTTAATTCAAATAAGAAAATAATAGCACTAATGAACAAAATTTAAAATCGAATTAAATCTTCATGATAATAATTTAGGTACTCCACATTTCAAATTTGCATGCTTTTTTCTCATATCAAGCTTATCCTCCAAGGACAATACTAAGACACAATCAGCATTCACGAAAATCGATACAATATAAAATATATAATTTGTTATGATTTTCAGAAATTAAATCTCTTTAAGAAACTACATCAAACACCAACAATTGATAATTTTACAACGCATACATTTGCGGATATTTTTTGTACTAATATTACCTTAGAGGCTGGAAAATATAATATTTCTGTGTTACGGTGCACAAGGAGGCGATTCATGTGGAGGTCCAAAGGAGGTAAAGGTACAAAAATTGAAGGAATATTAACTCTCAGCTCGAAAACCAATGTTACAATAAGAGTTGGGAAAAAGGGAAATTTTTTGCTGACAATGATGGTGGAGGCTTTCCTGACGGGGAAATGCTTCCTCAATGCACGAAAATTGGGACAGATGTTTTTGGACAGGTCCTGGAGGTGGATCTAGTCTCATGATTGATAATAAACCAATATTAGTTGCCGCAGGAGATCCGGAGCTCTTGACGATCAAGATGGTGCTCCCTGGAGGTGATTTTACAATAATTTTTGGTGCATCAATGAAAATTGCAGTTTGTTTGAGAAACATCAAGAGTTTACTAAATTGTCCTGCTTATATGAAGTCGGAATCAGGTGAAGCCTTTTTTTTCAGGTTCGGGAGCGGTTATAAGTGCGGCAAAATAGTAATAGAGAAGATGGACATTATAACGCTTCGTATGAAGGCTGAGTTTCTATTATCCTTCTTATATTTCTGTAATGAGAATAAACTTCAAATAATATTGAAGGAAATGAAGGAAATGGAACTATTGCCATTACCCCAATACACCATTCATTCTTCGCTCCATGCCGAGGAAATTGCGTCATAACAATCGTATGAAGGGCTCAATAATATCTTCAAAAATCATCGAATGACAATTCTATCCATCAGATTCCAAACAAGAAAATTCAACATGAATTCTAATTATTTTGTATATTAGAAAGAAAATAAACATGTATAATTTAAATAACTAAATAACAAATAATTTTTATTGTTTTTGCTTTGAGTGAATTATGTTTAATTAATTTCTCAACTCTACTTTCATGACTCTTAAGAACAGCAATAACATGGGCATCATTCCAAAATTTAAACCTTCATGACTCAATTCCTTCAAAATTTTCATCAAATCTTCTGGAGAACGATCTCTGAAGTTATCTGGAGGAGAATACGATAATAATGAGTGTCTGAGTATATCACGCATTGCCTGAGCCTTTCTCCACTCTTAAATGTGTCTGTTTTCTCAAATAATTGGAAATCTTCGAAAGTTGGCATATCAGGGGTTCCAAACTCTTTCAGTATTTCTCTAAAATGTTCTGTTGCAAATGTTTTATCTACAAAGTCTGAATAGCATCAATTGACAAAATCATATCTAATTCTGCCAAAATTATCTCAGAATCTTAGATGTATGCTTGGACATTTGATCGTGAATATTTGTTTCATCTGTAGCTGAAAGATTTTCTTGCAGATTTAACGTGAAAATCAAAGAAATTGTTTGCACTTTTCTAATTCATTATATGAGCTGCCAACAAGTTTATTAAGTTGTATCACCTTCCTTGACGGTCTTGTAGCGTGGATCTGACTTTGAAGCCAAATTACACAATGATCATCATATAAAAGCGGTTGTCATCTACAAAGAAAAGCAGCGAAACATGCTTTACAGCAAATGTCTCGATGGAGATATGTATTATGTACTGGAAACCCGTGAAAAGAGCTTTCCATAATTTCGGAATTTCATCTTTATCGAAAAACTTAAGAGGATTGTATTGCATATACGAGAAATGTGTTATATCAAATGAAAATGGCTAATGATTTCGTTGAAATGTAAGGACAGCTGACTCTACAGCACCTCTTGGCCATGTCGTGAGCATAGAGGTAACATAGGTAAATGCGAAGCTTGGTTCTGGTATTTCTGTTATAATAAACTGCTTTTTGACATCTTTCAAGAATGTTCCAAGCAATGATGCATAAGTCTTCTTGTAGTTATCAAAATTGAGTAGGCTCTTCATCATACATGAATAACAATCCATGATAAAATACTTGGTTGATGTTAAATGAATAAACTAATGGCAATTTCGAAAGATTAATTTTTTCTTCGGGAAAAGGCCAACACGTTGAACAGAAATAAATAGCATCATATCCAAGTTCGACTCCTTCTGGCACTGTCTCTTTAATACATGGGATATAAGACTTATCAAAATGTACTAAAAGACAAGCGTCGTAGATTGAAGACATTGCTAATTTTTTCCTATCCTACATCCATAATTTAATAATAGCAATAACAAGCCAATAGTCTGCTCTTCTTATTTTACGGTTACACTATATGATTATACATGTATTAATATATCCAATTCATCAAAGTTTATGTTTAAATGCATCGCAAGTCCCCACATACGAACAATGATGAATAGATCTCGAATACATAATGGTTTAAGGCGAATATTTCTGTTTTCAAATGTGTTAAAATATTAAGCTTAATATTATTGTATACAATTTTGAGGTAGAAAATCCTTTTAGTGTACATTTGTGCATCTTGAGATGCAATGCATTTAAATTGAAATGCCAGAAAAAAAATTGAAAAATTTTAGTTTCATGGATAAAGTCTTAATAATGATGTTTTCACATTGCACATAAACATATTTTAGGTCGAAAATCAAATTATAGCTTTGACTTATTTGCTAATTTCGGACAAATAATCTTCGATATATTAGGCCGCTGAGTATAACCCATTAAATTATCACGTGGAAAAAGTTCATTAAAGTTAATAAGTCAATTGGGTTCGAAATAGAAACCACAATGTCAGACAAATCTTAAAAGCGGTTTTATTGAATTTAGATGTAAATTCAAATTTCAATTATTCCTTGGAATTGATAGGCAGTAACAAAGGTATATAAAATATGATAAGGATTAAAAGAATCTAGATATGAAAAATTTCATGTTATAGACCGAAATAGATTTTTTCGGTTTTCTCTCAAATAATTGAAAGAATGATACTATTATAGGTTTATTATATTACATAGTAAAAAAATTGAATGATTGAAAGAACAGAAAAAGTCATTCTTTTCAATTTCGAATATGTTTCATTGTATTTATAATTATATGGCAAATAAGATATTTAAACTTGATTTTTGAAGGAAAAATTCAAAAATTGAATGAATTCAAATAATTTTTATTCAAAAATAAACTAGTTATTTGAGTTTAATCCTAATTATCTATTCAAACTACAAAGTTTGTAATTTAAAATATTTTGTGAGATCAGATTGAATTAATTCAAGGTTCTTTTCAATTAATATTAATGACCATATTACGCATTTTCGAACATTCTAAACCAAAATAATAAAAATGGAGACGAATGTTAATTTGCTAGACATGCGGGAGTTGTCTGCAAAGTTTTAGCTCTTATCTCTAACAAAAAAATTAGTTTTTAAAAAAATGACCGAATACGTTTCACAGCGAGAAAAAAATAAAAGGCAAGATAGAATTTTCTAGACATAAAGAAGTTGTTTACCGAGTTTTAGCTCTTATCTCTAACAAAAAATTAATTTTTAAAAAAAATGACCGAATACGTTTCACAGCGAGAAAAAATAAAAGGCAAGATAGAATTTTCTAGACATAAAGAAGTTGTTTACCGAGTTTTAGCTCTTATCTCTAACAAAAAATTAATTTTTAAAAAAATGACCGAATACGTTTCACAGCGAGAAAAAAATAAAAGGCAGAATAGAATTTTCTAGACATAAAGAAGTTGTTTACCGAGTTTTAGCTCTTATCTCTAACAAAAAAATTAACTTTTAAAAAAATGACCGAATACGTTTCACAGCGAGAAAAAATAAAAAGGCAAGATAGAATTTTCTAGACATAAAGAAGTTGTCTACCAAGTGTCAGCTGTTACTTCTTCTCAATACTGATATAAAATAAAAAATCTTATTATTTATTTAACCTTTATTGTTTCATTAAACTTCATTTATTTTATATTATAGTTTTATTCTTTTAGCTACTTGTAAATAATCTAATTTTATATCATCATTTTACCGGATTATCTTTCAGTACATCGATTGTGTATCTAAAATAATATCATTATACTTATTCTGTTTTTTCCAAAATTCTTTTAAATATCTTTTTTGGTTTGATTACTTTATACTTTACTTTTATTTTTTAATTTCAAAAAAAATTTGGTGATTGTTCTATTCTGTTACAATGTGCATTATCATATTCTAATGAATATTCATTACATACATTTAAAAAAACTTGTTAAAAATGAAATTAAAAAATTATGTTTATTATTACGCTGTGAATGTGTCAACAGCGGTCATGCCTGTATCTGTATCCATATTTGCCACAACCTTTCTGTATCTGCATTTGTGTATTTCGGTTTCAGCTGATACATTTGATTTGGCGTGTAATTTGTTCCAGTTATATGATTATTGGGAGATCTTCATGCGGTGTGTTATTATTGTACTCCAAATAAAGGCAGGAATAGCCTGAATGCTTTGGCAGCGCTCCAATGTCGGCCAGAATCTCTCAATCTTCCCATTTTGGTAGGAGAGAATGAGAGTCTGTATGCCGCCATTGGACGCCTCAAAGATCAAGTAGATCTTGAAAGGCGCCCCTATTTTCTGAACCGTTGTCGGTCCAGAAACAATAAGGGGCGCCAAATTCAATGAAGGCGGAAGCCGCAACGTTCGCTGTCGTCGCTGCCAGCATATCTGGTATTTGTATACACGCTAGGACTTTGCGGCTAAAATCGTCGATTATGCCATAAATATACTGGCCACGAACACCCCTAAAATAATGAACATCTGCGTGCCAGATAAGATTGGGTGAAAGCGCCCAATATCTTCTGCTGTTTCTGGCCCGGCATGCTCTAATCGCGTCTTGGTGAAATGATTTTCTTTGAAGTATCTTGCGTACTTCTCTATAAGATACATCAATTTGTTGTAATTTCAAACGTTTCCATTGTTTTGTTTGACCACAGGAAAGGCCCAGTGGTCATGTATCACAGCAAGAGCTTTGATTTGGTCGTAGGGATTGACCCTACGACCTTTCTTGCCTTTAGGCAATGGGATATTCTGTAAGCTAAATTGATTTTGTAAAAAAGATTTTGAAACATCTAAATATTTGAAATCATTTGATTGAAGGGTTGGGGCGATGGGAACATGGGTGCAAGCTTCTTCCCATGTATTTTACCTTCTTCAATCTGATTGGAAATACCAATTAGGTAAATTCGATCGGCATACCCTTTGTAAGGATTCATTCTAATGAAGTACGTTAACAATCAAAATATTCTATAAGTGTCTAGTATGGAATTCAAAAGAATAAAGAAAATGGTAACGTAAATAAACGTATTATGAAATAATTTATAATTAAAATGAAAAAAGAAAAAATAATAAGTAAAGTGACTGGAAATGAAAATGAAAATCAGTGTACAGTTTTATTTTTTTGTCGCTGTGAAACGTATTCGGTCATTTTTTTAAAAATTAATTTTTTGTTAGAGATAAGAGCTAAAACTCGGTAAACAACTTCTTTATGTCTAGAAAATTCTATCTTGCCTTTTATTTTTTTCTCGCTGTGAAACGTATTCGGTCATTTTTTTAAAAGTTAATTTTTGTTAGAGATAAGAGCTAAAACTCGGTAAACAACTTCTTTATGTCTAGAAAATTCTATCTTGCCTTTTATTTTTTTCTCGCTGTGAAACGTATTCGGTCTTTTTTTAAAAATTAATTTTTTGTTAGAGATAAGAGCTAAAACTCGGTAAACAACTTCTTTATGTCTAAAAATTCTATCTTGCCTTTTATTTTTTTCTCGCTGTGAAACGTATTCGGTCTTTTTTTTAAAAATTAATTTTTTTGTTAGAGATAAGAGCTAAAACTCGGTAAACAACTTCTTTATGTCTAGAAAATTCTATCTTGCCTTTTATTTTTTTCTCGCTGTGAAACGTATTCGGTCATTTTTTTAAAAATTAATTTTTTGTTAGAGATAAGAGCTAAAACTCGGTAAACAACTTCTTTATGTCTAGAAAATTCTATCTTGCCTTTTATTTTTTTCTCGCTGTGAAACGTATTCGGTCATTTTTTTAAAAATTAATTTTTTGTTAGAGATAAGAGCTAAAACTCGGTAAACAACTTTCTTTATGTCTAGAAAATTCTATCTTGCTTTTATTTTTTTTCTCGCTGTGAAACGTATTCGGTCATTTTTTTAAAAATTAATTTTTGTTAGAGATAAGAGCTAAAACTCGGTAAACAACTTCTTATTGTCTAGAAAAATCTATCTTGCCTTTTATTTTTTTCTCGCTGTGAAACGTATTCGGTAGTAGTATATAATGCGGTTTTGTGACTTTTTTTGTAAACGTAAGAATTCATACAATATTGAGCGATTTTGTATCATTTTTTTTAACATATGAAGTAAAAATGTATGATTCTTACGGTTTTTATTCTTACGTTTTTGAATAAATCAAGATTTAAAAAATTTTCAAAATTGTAAGACATTTACACTAAACCCATACATAATGAAAAAAAAAAAAAAAAAAAAAAAAAAAAAAAAAAAAAAAAAAAAAAAAAGGGAGTGGGGCTTCCAGCACTTCGTGCCTTCTAGCCCCGAAGATGTTTTGTCACTTTTCTGTCACTTTTCGGGTAAAAACATTTTTATTATTATATATAAAATGAATTTTACAAAACCACCGTTACGTTCTTTGGAAATAAGAGTAAAATGTAAAGATATTATATTGAGAGAACTTAAGAACTACCGAATGGTCTAACATTTGTATTTGTTCGGTGGAAGTTTCTATATATCCCATTTGTGCCATACAATATTCCCAGACTCAAAGATTATATGCAATACTTCGACAACTATATGGACCGTCTCAAACATATACCAGACACAAACAATATATTGAAAGAGTTAAAAGAAAGATAACCTATAGGTAAGATGGAACGTATACCATTAGATAACAAAAATACTGTGAGAGAGGTTTTGAAAAAGCAGAATATATAGACTGGGATAGTATATCTGCTAGACTATTATATAGTGGTTCTATAAGAGTTCATGACATTGAAACACTTATGTTCAAAAGTTTTATATCTTAACTATACAAATGTTTTCAAAGAGGACATAGAAAAATATATTGAGGGTATAGAGTTTGTGAGATGTCATTGGACAGAGTTTGATATGAAAAATATAAAGACAAGAAAATGTTTTCTTTATAGTGGACCCACCGTTCTAACACAATGGATTTTCAATACCAAGTAGACTGGACTTTGAGAGACTCTTTAGAAACTTTAGACGTTTTACATAACCATCCATGCTTTTACTTTACATCCGATAAAAGTGGTTTGGAAAGTGTCATGAGATGGTTAGAGGACATACATGACTATGAGTTTAGATATGACAAGATAGAATATGAGAGAGGTCCTATAAACCGGAGAAAGTGTCATAACAAAGAAATTTTATTGTAAGTAATGTGGTTTGAAATAGGACTACTTGTTTTAGGCTTTTTCCATTGTGTCATTTACTTATTTGACGTGGCAGAAAGATATAGAGAATATGAAGATGAACCAATACCAGCAAATGTTCAGCATATGTACTCCTAAGAGATATTTTTTCTAATATTAAATGGACGCACAGAACTTAGCGAATGCACAGCAACCTGGACAACCAAACCCAGAGAATATTCCAAATGAAGTTAGAATACAAACTGCAATGGCAAACATTGGTCAAGTGCCAACAGATGTACAAATGCAAACTGCCATGTCAAATGACGCTGCGTTAGGTTTGCCACCATGGTATGCAAATATGAGATGGAAAGAGTTTTATACAAACCCTGAAGTGGGATATAAACAACTTTATGCAGATGACGCGAACACAGGAGTTGACCAGAATATGTTTTCTACCAGAGGAGAAACAGAATGTATGAGCTCCAGTTAAAGAAATGCTATGGAACTCAACAGGAAACGTAAGAGACTAGGGGGACATTAGATTTTTACATATAGTAAATGGGTTTCTTCAGTAGTATTGGAAACTTCTTCAGAAGAGTTGGAAGAGGTATATGGAATGGAATAAAAACCGTAGGAAGGGGAGTATGGAACGGTGTCAAAAATATTGGTAAAAGAGTAGGTCAGTTCGTTGGTATTATACCTAAAGACCCTGAACCAGAAGAACAAGCTCCTGTTATACAACAGCCTGAACCTGCACCACAGTCTAGTTGGCACCAAATCCAACACCTCAACCGTATTAAAATTATATTTTTTACCGTTCGATAGTAGTTGTATATGAAACTAAGTTCTAAGTAAAACGCGTGGTATAATGAATATTATCTCTTTCTCCATATCGTGTAGTAACCATACTTGAAAGTCTGAATTACTTCCACTTGGTGTTCGTATAGCTTTGTAGGTTTTTCGTAAAAGTCATTTGCCAAGCATAAAAAAGAGTTTTTTGTGCACCAGAAAATGAAGCATGAACTATAATAGCATCTGAGTCGAAACATCTTTAAATAAATATGGTTCAATCTCTTGCATATCGACTGTAAATATTTGCTAAAGGTAAGTTTGACTTTCGATTTACATCTTTCAAATAATACCATGACATTGCAGTGAATTCTGTATATATTTGTTCGTCTTTCTTTGGATTGTCTTCGTAGATTTGAAATGACACTTGTGAATTTTGTTTGTCATATACAATTCTCACATAAAGTGTGCTCTCGGTATTTGCATATTCATCAGCATATTTGCATAACATGAATTTATTTTATCTTCTATATTTTTTAACGCAGTCTGTAGAGAAGATGAAAGGTCAACTTGTATTAGCTCAATTTCTTCCCACATTTTTCGTTTCCCTTCAGAATATAAATCTATATGAAACCTTACAATAAATGGAAAACTTTTATCTTCTACAGACACAAACTTCATTCTACAAAGCCAATAGCTTTTGTGACAGATGGTCTCTTAGCCATCTTAATGGGTAGTCAAAACGATAGCCTTCATGCTTTACGGTCTCTGTCTCAAACTTTTGACCGACATTAGTAAAAGTTCATCTAATGGTTTAGTTGTAGCAACTCTTGAATTTTCTTTTTCTATTGGAAGCATATTTTATCTAGAATAAAAATGTCAAATGAAACAGCGTCTATGAGAGAAATACAACACAACCGACAACTCATTATACAAGCTCTAAATAAGAACACAACAAACTTTTCAAACTATTCGAAGATATCTGAGTCATTGAAAGAAGGAAACTTAAAACTGACATTAAACCCAATGACAGATGAGTTTCTGTTTCAAGACAATAAGAACCATACTGTCTGTATAAATCCAACAAAAGGAACTTTAAACGAGAAACCTATAAATGAACTTCTTTTGAAGGCAGATATTGACAACAAAGCTGACAAAGAGTATGTAGACGATGCAATAGCAAAAGAAGAAGAAAGAGCTAACAAAGCTTATGCAACAAAAGAGGATGTTGAAAAGAAAGCAGATAAAACATATGTTGACGATGAGTTAGCATGTGTGACTAGTGCGTTAGTGAAGAAGGCATATAAGGAATATGTGGATGAAAAAGACAATGAAATTAAAGAAAGGGTTGACTGGTACCATGAACGGACATCGAAGATTTTAAAAACTAAAGCCGATACAGGATGGGTTTCAGGGTGTTTAGACCTTAAAGCCGACAAGAACCATACACATACCATTGCAAATATTGCAAACTTACAAGAAACCTTAAACAGGAAAAGTGACGTTGGACATACACATACCATTGCAAATATTGCAAACTTACAAGAAAAGTTAGATGACAAAGCTGACAAGAACCATACACATACAAGTTTTACAACTGTTGCTATAGAAAATATTGAAGGAACGGTTGAAGAAACTGGTGGGGATGTATTAGATTGGAAACCTCCTAACTTTCCAGAAGGTTTAACATCGGATAAAAACATAACAACGATGAGATACATTAGATGTAGAGATGTTTATGTCATGGAGGATGAAAATAAAGTTAAATTCACTGCTCAAGATTTATATGACAAGAAAGCAGACAAAAAAGAGCTTCAAACATTAAAGACAGAAATACTTCAAACCATTTACCCGGTTGGTTCTATTTATACGTCAATGAACTCTACCAGACCAGAAGTAGTACTTGGTTTTGGAACTTGGACTCAAATACTCGAAAGTTTTTTGTATTGTGCACACACTCCAAAGAAAACAGGTGGAAGTAAAACGATATCTGTCGACAACTTGCCACCACATAGTCATTCTGGTACAACAAGTTCTAATGGAAACCATAGTCATAGGGTTTGCAAACAAGGATATAACACTGTTTCTCAGACTTCAATGCAAATTCAAGTTATGTCAAGATCTCATTTTCCAAACGACCCAGTAGACTGGAATGGAATGTGGACAGATACAACTGGAAACCACCAACATACTTTTACAACAACATCTACAGGACTAGGTAAAAAATACATGCCACCTTACATGACAGTTTGTGCATGGTATAGAATTGCTTAGTCGTCATGTTCCACTTCTTTAGCATATTCGTCAGGAGTTGTCTTATATTTGTTAGGAACTGTCTTTGAAAGTATACCACCTTGAACTTTAACAAGTTTGAAACGAGGTCTGACAATAGTAGTTTTATCTTCTGCTTGCAGTCTGTACATTTTGCCATGTTTGCCTAAAACTTCATAATATTCTCTTGTATTACTTTCTTCTATTTTACGAACACGAATGCGAGTACCTGTCGAGTTCCATTGTTGTCATAGTCAATAGTATTTTCATATGGTCGCGTTTAGTATTTCTATTTTACTTTGTCACCTTCTTAAGTTTGAAGCCTGGCATTCTTTCTTGTTTGTCTCTTTTGACTTAAACTATTAAATATAGTCTTTCTCTAAGTCAGGGTTGTTTTTCATTCTTCGGGGGAGTGGTTTCCCAAACCTTTTTGTTTACGGTTGTTGTAAATATTTAAAAACTGTTCTCATCTTTGCCATGGAGAAGTGTCTATACTTGTCGTCATATGACATTTCATCTACCTCACCACCTGTGTTGGTTTAAGTCTCTTAAGATTTTATACAACTGTCAATGACACCAAGAGCAGAATGGTTTTGGTCGACAATGAAATATTGGTTTACATTTTTTGAACGCAGATAGTTTTTAATATCGTCTGATTTGAAAGAACTTTCGTAGTCAGATGTCAGTTTTGTTGGATGGTATTTGTCAACGAAGATTGTCAAAGCAGTTTTCACATCTAAAATATTTTTGGACTGTAATGGTATGGCTTCACAGTATCTTGTGTTTTGACCGACAAATATTAGCCAGTATGGAGGTCCATCTGTTCTAACTCTCGGAATGTTTTTCCAAGATATCCATAAACCAAGCATTTGGTGTTGAACTAAAGATTTTTTACCATGAGTGCTTTTTTTGTTGCCTTAGAAACATAGGGTCCTTTTTGGATTCGTCATTTTTAACCATAAGAAATGGGTTTATTTGGCGCATTAGCAGGAGTTGCATCCAGATTTTTGCCCGCAGTGGGAACACTAGCCAGAGGTGCATTTGAATTGAAGGAAGATTTTGAGTACATTAGGTATACTGAAAGAGAAGCACAACCTATTATACAAACTGTACAGAAAGGTTGGGAGGTAGCACGAGATGCAGCAAATCTTATTCCAAATCCTGAAACAAAGGAAAAGTTCAAGGATGGATGGACAATGTAGGAAGAGAAGCAGGAAACTACTATAACAAAGCAAATGACTACTATAACCAAGCAGGACACTATATGGACCAAGGTGAAAGATTCTTTAACAGAGGATATAACCATGCACAACAGTGGGTAAACAATAACCAACCGCAACCGCCTCAAACGTGGGGAATGTAAATTTTTTTACTGAGATGAAATGAACAATACAGCATTGAGACAATGGGTTCAAGATGGATTTGTCGACTCCCAGCAGTTACACAACCACGTGTTTGTCAAGTTCTTCCTATACCTCAGGAAGTTTTAGACCGACTTAAAAAAACCTAAACAACCAGTGAAAACAAACCAAACTAAATTTTTTACTGAGATGAAATGACCGAAGAAGTTGAAACGTAGATTTGACACCACAAACAAAAAGTTCAGAACCATTGTCAAAACCTGTCAAAGAACTACAGATGAAGAGAAAAATTCAATAATAGGAAAGTGCCAGGTCTGGAAATGCAAACCCTAAATATAAAGTCACTTTTCATAGAAATGGAACGGCTAGTATCTCAAAAAAAGAAACAGACTCTCACAAATAAATATTGAAGTCTGAGAGAATTTTTCGAGACAACAGATGGAAAAGTTTACTTCACCGATCAACAGTTCATTATAGAACATCTCATTGACTTAGAGTCGAAATATTCTAAACTTTACAACAAACACAAAAAGTTGAAAGGAAAACAAAAACAAATGGCATATGATATTTACGAAGATACTAACGACACAACCATACCTGCAAGTGAGGTTAAGTCAGAGGAACCGAAAAGTGACGAAAAACCAATAGAAGAAGGGAAGCCAAAAACTGAAGAAAAACCAAAACCAAAGGTTAGTTTTCAAACTAAACCAAGCCAACCTTCATTAGCTGGTATGGGTTGGCGTCAAAGGCTTATGGCAGCGGGAGGTTACGTAAAGTAAAGAAAAAATATATTTTTCAAAAAAACATTTTTTTATTTTTATTTGAAATGTACGCTGAGTTTGTTGGAACAGACCGTTGGAAAACTTGTTTGTTAGATGAGAAATATGAAATTCACTGTTGTGAGTCATTTGAAGTCAGAAACAAAAAGACAAAAAGAGTTTTAAGCGAATGGGAGCAAAATGACGGATATGCTAGGATGAGGATTGGTGGAAAACACTATTTTAAACATGTTGTCATTGCAACTCATTTTATACCGAATCCTAACAATCTACCTTTTGTAGACCACATAAACCATATAAGAAACGACAATAGACTTGAAAACTTACGCTGGGTCACTTGTTCTGAAAACAGTAAGAACATAGGCAAATTTAGAGATATTGTATTCGAATTTGTCGACGAACTAGAAGATGAAGCAATTGAAATTACAGACTATGGTAAGCATACGTTTGAGTTTTACTACTATAGCGAAGAACAGGACTCTTTCTACTTTTATACCGGCGTAAACTATAGGAAATTACAAGTATTTTTACTAAGGAAGGCTGTGCTTATGTAAACGCTAGAGATACAGATGGAAAATACATTAGACTATATCTTAACAAATTCAAGAAGCTATATGGCATACCATTTTAAAACCATATATTTTTACATATATTAAATGTTTCAGGTTGAAAAACAAAGAACAAAAGTAGCAGATACAAAACCGTTAGACTATATCTTTACAAACGCCGGTAGGACTATATCAGATGAAGAAATTTCATCCGGAGCTTACAGGTTTGACTTTCCAATTCGTTGGCTTCAAAGTCCTTCAGATGCAAAGGCAATAGGATTTAGAAGAGTTTTGTTTTCAAATAGAACTAACGCTTTTATGTTTGCAGTATATTTTCATGGGCAATATAGAGGTTCTGATGGTCTAATAGACAATTTTGATGAAATGAGAATCTTTACAATTCGTTCAGACGAAAACCTTGAGAAGACTCTAAATGACTTTCAAACTCAAATAAACAAATACTACTGGGAATTTCAAGAAAAATACGATTCTTTACTAAATGGAACATACTATCTGAAACTAGAATATGACAAGATGAACTCCACAGTTTCATTTCAAAGGATTGAAAATAACCCTCCAAGAGATACACAGTTTTTATTTTGGGAGGTAGACAAACGTTCTTGGGCACAATTTCTTCGGTTACTAAACCAGAACGAACCATTACCACCTGACGGTCCGTTTAAATTTATACGCCCACCAACAGATTTGACAGTTTATAAAAACGTGTTTGACCCTCAAAATGTTATGTGTCATGCAAGTTTCAGTTCAAGCAACAATAGTTTTCTTTGTATTGGTAAGGACTTTTATGACCTTACCTCTAAATTCTACGAACCACCTAGTAACAGTTTCTCTGACTTTCAAGTTTGGTTCACAACAAACGGTGTGCAGCATATTATACCATTGTACTATGACTTTTATCTCGAATTGTCTTTCATATACAACTACGGAAAAGTGCTGAAAAAGTATTGAAAAATGAGATGTTTAGGTTAGATGGTTTTAGGTGTCACTACGTCACCAGGTCCCTCGGTCAAATGAACTTCTCTTAAAATTACTGACAACACGACATTTTGACAACATCGTAGAAAACACACAAAACTCATGAATTTTGTATAAAAAAAGCAACCGTCGGAATTCCGGCGGTTGGTATATTCTTCACAAAATGCTTGTTTTGAGGTCGAGCCATTTTTGGCCCTACCGTATTTTTCAACCAAAACTCTTGAATTCGGCAAAAATATATTTTAGGCGACCAGGTCACTCGGTCACTCGGTCACTCGGTCAACTAACATCTTTTTGAAAAAGTGTGACAACATGACATTTTGACAACAACACAGGAAATAGATTTCATCGTATATTTTTTGTTAAGACTTCATCGTAAATGTTTTGTTGAGACTTCATCGTATATGTTTTGTCGAGATTTTTATCGTTGTGGTCCGACGGTTAAGCCACAAACGAATGTCCGACGGTTAAGCCAAAAATATTTTTTATTTTTATTGTAAGAACAGTATGACAGTCGAAGCAAAAACGTTCACGAACAAATCTAATGGCGAAACATTCACAAAAGGCACTTACAAACGGTATTGAAGTCTTACGTAGAGACAAGGATGGTTATATTAACGCAACAAATATGTGTCAGCAGTTTAGGAAAGACTTTAGAAGAGTTGTTGGAAAATAAGTCCTGGGGAAGAGTATTATACGGCATTTTGTGAAGAATTACAACCGCCGGAATTCCGGCGGTTGCTTTTTATACAAAGTTCATGCAGGAATTCCGGATGAAATCAAACAGTTAGAGGAATGTATGTAGACCCAAGAACTCGTAAACTATATTGCAATGTGGCTTCTCCAAAATATTGTATAGCAGTTGGAAAAATTATGGAACTCCATAGACAGAAAGTTCATGAGAAGTTAGATGAAGAAAGAACTTGAAGATACAGTAGAGAATGCAAAAACCTTTGTTCGAAGAAAGAAGTTAGAAAAAAATGCATGAAAAACAATAGAACATGAACGTGAGATATGTTCTGTTATAGAGACTCGCCATACGAACTAGACCAATGGGAACACAGAAGATTTAAAGAGAGAATTTAGAGAATATGAAACTCGCTAAGATACATTAGAAGCTGCAGAAAAGAAGTTAAAAGTTTGGGGTCTTTTGTACAAAATATTGTGAGTAAATTGAACCATTTTATTTTTATGAATTCGGCAAAAATAAAGTTTATGTTAGAATGTTAGATCTAACATGTTTTCTAACATGGTCTAAAACTCTTGAATTTTCATGAAATTTACACCAAAAATAAAGTTTATGTTAGAATGTTAGATCTAACATGGTTCTAACATGTTTTCTAACCTCATGAATTTTCATGAAATTTACAGCAAAAATAAAGTTTATGTTAGAATGTTAGATCTAACATGTTTTCTAACATGTTTTCTAACATGGTCTAAAACTCTCGAAAATCATGAAATTTACACCAAAAATAATGTTTATGTTAGATGGTTTTTAGGTGTCACTACGTCACCAGGTCACTCGGTCCCTCGGTTAAACGAACTTCTCTGAAAAAGTGTGACAACATGACATTTTGACAACAACACAGGAAATAAACTTCTCTTCGTCAATGTTTCTGTATAAAAAGCAACCGCGGAATTCCGGCAGGTGTGGTATATCTTCACGAAATGCTTGTTTTGTCAAGACTTTCATCGTCAATGTTTTGTATAAAAAGCACCCGCCGGAATTCCGGCAGGTGGTATATTCTTCACGAAATGCTTGTTTTTGTCAAGACTTTCATCGTCAATGTTTTGTATAAAAAGCACCCGCCGGAATTCCGGCAGGTGGTATATTCTTCACGAAATGCTTGTTTTGTCAAACTTTCATCGTACATGTTTGTATAAAAGCACCCGCCGGAATTCCGGCAGGTGGTATATTCTTCACGAAATGCTTGTTTTGAGGTCGAGCCATTTTTGGCTCCACCTGTTTTTTCAACCAAAACTCATGAATTTTACACCAAAAAATATAAAATTTATGTTAGAATGTTAGATCTAACATGTTTTCTAACACGTTTCTAACATGGTCTAAAATCTTGAATTTTCATGAATTTTCCCGAAATAAAAAATAAAGTTAGTTTTTTAAAAAAAATATTTTTTATTTTTATTGTAAGAACATGTTAGTCAACAACAGCACCAAACTCGTTAGTCATGAATCTACTGTCAATGTTATAGAGATGAAAAGCTTCATTCCTTCTTCATATACTTTCGAAACAGAAATCCAGAAGATAAAAGCAAGAACTTCTCCAAGGAGATTTAGATTGCACTGCAAAAGATGAAACAAATGAACAGTATCTTTATGAAATGCAGGACATTATTGACCATTTACCCAAATTGCCTGAAATCCAACAACAAAAGCTTACTATTCCAGAATTCGATGAAATAGAAGTCAAAGCAACTGACTCAGTAGAAATAAAGAAGTTCATACGAAAGGTAAATTATGAATTCCTTGGTTTTCATTGCAACCATAAGGTTATGGACAAAGATTGCGACATGGTATATAAGAACATCTCTGACCTTTACAAATCCGGGGAGTTTAAGACCTACGACAACTTTGTTTCGTTAGTTGCAAAAATGTGTTTGGGAAATAAGAGATAAAGATAGTAGGGTAAGGTATGGAACGAACAAATAAGCACCCCTATGTTCGAGATGAAAGAAAACCATTGACGCCTTGGTCATACTTGCAGGTAAGGTTTCAGAATATAACGCAAAAATGAACCCGCATGTTCTAAATGTAAAGCAGCAATGGAAATTATAACTACTTCCGTCAAAAGATAGCACGTATGCGAAACGCACTTAGCTGACTTAAAGAGGGAGCCAGGAAACCAGCAAGAAGATATAAATGGATCTAGTTTAGAATTTCTGAACAACAAACTATCCAACTGCCAGACAAGATTTCCTCTCTATCCTGATGCTCAAAGAAGAAGTATAAATGAAACTTTCGTATCGCTTAAAACTCTTTGACATACTGACAGAAAGAAAATAGAAGCTACCAATAACATGTTTAAATGTAGTGAACCATCGACAACACTATACCATGTAAAACGCTGTAAATATTATGTTAGAAAACATGTTAGAAATACATGTTAGAGTCTAACATTCTAACATTTAAACATTATTTTTGGTTCATTTACTGCTCATTACGGAAGAAGTTCTTGACAAAACATATTACGAAAAAGTTCTAAAATAGACGAAACATCATTGACACATTACGAAGTCTATTTGACAAAGTACACTTAACGAAAATAAACATATAGAGCTGACAAAACATGTACGAAAAGTCTTGACAAACATATACGATGACAATCATTAACAAAAACATTGTACGACTAAGAGTCTTAAATTTCATGAATTTTGTATTTTTAGACCATGTTAGAAAAACATGTAGAAAACATTGTTAGATCTACATTTCTAACAATAAACATTTTTGTATTGAATTCCGTATGATAATGTTCCAGAATTATTGTATGTTTTAGACCATGTTAGACAAACCATGTTAGAAAACATGTTAGATCTTAACATTTCTAACATAAATCATTTTTTTGTAATTCCGTACTGAAATTTCAGAATTTTGTGTGTTTTAGACCATTTAGAAAACGTAGTAGAAAAACATGATAGATCTAACATTCTAACATAAACAGTATTTGCTTTGAAAAAAATGACCAAATTTTCATTATATAACGTTATTTTTTGAACGAAGAGAACTTTTGCACTTCCGATTAAAAAAATCCTGTGAAATCATATCTTTAGATACAAGATAGTAAAAAATAAAGTTTATTTTTTATAAAATATTTTTTTTATTTTGTATTGTAAGAACAGAAAATAGTTAAACATTGAGTTTGAAACATAAAAAGATAACAATACACCAAATTGGTTAGAATAGGTGATTTAACGTAAGATACTCAAAAGGAAATACAAAACAATATTCTTTGTCAGACATTAATCTCATCGGAAACACGAGAGCCCAAAGTAGGACTGGTGTTTAAAATGCTTCACTCAGAAAATTTTAACAAGAATCCTGCAGCTGATGAATCGATAAAGATTCTCATTGGAACTACAGCATATTCTATTGACAAAGATCTTATTACAATAGTTTTTTATGGTTAGACCCAGTTGTTGGATATAACTTCATAACATATGGTATCATTCGACTCAGAACTTTGCAGTGAAGGCTTACTTTCATCGTTACCAGAACCGAAGGATTCAATACAAAAAGATATAAGATAGGATAGACATATAATATAACTCAAAGGATATTGACAGTACAGTCAATAGAGTTAAGGTTGTGTTTAAACGATATGAAGCATGCTGAAACAAGAACTACTTTGAAAAAAGTTTGAGAAAATATATGTGCTCCCATAAAAAGGTAAGAAAACTTTGAAGTAGATGAGATAGATAGTGCTTTAAACATTATTTGAGCGAAGTTGCTGAAAAAATACCATGTTAAAGCCGTCTTATTTTGGTCTTTGTGAAAGTCAGAAAAAATAGAAGTTAGTTTTATTTTTATTCTATTTTTTATTTGATAGTAAAGACAGATATGTCCAACAACGGAGAACACAACAACAGTTTAGTCCTGAAGCCTAATTAAAATGAAGAATATGAGGTGTTCAGTTTAACAAAAACAACTCCGCTACTCATTCGTCGGTCAAGATGAAATTGTTCAAATGCCAAACGTATTTGAATTAACTCTTCGTTCACAAAGCAAGCATATCATTGTTGAAACCAACAGACAAAAAAACTAATTTAGAAGAATTTCCTCATATGTTTGCGTCCCGCGAAAACCGAGGAACGAGATTCCGTACGAAATCGTGAAAATTTGCCAAATGGTTTGATGAGGTTGTATGTACATAGACTTCTTGTAAATGCTGTTGCAATTTGTGGGCTCACCTCGTTAAACGCTTTGGATATATTTACAGACTTCTTGGACGACTTCATAGACAAGAACCGTGAAGAGCTAGAGAACAAGCTTGGAAGCAACAACAAAAAACATTACAGAAAAAATACCACGTTCGGTACCAAAAGGAAAGGAAAAGAACTATAAGTATATTTGTTTAACACTGAAGAGATGGAAAATGAAAGAGACAGAGATATGGTTATGTTCATTAGTCAGGAAAAAACAAACAAAAGCTTTTACGACCTTAGCTCAAGATTTAACAAATCTGACAGAAATTGTTCTATCCGCGAAAACTTACATTTCAATGACTCCGATGAAATGTGAACAAATAGTTCAAGATACGTTACCTCGAAAACACACTATGATATGAAAGGTGTACAATACTTACATTTAAAAGAAGATTTGCATGGTTAAAAGAAAAAATATCAGAGTATTTTGACAACTTCAAAACAAGCAGAGTAAATGAACCATTTATTTTTGACGCCTTGACTTACAGATGGTCAGGTAGCTCTAGATGGTAAATTGTCTGGTCAAATCCTTCTGGCTTCCAAGTCCTTCCATCCACATTCCAAGTCCTTCCTTTCAACATTCGAGTCCTTCCTTCCAACAAGAAAAAAATTTCCCGACACTGGCGAAAAAAATTCTCCTGGACTAACTGGAAAAAAATTCTCTCTCTTTTTTTTCTCAATAAAAGCAAAAATTAGACTTGAGAGAATTTTGCGCTGAGATTATCATATGATTCGAGGAATTCGTTGATCAATCCAATATCTTCTTCATCTTCACTTTCATTTAATGTATCTTTCAAATCAGGGATGATTTCGGTATTGTTAATGATATTAATGAAAGCTTCCCCTTGATTATTTTCAACGTACTTATTCATAATTGCATTAAGTGCATTAAATACGATGATAATATCCGAAGAGATGAATGAGTGGATAACATCGAGTATTCTAATCTGAATAGCTCGTTCTGTCTCTTTGAATCCATGAAGATCAATATAAAAAGTAACTATGATAATTAATGATTCTTTGACATCATATCCATGGTCTATTGACATCATAACAAAACGGCAATATTCGTTATTGTCGATAACTTTCATCGTGTCTTCACGTAATATATCGTTAGTAGCGCAAGCCTCGAGAAAGTGAATTGCATAGTGTTTATACTCATCATCACATGGAATATGCATGAAAATTCTGAGTGCATGAAAAATCATATTGTTCATTAGAATAATGGTGAATAAATCTTTATTGTCATTGAATTGTCTGAATAAAGGTTCTCTAAGAGCTTCCATTAAAGTGGCCATATCTTTAAGGTCATCATCAATAGTTTCAATTTCATTCATTGTAATCCATCTTACACGCCCCCAGAAGAATTTATGCCTTTCAGGAATTTTCAGTTGGCAAAGGAAGTTAATTTCTTCTGGACGAGCAGTAAGAACGCTTTTGAACATCGAAAACATAGGCATGTAACTTACAGGTACGTTCTTGATGTAAATTAGCTGAATTACTGGCCGAAAATACTCCGTCTCTGGATTGCATTCTATTAATTTGAGATATAATGGAGTGAGGCTTTCTAAGAGAGGTTCTGGTTCAATATTTTCAATTGGATATATTTTAAAATAATTTATATTGTCAGGGATGAGAGGAACTAAACTTGTAAGGATTTCGACTGCTTTGATGTTGTCCATTCTTACTTTATCAGCACATGTTGCATAATTAAAAAATAAGAGTTCGATTATTTCTGGTTTGTTGAGAGCATTTAGGACTTCTTTGTGCTTTGATAATTCGGTTATTACTAGGATTACATGGGCATGATCGGTACCTTTTAGTCTGTCAAGAATATGTAATAAGTCAGAGAGGAAATCAGTTTTAACATAAACTGATGGATCAACATTGAATTCATTATCTTCGATTTTAAACATCAATTCATTGAAAAATTCATCATGTTCGTTTATTTTTTCAGGATCGAGATCTTTTAAGCTTTTAAGTTTTTGTAATGCTTCTTTAAAATCTTCACCATATTGAATATCATCCTTTACTGAAGGTGCTTCTGAAATTATCATAGATTCATCATCAGCTTGTTCTTTATATTCAAACATTCAATGAATAAATTTTGATAACAATTTTAGGTTTCACTCCAACGATATGTAAACCATAGTCCAAGAAATTTCGGAATTTTGATCTGAAAGTGTACATGATAATAGTAATACTAATATATAAGGTATTTATTTTGTTCTTAATAGATAATATTAAGCAGAAGCGTCTAATCCATTAAATGAAAGTGAAGATGAAGAAGATATTGAAATGATCAGCGACAAACTCAGCAAATAATAAAACCAAATGACTTTTTAATTTTTTTATTCTTAGTATAGGTAACAAAAGTGCGTGAAAATTTTGTAAACCGTCAAATTAATATTTTTTTGACAATGTAAGCTAAGTGTTGCGCATTATACTTGGACCAAAAGCCTCCCAGAAGGAATACTCCAAATGGTTTAAACAGACACAACATTCTACAATTCATTCTATGATTGCTCCATAGCTCCATTTCGTAAGGAATAAGAGCTGTGGTGTTCCTAGAAATTCTTAAAGTCTTAGTGCCGGCCATTGTAATCAATATTCTATAAATATACAACTATTCATAATCTCACATAGCTTTAAAGTTTAGATAAAAATCTTTTTATTCTCAATAAAAGCAAAAATTAGACTTGAGAGAATTTTGCGCTGAGATTATCATATGATTCGAGGAATTCGTTGATCAATCCAATATCTTCTTCATCTTCACTTTCATTTAATGTATCTTTCAAATCAGGGATGATTTCGGTATTGTTAATGATATTAATGAAAGCTTCCCCTTGATTATTTTCAACGTACTTATTCATAATTGCATTAAGTGCATTAAATACGATGATAATATCCGAAGAGATGAATGAGTGGATAACATCGAGTATTCTAATCTGAATGGCTTGTTCTGCCTCTTTGAATCCATGAAGATCAATATAAAAAGTAACTATGATAATTAATGATTCTTTGACATCATATCCATGGTCTATTGACATCATAACAAAACGGCAATATTCGTTATTGTCGATAACTTTCATCGTGTCTTCACGTAATATATCGTTAGTAGCGCAAGCCTCGAGAAAGTGAATTGCATAGTGTCTATACTCATCATCACATGGAATATGCATGAAAATTCTGAGTGCATGAAAAATCATATTGTTCATTAGAATAATGGTGAATAAATCTTTATTGTCATTGAATTGTCTGAATAAAGGTTCTCTAAGAGCTTCCATTAAAGTGGCCATATCTTTAAGGTCATCATCAATAGTTTCAATTTCATTCATTGTAATCCATCTTACACGCCCCCAGAAGAATTTATGCCTTTCAGGAATTTTCAGTTGGCAAAGGAAGTTAATTTCTTCTGGACGAGCAGTAAGAACGCTTTTGAACATCGAAAACATAGGCATGTAACTTACAGGTACGTTCTTGATGTAAATTAGCTGAATTACTGGCCGAAAATACTCCGTCTCTGGATTGCATTTTATTAATTTGAGATATAATGGAGTGATGAATTCTAAGACATGTGGTAACTCAAAATTTTCAATTGGATAAATTTTGAAAAAAATTATATTGCCAGGGATAAAAGAAAACACTCTTGTAAGGATCTCAACTGCTTTGATATTGCCCAATCCTGATCTTTCAGCACTTGATGCAATACTAAATAAGAGATCGATTATTTCTGGTTCGTTGAGAGCATTTAGGACTTCTTTGTACTGTGATAGTTCGCGAATGATTAGGAGTGCACAAACATGAGCAATATATTTTTGTTGAACAACAATAAATAACAAGTCAGAGAGGAATTCAGTTTTAACATAAACTGATGGATCAACATTGAATCTATTCTTTTCGATCTTATACATCAATTCATTGAAAAATTCATCATGTTCGTTTATTTTTTCAGGATCGAGATCTTTTAAGCTTTTAAGTTTTTGTAATGCTTCTTTAAAATCTTCACCATATTGAATATCATCCTTTACTGAAGGTGCTTCTGAAATTATCATAGATTCATCATCAGCTTGTTCTTTATATTCAAACATTCAATGAATAAATTTTGATAACAATTTTAGGTTTCACTCCAACGATATGTAAACCATAGTCCAAGAAATTTCGGAATTTTGATCTGAAAGTGTACATGATAATAGTAATACTAATATATAAGGTATTTATTTTGTTCTTAATAGATAATATTAAGCAGAAGCGTCTAATCCATTAAATGATCTATGGATCGCAGAACTTTATTTAGCTCATTCCGACAAAAAGAAGCATGATAACTTGTTGAGAATGGATTAGCTAATCTTTCAAGATGTTGTAAATTAATTTTATTTAAAAGAGGAATTTTAGGGGGCGCACTTTGAACGATACGGATTTTTTTTTGAAAAATGACTTCCCAAGACTTTATTATCGACAAGGTTGATGATTTTAATGATTTAAATGCATATATAAGCAACAAAGCCATGAATGCACTTGGAATTTCAGATGGTTCTGTTGTTTCAGTCAGGAATCAACAAAATTCACAAACACTTGTCGCCATTCAAGGTTGTGATATGCCTGATAATGTCATTAGACTTAGTCGATGCCACAGGATTAATATAGGCAGCTTTCTCGGTGAAACAGTCAAAATCTCGAAACCAATCAAATCTCAAAAGGCAGAAATCGTATTAGTAGCACCAATTGCCGACACAATTAACGGAATTTCTGGTAATTTCTGCGATTTGATTCAAGAGTCAAGTTATAAATTTAATAATTTTCCCGTTTATCCAAACTTCATTTTCCCAGTCTACACAATGCAACGTGTTGTTGAGTTTCAAGTTATTAAATGCTCACCAAGTGGAGCTCACGTCATTGTTACGAGTGCAGATGTATTCTCTTCCAGATCACAACCAGTCAACCGTACTGGACAGCCTCATTTCGAAGGAATTACATACGATGATATCGGCGGAATCGATTCATCTCTTAAAAAAGTTCGTACTTCCATAGAAAGACCTTTATTATCACCAAACTACGCAAGAGGCAACGAACCAAAGGCAGTATTAATTACAGCTCCAGCAGGATGTGGTAAAACACTCCTTGGATCAGCAATTCCGAACGAAACTTCATCAGATTTTCTCGGAATCAAAGGATCTGACATCATTTCTATACGTCTCGAAGCCGCCGTTAACTTCATTAAGTCTGCTTCTAATGCTGCCGCTCAAAAATCTCCTTTCATTGTTTTCATTGATGATATTGATACGATTTCATGCCAACAATACAACGAAGATGGCACACCAAACAACACATTATCGAATGCCATCGCTCAATTCATCAAAGGAATAAAGGATCAAGACAAAAAAGTTGTAATCGCAACAGCTCGCCATCCGGAGTCGATTGTTCCTGCTGTGGTCCAACTTTTCGACGATAAGGTCGTGATTAATTTACCAAATGACCAAGAAAAAATGAAAATCGCCGAAGCAGTGACAAGAAAGATGGAAATATGCGGAGATGGAGCATTACAAGCACTTGTTGATGGATCTGAAACTGGTTCCGATATTGAAATGAAGGCCCAAGACCAACTTACGGAAAAAATGATGAATATTCTTTCCAAAGTTGACCCATTAGCTCCAACTCTTTCATTAAAGATGTTGCAGGAGGTCGCTGTCGGAGAAGGCAACGCCGAATCCCGCAAATCTTTCAAGAATAGGGAGGCCAAGAAGAATATCGAACAAAAACCACAGCCAAAGAAGCAAAAGAAGAGAAATCAGCACTTCGAGACCCCAGGAGAACCGAAATCTCTCGATCCTTTCGGCGATATCATGGACGAAGGAGATGATGAAATCAATGTTGAAGCACTGATGTCATCTAGGCAACCAATCAAGTCCTCAGGCACATTCCCAGAGATGGATGCCTTCAATGATCAGCCAGCTCCTGCCGCAACCGATCCATTTGCTGCAAATCAGCCAGAAGATCCATTCGCAGCTCCAAAACAGGAACAAAAGAAGCAAGAACCGGTAGATCTATTCGCAGCTCCAAAACCAATGCCAATGTCCACAGATCCGTTCGCAATGCCATCTCAACCGGCATTATCGAACGATCCATTTGCAATCGTACCAGGAAAAGGCCCAGACTCGATGCCAAAGCCCAGAGCTGATCCATTCTCCCCAACATCAGATCCATTTGCATCTAAGTCTAAAACGGCCGACCCATTCGCCATGCCAGCACCTGATCAGTTCGAGGCAAAGCCAGCGCCGAAGACCGATCTATTTGCGGCCCCTGCATCAGATCCATTTGCACAATCTGCCACAGAGGATCCATTTGCATCAGAATCTGTAAGCGAGGATCCATTCGGTGCTCCTGCCAAGTCCGAAAAGAAGGCAGATCCTTTCGCAGCTCCACAATCAGATCCATTTGCAGCTCCTCCAGCGAAAGAGTCCAAGCCATCGGCAGATCCATTCGCTGCAGCACCTGTAGAATCCGGAGATCCATTTGCTGCTCCTTCAATTGCAGTCAAAGTCTCAGCAGATCCATTTGGAGCTCCAGCTCCTAAGAAAGAGTCCAAACCATCAGCAGATCCATTTGCTGCTGCTCCTAAGCAGTCAGAAGATCTATTCGCTGCTCCTCCAAAGCAAACTAAACCTTCTGATGATCCATTTGCTGCTCCACCACAAAAGGAGTCGAAACCATCATCAGATCCGTTCGCAGCAGCAGCCAAACCATCAGAAGATCCATTTGCTGCCTCTAAACCACAAGATGATCCATTTGGTAATAGTAAACCAAAGAAAGACGCAAAACCATCATCAGATCCATTCGCTGCTCCTCCTAAACAGGCAGATGATCCATTTGCAGCTCCATCTGAAAAGGCCAAACAAAATGATGATCCATTTGCTTCCAAGAAACAGCCAGCCGATCCATTTGCAGCAGCACCTGTTTCAGGCGATCCATTTGCCTCGAAATACCAACCAGAAAAGGAAGATCCTTTCGCATCAAAGCCAAAAGAAGATCCATTCGCTTCCCAGCCGAAGAAGGCTGAGGATCCATTCGCTTCTAAGGCCAAAGAGGACCCATTCGCCTCAAATCAGAAGAAAGGAGAAGATCCATTTGGTTCCGTCAAGAAGAAAGAGGACCCATTCGCTTCTAACAAGGCAGATCCTTTCGCTTCCAAGCCAAAAGAAGATCCATTCGCTTCCCAGTCGAAGAAGACTGAAGATCCATTTGGATCTGTCAAAAAGAAAGAAGATCCATTCGCTTCTAAGCCACAGATTGACCCATTCGGCTCTGTAAAGAAGAAAGAAGACCCATTCGCCTCAAAACCAACATCCGATCCGTTCGGATCTGTCAAGAAGAAGGACAATGACCAATTTGCCAAGAAATCCGACCCATTTGCCACTCCGAAAGCCGATCCATTCGCTACAACTAAACCGAAAAAGGTCGAAGATCCATTTGCTACTCCGAAACCGAAACAAGACCCATTCTCTCGTAAGGCCAAGGAGGATCCATTCGCTTCTAAACCGAAATCGGATCCTTTCGCCAAACCAAATAACGATGATCCTTTCGCATCTAAGCCAAAGGAAGATCCATTCGCTTCTACGAACGCAAAGAAATCGAACGATCCATTTGCCAAGCCTAAAAATGATGATCCGTTCGCTAAAAAGCCAAAAGTCGAAGATGATCCTTTCGCATCTAAGCCAAAGGAAGATCCATTCGCAACACCATCATCCAAGTCAAAGCGTAAGAACGAAGATGATCCATTTGGCTCAACATCGAACTTTAATACGATGGCAGGAGATCCATTTGCCTCTTCCCACAGACAAAAGGCAACTTACGAGGATCCATTCACATCTGTATCGAAATTCCAAGAAGACAAGAAGAATACGGATGATCCATTCTCATCAAAGAAAGATTTAACAATTGCTCCACCTCCAAATGAAGCTTCCAAGGCCAAGAAGTCCCAGGATCCATTCTCTACAACAGATTCGAACTCACCTCTTGAAGCCGATCCATTTGCTCCTAAGAGAACCCCTCCAGTTTCAAAAGATCCATTTGCAACAGTTCCATCTGATTCCAAACTCAAAGAGGACACAAAAGATCCATTTGCTTCCAATCCACAGTCCGCAGATCCATTCCAAACTTCCGGAGATGATCCATTTGTATCTCCAAGTTCACAAACCATCGATGATCCATTTGCAAACAATCCATTCTCCAATTCTAGTAATGCTGATCCATTCTCAGCCTCTGCTGACGACCCATTCGCAAATCCATCTCCATTACAACCGAAAGAAGAGTCAGAACCACCGAAATCAGAAGATCCATTCGCTGCTCTAGCCAAAACATCGCCACAGCCATCAGCAGATCCATTCGCCGCCCAACCGAAATCAGCTGATCCTTTCTCAAACCCAGACAAACAGGAAGAAGACCCATTTGCAGGTGGAGATCCCTTCGCAGCACCTCCAAAGAACGGTTCTGCCGACCCATTTGCCATTCCTCCAGGCGCAGATCCATTTGCAGCTGCAGCGGGAGGAGCAGATCCATTCCAAGTCAACAAAGATGATCCATTTGGAGAGAATAAGTCATCTGCACCGCCATCAGCTGATCCATTCGCTGCAACTCCGATAAAGGAGAGCAACGATGATCCGTTCAAAGCTGAGAAGAAGAAGAAAGAGAAACCGAAAGATTTCAAGACAGCGAAAGCAGAGAAACCTGAGGGAGAAGATCCATTTACACAAGAGATTCCTCCTGCAGGAGAAGATCTATTCAAACCAGAACCAGTTCACACAGAACCAGATACATTCACACGTGGAAAACCTGAAGTAGGAATCATGACAAACTTGAAACCATTGAAATTACCTAAAGACGACGTACAAGAAGAAAAGAAACCAGAGGAAAAGAAGAACGAAGAAAAGAAGGAATATTCTGAATCTTATTCATATTACACTTACACATACAGTGACCAACAACCAGGAAACAAGAAATCTGCTCCTGCTTCAGCTTCTCCATTCGCTGCTCCTCCTAAATCTGCTCTAATGGGAACTGGCTCTGCAAATGGAATTGCTCCAACTCCAAAGGATGATCCATTTGCAGCTCCTCCAAAGAAAGTTTCTGCTCCTGCTGAAGATCCATTTGCAAATCCACCAAAACAAACTTCTCCACAAAATTCAGATGATCCATTTGCAAATAACTCAAGTAATGAAGATCCATTTGCTCCAAAGAAGTCACCAGCAAATTCATCAGATCCATTTGCTAAATCTGATGATCCTTTCGCTGCTCCACCAAAGAAATCTCCACAAAACTCCGCTGATCCATTTGCAACACCAGCAAATAAATCTCCTGCAAATTCAGCTGATCCATTTGCTGCTCCATCTCCACAACAATCTGATGATCCATTTGCTGCTCCTCCAAAGAAGTCACCAGCAAATTCAGTGGATCCATTCTCTTCTGCTGTTGTTACAAATGAAGATCCATTTGCTGCTCCAAAGAAATCTCCTGCAAGTACAGAAGATCCTTTCGCTCCATCACAACCAGCAAAGAAATCTAATCCACCATCATCAGATCCATTCGCTTCAACCGTTCCTTCCACATCAAATGATGATCCTTTCTCTGCTCCTCCAAAGAAATCCCCTCAATCTTCAGCAGATCCATTTGCATCGAACAAATCTCCTTCTAATTCAGCAGATCCATTTGCATCCAATAAATCTCCTTCTAATTCAGCAGATCCATTTGCTTCAACACCATCGAAATCTAATGATCCTTTCGCAGCTAGTTCTGATGATCCGTTTTCTTCTAATCCAAAGAAGTCATCTGCAGCTGCTTCGAATGATCCTTTCGCTCCTTCTCCATCTCCAAAGAAGACAGCAGATCCATTCGAAGTTCCTCCAACACCGCCACAGTCTGATGATCCTTTCGCTGCTCCTGCAAAATCAACTCCACAGAAATCAAGTGATCCTTTCGCTGCTCAACCGAAGAAATCTGAAGATCCATTTGCTTCCCCTGCCAAATCCTCCAATGATCCATTTGTTCCTCCTCCAAAGAAACAGGCAGCTCCATCAAATGATCCTTTCTCTTCCTCTCCAAAGTCTTCTGACCCATTCGCTGCTCCTCCAAAGAAATCAGCTCCAGCAACAGATGATCCATTCGCTGCCGGTGATGATCCTTTCAAGCCAACACCAAAGAAGTCTTCTGCAGCTCCTTCTAATGATCCTTTCGCTCAGCCGGCGAAGAAGTCGGCTGATCTATTCGCTGCAAATGATGACCCATTTGCAAAGCCATCGAAATCAAACGATCCTTTCGCTTCTAATCCAAAGACTAAATCAAATGATCCTTTCGCTAACGACCCATTCGCTAATCCAAGCCCATTCGGAACACCAAGCAGCGCTTCTCCTTTCGGAACACCAAGCAATAGCTCGAAGAATGATGATCCTTTCGCATGAATAAATTTTGATTAAATTTATTTAATTTTTTAATTTCATGATTATTTTTGTTATTTAAGGAAGGTTCTACTCCTATATATTCTCAAAAGGCTTTTAGAATGGATCATGCTCAAAATATACTATATTAAGAATGGATCATATTAGAGTGAGAAAAAAGTTTAAAAAGACAATTAAAATTCACTCAATTTTCCACCCTTTTTTGCTTATTTTATACTTTAAAATGATCATTAAATGGATTGAAGTGAAATGATTTATTAGTTTCAATTTTCAAGCTACATCCTAAGATTATGGAATTATGCTTATTAAGAGAGAAGCGGTATCGTCTATTCATAAAAACAGTGAAATAAATGCAGTTTCAATTCATCACACATAAAAATCGTTAAAATTATGATAATAGTAAAATATTTAGTCGTATAATTCTGCAAAATGATTTAATCATAGGTTACTGGAGTAACTTCAAATATAATTCCAGGACCGAGTTGTTTGAATCCATTTTTCTCATAGAAAGCCATTCTTTCTTTTGCCTTTTCTGAAGTTAAAACCGGTGTAAGACCTTCCAAAGTTTCATAATTATTTTCTTTTGCGTATTTCTTTATATGATCCAATAATACTTTGCCAACTCCATGACCTCTATAATTTTCATCAACAATCAAGTCTGCAATATTAAGAGTTTTGCAATTCATTTCTAAAGTATATATTCTGTTACATAAAGCACAACCAACAGGGGAACCATTTTTCTCTGCAATGAATATTGGTGTTTCTTCAGGATTTTTGAGAATGTGTTTGTAGATCGGATCAAATTTTGAATATTTATAATCATTTTTTGTATTGAAAGAAACATTTATCAAACTTCTAAGGCATTTCTTGATAAAGTCGGCATCTCCTGATAATGCATTTCTTACTGTGATAGCAGAACTCATCTGTTATTAATAAAAATGTGAGATGATCAGTCGGCGGGTAATTTCTCTCTGAATTAGTCGTCTTCAATTTTTTTGAGAGAAAATTCGACCATCAATTTTTTTAAATATCTCTTTGTTTTTAATTGATAACTTCGCATGAGTCATATCAAACACAGAACCATTCATTTTAATACATATTCATCACTTTTGAAAGGTTTACAAAATGCTTCACAAAAGTCGAAAAATTTAACTCCTAAAATGGAATGATTAAAAATATTATAATAATACCAGGATTTTTTTTTCTGAACCCGCAAAAATGTTTTATTTCCTCTGGTTTTGAATTTATCGATAGTCATAAAACATATGTTCAAATGAATATGGCATAGAGGTTTTATCTAATGTTTGGGTATTTTGGCATGAGTCATGAGGAAACAATGTAATGACGCTCCACGCCGATAATATTTATAAATTTTTTTAAAAATGGCTTATGATGAGCCTGAAGCAATTATTTTTCTAATTGATAACTCAGATACATCAATAAATGGCGATTTTGATCCATCACGCCTTGATGCACAGAAACTTGCCTGTGAAAGATTGGCTAGTTACAATTTGAAGCAGTCTCCTCAAACAGAAATCGCTATTGGATCCATCGGATCGGAATGTTTTGGAATACAGCAATCATTATTAAATACTACAAGTAAATTACACAAAACTTTTGATAAAATTTATCCAGGAGGTGAAGCTCTTGTTACAAAAGGCCTCTTATGCGCAATGTTAGCTCTAAAGTATGCAAGCAGATTCATTACTTCGAAAAGAATTGTACTTTTTCTCGGATCCAAAAATAATTTAACAAATGATGACGCAAAAAGTATTATAGAGAAAGCAAATGACGAAAACATTTCAATAGACATCATTGCATTCGGTACAGAAGTTGATAAATTAGGCGTTTTAGAAATGATAACTAGATATACTTATTCTGAGTCATTTTATATTCGAATCAGAAACTCTCATAACATACTAAGTGATTCCGTGTTGTCATCTGTTCTTGGTCCAGGTTCTACACAAAATCAACCAGAATCTTTTGAAGAAGATGATGAACTGACTGCCGCAATCAAAGCATCGCTTGAAGATTCGGATGATAATGATTTCTACAATACAAATGAAGAAATAATTTAAGATTTAAGAAAAATTTTATCTGTTTCACAAAATTTTCAATATTTTCGTTCTGAAAATTGAAGACAATAGTACACTGATCAATATTTCTTCTTATTTTCCAAGAAAAATCATTAATGAATATTTTTCTTATCAAATGAAAGAATTTTGAAGGAATATATCTACAAAAATTAACTCGGAAATTGACAGAAGATCTATTTGCACTTAATCTACCTTGCAAATTAAGATTTCATATTAAATTTCAAATTATGATTTGTTTGAGTAAAAATAATATTTGTTTTATATGTTTACAATAAAAAATGTTTTATATTACAGTTATCATATAATTTTATTTAGACAAAAACGCTAGCATAGGATTATTTATAAATGATATTCCGATTGTTTTGTGGAATCCTTTATTATCATACCATTTAAAGAAGATATCTGCTGTTTCTGTTGAGACACATTTATTATCATAAGTTGCAATAAAAAGATGAGGACATTGTTCAACACATTTTCCATTATTATTATAAAGATGTGAAGAACACTCTATACAATGTGATGAATCTTTGCATCGATTGCAGCCATCTTCACATTTCTCACATCGTCCATTATATTCATATTTTCCAGTTCCACAGGATGAAACACATTTTGAACCATCAATATAGTATCCATAATCACAAGATTCACAAACATTAGAACTACTACAATATCTACAATTATCAGTACATTTAACACAAGTATTGTTGCTATCTGCATAAAAGCCATTACCACAATCATTTATGCATGTGTTCTCTTTCAAATACCATGGAGATTTACATCTACTACATTTGGAAATATCATTAGAACATTTCGCACAGTTATCAACATAGCATGCTGAACAATACATATATGCATCATTTATATAATATCCTTCTCCACAACTGATTGTACAAGTTCCAGCTAAACTATATACACTTCTTGCACAAGAATGACATTCTTTATCTGAAATTTCAGTATCAAAAAATGTTTTGTTTATTTTGATGACAGGTTTTTCACAAAACGTTTCCATCAAATATTCATTAGTTACATATATATTCTTCGACTTTCGATAAATAAAATCAATTACTTCATTATCAGTAATATCAGTATTGCCAGAATAATAAAAATCAGTTTTTGTAAAATCAGAATAAGGAAATGTTATATTAAAGTGTGAATTTATCACAACTTTGCAAAGTTTAGAACAATGACTAAATGCATTAACTGGTACATTGCATTCACAATTGATATGAACATTAGTTAGCAAAGCACAATAGGTAAATGCATATTCTTCAATTTTTGCTATATTATTAGAAAGAGATAGATAAGTGACACTATGGCAAGATTCATTCTAAGATATTATCACAACGAGAGAACACACTGGAACCAAAAGTTGTTAAATTTAATTTGCCGCTTATATTGACTTTTACAATATTAGAGCAACACCAAAAAGCTTGGAAACCAATATTTTTAAGCTCTCAGGAAGATAGATATCGATAAGACTAGTACAAAATCCGAATGCATTTTCACCAATGCTTATTAAATTTTGAGAAAATGTTATATTAGTAAGATTAGTGCATTTAAAGAAAGCAAATTCTTCAATACTTGCTAAATTACCAGAGAAAACAATATTAGTAAGACCAGAACAAAAAGAAAATGAATGAAGGCTAATTTTTATTAAACTATCAGGGAATAAAATATTGGTAAGATTGGAACACGATGAAAATGCATTTGAGCCAATATTTAGTAAACCATTAGAAAAATATATTTCAGCAAGACTTGTGCAATAAGAAAATGCATGCATATCAATTTCCGTTAAACCATTAGAGAATTTTATGGACTGAATGCTTTTACAATAACGAAATGCACAAGCACCTATTTTTGTTAAACTATTAGGAAAAGTTAGATTAGAAAGGCTATAACAGGACGAAAATGCATAAATATTGATACTTTTCAAATTATTAGAAAATGTAATAATAGTAAGATTCGAACAAGAATCGAATGCATATCCCCCAATGGTTATTAAACTATTTGGAAAATTTATTTGAATAAGATTGGTACATCCCTGGAATGCCCGAATTGAAATAGTTGTTAGACTATTAGAAAGAATAAGATTTGTTAAGCTGGTGCAATAAGCGAAACCGCTCTCACCAATTAATGTTAGGCGATTTGATAGAGTAATATTAATAAGGCTTGAACAATTCATGAATGCATCATTGCCAATACTTGATATTTCATCAGAAAAAGTAATAGAAACAAGATTGGAACAATAACAGAATGCTTGATCATAAATAACTCCTAATTTACTTGGAAGAGAGATAGTTGTTAGACTTGAACAATGTGAGAATAATCCTTGACCAAGTTCTGCTATATTATTGGGAAGATAAATGCTTGCAAGTTTGGAACAACCTCCAAAAACATAATGATTAATTTTTTTTAAACTTTCTGGAAGAAACACTTTTTCAAGATTGATACATCCATGAAAAGCATATGATCCAATTGAAATAAATCCATCTTCTATATGTATTTGCTGCAAAGATTCACATTCCGTGCAAAAACGATATGGAATCTCAGTTCCGTTTATTATTGTTAAATTTGTAATTGATCTGTTTTCAGAAGGCAATGATTCGCAAACTCCATTGTTAATGTCGATGGCATATGAGTCAGTTCCATTATTTGTTAGCACACATGCAATTCCCATTAATACAAAATCATTGAATTTTTGAAAATTAAATTAATTAATAATCATTAATCATGAAACTAATTTGACTTATAGTATTATAATAGTGGATCCAGCGATAAAAAAATATGTTGGATTCAAATTGGAAAAAAGATGGAAGTTAATGTGGATTTTGATGATTATATTCCTCAAAAAATCATGTAAAATTTGATTGGTAAAGCAAAAATGAAATGCGTCTAAATTAGGTGACAATTGTTGTCAAATACATCATGTAAAGTACGATATCATTACAGATTTGAATTGAATGTGAAATTTTACATCTGAAGTTGCACTTATGCCCTTATGTCATGGCTTTCAATTCAGGAATTTAAGATTAATTTTCAATGACGCTTCACCCAAGTTGTCAAAAATTTGAATTAAAGTCAGATGGGCGTAAGTGAAGGCTTAACTATTTCAAATTATCCATATACTTCTAGCAGCTGATTTATCATTTTTGGTGAATGCTGCAAAAGGTGAAATCGAAATCTGTCATATTCATGACATTACACGAGAATGGTATTTTTTATTATAATTATTAATTTCAAATTTCAAATTCAAAATCATGAAATTATAATGTGCACCTTGTAGTTACAAGATTTTCTTTTGCTTAAATGTTTAAAAAGTTTCTAAAAAAAGATGTATTTAATTATAATTTAAAAACATTTTAATCTGACGATTGAGACACCGATGATGTGATCTCGCGTACTTTGCTAATAAAACTCGAAGAAGTAATTGGAGAAAATGGCTGATAAAATGGATTGCAAAATTGAAGAAACATTGCATCTCTAATTTTATCGCAAACATTTCGGATGATGCTATCATTCTGGTTAGGAAGGATATTCGTCAAAATAACAATTTTATAGCCGAAATTCGTTTTATATCCCCAAACAGAATATTTCTGATCAGGAATCTGAAGTTGTCCTATGAACTTTTCTTTCTTTGATGCTTTTCCCGTTGATGTGAAGTAATCTAAAGAAACAAAAACAATGGAATCCATTTCAAGCTCGGTCTGTTCTGTAGCATATTTATCGATGAATAAAAGGCTATCATCAGGACCTGTAATTGCTGCACAGGCAATACTTAATGATGGAGTTGCCATTTTTTAGAAAAAAGTGACAACTATCATTGATATTAAAAATTTGAATCTCCAAATGTTGTTTCAATTGCTTTTAATGCTAGATAATACTAAATCAGATCATTTTCTCAAGTAGATTTTATAATTGCTTTCAAGATGAGATGATTGAACTTGATGAGTTTTCATTACAGATCAATATAATTGATACAGTTCAATGGGAAACAGATAGAAGATTCGATCAAGAAACAGTAACAAACAGTAATCGTGAAATAAAGCGTTCTCCTTGGTTTCAAATCTTCGGCACTACAGAAACAGGAGAACATGAATGCTTAATTGTTCATGGTTTCTTCCCAGAGATATATGTTAACTGTCCTTCTAATCCAAATGAGCTCGAACAGTTCACTTCAGAACTAATTTCTTACATAGAGCGTGATTTTGGCGATACTTGCATTAAATCTTACGATTATGCCGAATATATACCAGCCTACGGTTATCAAGACAAGTGCAAATTCATCAGATTATTCCTTGTTCAACCAGATCAACAACAACAGCTAGGACGACACATAAATGCATTCGCCTGGAATGGAAAACCACATCATGCATACGAAGCACACTTCCCAAACTTTATAAAATTTTTATCAAAATATAATTTGACAGGATTTGGTTATATCCGTCTCAAACACGCCTGGAGAGTTAAATCAATACTTAGTAGATACGGAACTGAAGTACATTGCCGTGTAGAAGATATAATTGTCGATTCTTTTAATCAGCATTCTCAATTACTTTCTCATCTTCGATTTATATGGGCAGAACAACGAGATCTCAGACGTAGATTAGGTATCTCATCACAACCACCTGTTACAAGCACTGCCCGAAAAGATATTATTTTCACACAGCGACCACCAACGATTAAACCAAGCCAAGCACCTCCTTTAACGCAAGAACTCGAAGATCTACTCAAGTACATTGAAGTTTTCGATCCTGACAAAGATCCTCAGAAATTAATTGAAGAAGAAAAGAAAACACAATTAGAAATTGATTCAATTATGAAAGACGACAGCGGAATCAATTACCACACGCCTAATTCATTTGTAGAAGGTCGTATTTCGCAAGTATTGCAGCCCTCGATGTCACAGATGAAAGAGAAACCCTTAGTTCAAACAATCGCGAGCAAATTATTGAAATCAAAAAATGTTTTAGTTGTTGAAGAAGAAAAAAATTCAGAAGAAAGTTCATCAAAAGAGAAAACTCAAAATTCTCAAAAAGAACAAGATATAGAAACAGGAGAACATGGCTCGCAATTCCTCAAGGTTCTTTTCATTGAAGTAGGCTGTTCTTCAAGAGGAAAACTTCTTCCTAACCCTGCAATGGATCAAATTGTTTGTGCTTGTTTTACTTTGATGATTGATAAAGAAATCATTGAAAAAGTGACATTTTGGGTTGGTCCAAATTTAGTTATAGGAGAAAAAGTAGAGTTCTTTAGTTCAGAAAGGGAATTGCTTGTTGGCGTTATTAACTATATTCTTAAGATTGATCCTGATATCATTGTTGGATGGAATATCGAAAGAGAAAGTGTTTTTTACATAAATGAAAGATGTAAAATTCTAGGAATCAAAGATTTTTACGCAGAAGTTTCAAGGACAGGAAAAAATCCACACGCAATGGATGAAGTCAGATACATAGAAGGTAGACTGACTGTTAATCTATGGCGTGTTGTTAGACATCAAGCTGCTTTGAGATCTTATACTTTGGCAAGTGTTTCTGATCATTTTTTAGGTACAAAATTTCCTGACATTAAACAAAGCCAAATATCTTATTGGCTGCATAGTGCTCCATTTAGGTTTGTCTCTTATTGTAGAAAGAGAGCAACCGTGATTATATCTATTTGTCTTGCAATGAATTTCGTTGAATATTACTGCGAATTGTCATCAATTATTGGTGCTGATTTCGCTTCAACTTATTCTAGAGGCAGTCAATTCCAAATTGAAAGTTTGTTGATAAGAGTTTCGAAGAGATTAGGTTTTTGTTTACCTTCTCCAACGAGATTTGAAGTTTCTCAACAAAGAGCACCAATGGCTCTTCCTTTAGTTATGGAGCCAATGAGTGGTTTCTATTCTGATCCTGTTTTAGTCATCGATTTCCAGTCTTTGTATCCTTCTTCTATCATCGCTTATAACCTCGATTATACATCAATTGTTGGTAGAACAGAAGATGCAAATACTGGTGGTCGTTTGGGAGTTTACGAGCACAAAGTTCCTACAAGAGTTTTAGAGGAATTACTCGAAAACGGGAAAATAATAAATACTCCAAACGATGTATTATACGTAACTAAAGACGTAAGACCTGGTTTGTTACCTGCAATGCTCGACCAAATACTAAATTTAAGAGCATTTATTAAACAAACACTTAAAAAAACAAAGAATGCGAAAATGAAGTCGATTTTAGATGCAAGACAAATGGCTTTGAAAGTCATTGCTGCTTGTACGTACGGATATACTTCAGCGCATTTCTCTGGCCGTATGCCTTGTGTTGAATTAAGTGATTCAATTGTTGAATGTTCGCGTCACGTTTTGGAATTTACATTGAATTACATTGAAAAAAATTATCCTGAATTAAGTGTTTTATATGGAGATACTGACTCATTGTTTGTTATGATGCCTCCTGCATCTACCGAGAAATGTTTCCAATTTGCAGACAAGCTTTGCGAAGAGATTACTTCGATTTTTCCTTCTCCTATTCGAATTAAAATCGAAAAAATTTACAGAGGATGTTTCTTAGTGAACAAAAAGAGATACTGCGGATTAGTGTATGAAACAGCTGACCAACAAGTACCAACATTCGATGTTAAAGGTCTTGAAATGAAGCGAAGAGATTCATGTCCATTTACAGCGAGAGTTATGACTGAAGTTATTCTTTCCATTATAAAAACAAAAGACATAAAAGAAGCTGAAGTTATTTTTAAACAAAACATCAGCAAACTTTGTCATAACATCATCCCAATCCATGAATTATTCTTCGCAAGAGAACTAAGACTTGGAACATACAAAGCTTTAGAACCTCCTGGAGCCTTCGTTGCAAGAAGACAGATGAGTGTTGATCCAATGATGGAACCTTTATATGGACAAAGATTGCAATATATTGTTGTTTCTTCAAGCCCTGGAAGTAGGTTAGTAGATAAGGTTGTTTCCCCTGAAGAGTATTTGGAAAGGAATATGAGAGTCTGTACTAAATACTACGTCGAGAAACAATTAGTTCCTGCTTTAGGAAGAGTTTTAGAAACAATGGGTGTGGATGTTTCAAAATGGATCAAAAATGTTAGTGTAGAATTAAACAGACTGCCTCTTTATATAGGAAAAGGAAGCACTGTTATTGAACAGTTTTGTGTTTCTGCACAATGCCCTTTGTGCGGAAACCAGTGCTCTACACAATCACCTGTCTGTAATAGATGCTTAACGAGAGCAGGAAGAAAACAATCGTTGATAGAGCTGATTAAAAGAATTAAATCTTGTCAGAAAATTATCAACGAAAATGGCGAAAGATGCAATGATTGCATAGGAGATCCGGGTACAACAGTGAATTGCTGCATGTGCTCTGGCTGTAATGTATTCTGGGAAACAAAACTGGCTGAAGAGCAGCTGAATGTTTACCAATCATATTACAATGCATTGAAGAGATTAGTTAACTAAAATAAATATTATTTGTTAGATTCTTATTAAAATTTAAAGCTTTTTGAATTTAGAAATTTAGATTTCAATGATTTTGTAAATATTGTCAAATTTGGAAAGAAAAATCACTTTCATTTTCAACTGCTTTTGGATGATTTCGGATCTACAAGTATTGAAATGAAAATTTAGTTAACTTATATCTAAAGTACTCATACAGCTAGTTTTTCGACAAGGTCTTGTGGCCCAATGGATAAGGCGTCGGCCTTCGAAGCCGAAGATTGAGGGTTCGAGTCCCCCCAAGATCGGATTATTTTTTCTTTTTTCAAACTGTTATCGAAAAATAATATCAATTTTTCTTTTTTACACATGCATATTAGGTTCATTAGTTTTATGAACTGCCATACTAATAAATCAAATAATAATGATAACATTTTATGCTAATTACAAAATAAATATTCTTCAAAACCTAATATTTTTGGCCAAAAATATATTAATTCTTTAATTAAGCAAAATTTAAATATATTTTTATGTTCCCCAAGCTAAAATGATGATCCCAAAATCACAAAAAATGTCTCACGGTCAAGATCCTAATCAACAATTCCTAAAGAGTAGGATTTATTTCTCAAAAGGCCCTGATTCATTAGCTGCAACAGCTAACAAACACTACGTAAGTTCAAGAACTCCAGAAGAAACATTCCAACACCAACATTTTCATGGTGAGATGCCAACAACATCAAAATACAACAAAGATCAGATCGGATTAGATGCAGAAAATATTAAAGCATCAAAGGATGTCGGTACATGGATTACTGTTATTGGAATAATTCCTGGTAGATTCCAAGAAGTTAGAGAATACTTTGCACAGTTTGGAGAAATCAATCATTTTGAAGAAGGACCAGGAAATTATGGATATATAGAATTTGCATCTTCAAAAAGCGCGAAAACTCCATTAGATAAATCCCAAACAGATCCATTAATAATTACAAAGAGTTATATAGTATCAGTAGCACCAGGAAGACTGAAACCGCATTACATTTCTAAAATAGATGATAATAATGAAAAAATAAATTACTCTTCTTTTACGAAAGAGTCAAAGAGTAGGGAGAAAGTATCCTTCTTAGAAGCTATTAAGAACGCTCTCATCGGCGAATAAATTTTTTGTATAATTATTTTTATTTCAAATCAAAATTTTCTTTTTATCAAAAACATAATAAGAAAAATTAATTATTGATGAAAGTTTTATTCAGCAAAATAATTAACTTCAATCAAACCATCAAAAAAAATTTCGCATAAAAATAACTAAATTTAGCAGCATCCCTTGCCTTCCTTATCCTTCTTCTTTCCATCCTCGAGGTTAACTCTGCCATCCTGTGTTGGTGGTCCTGGAACGCGTTGCTTAAGAAGTGTAGAAATAGCAACTTGGAACATTCTTGAGACACCAGTGCCTGTTGTAGCAGATGTTTCAGCGTAGAGGGCGCCATTCTCTGTAGCCATGTTCTGAGCTGTCTGGAATTCTACTGTACGCTTGTCTTCAAGATCAACTTTGTTTCCGCAAACGAGGATAACAATATTCTCCTCGACGTTTGTCTTGAGCTCACGAATCCAATAAGAAACCGAATCAAAAGTCTCAGCCTTTGTAACATCGTATACAATAAATGCAATAAGAGCACTACGATAATACATTGGGGCAAGACCACGATAAACTTCCTGTCCTGCTGTATCCCAAATAAGAAGTTCGAGGTTTTGGCCATCAATATTTACGTCTTTTGTAACGAAAGCAGCTCCGATTGTTGGATTAACATTTTCTGGGGCACTTCCTGATACATATTGGGTAACAATACTTGTCTTTCCAACACCACTATCGCCGAGCAAAACGAGCTTGATCGCGTTTCCACTATCAGTCATTGATTAAATGAAAAGACGGTTTTATTCTTAGTTCAACAATAACTCGAAATTATAAAAATATTATTATTCATATAATGCTGTGCATTTAAAATAGACACAAATTTGACATCCGGACGGTTTTGACGTTCGTTGTTTCGTTTTGCCAGAAATTGCACTCAGATTGAATTATTTACTACGATCTGCTTTAAAACTTGTAGGAAAAATCAATGGGAATATATTCTCATCAAAATGTGTTGGAATTCAATACACCAGATTCTAATTTCATCATTGCATATTGTTTTGCCCATAACAATCCATAAAACTGAGAATGGTTCAATATGCACTAAGTAACGCAAGAATAATTTTGATTCTATAGAATGAATAAAACAAAATTCGAATTTGTGCAAAACCTTTGATGCTCAGAAATGAGTGATCAAAAGTATAAGAGAAAAGGATGCAAAAATGTATAAAACTTGTTTTCTCTTACGAGAAATTAAAAAAAAAATATTAAATTTTTATAAAATTTTGTTACATATTAAATGAAAATTTATATGACAATGAAACATAAAATACAATGAGTGATTATCAGGAAAAGCTGCTGGTTTATCCCCAATTTGACATTTCTTCATTGACTGATACTGATTCCCATTCAATGGGGCAGCAGCAACAAGGATCAAGGAAAAATTCATCTTTTTCAATCGGCTTCTCTTCTGGTGAAGATGGAGCATCTGAAGTAGAAGATGAAGAAGAGGAACAGCAACCTTCGCAATTTGGTTCAATCTTCTTTGGAAAGCCGAATGTAGCTACGCGTTCGGCCTTCTTTGTCATCTTAGCTGGATGAGATTGCTGAACTGAAGGCTGTGGTGTAATAAGGTGGTATCCAAGGCCTGGAGAATATAAGTATACTGGAAATGGAGACATTGCGGAGCGTCTACGTATAGTCCATTGACGCTGTTCAACAAAATTGCATTTTAGATAAGGAATTGAAGTAATTAGTTCTGGAGAACCTTCGCCACGGATGATTTCAGATGAATAGCCAAGCTTTGCAAGGGCGCCATTAATTGATGATTTACATTTATCAATAAGTAATCGTAATTGTCTTGTATTGATTGCGATGCTTGTTCCTATCCAACAAATGCCGCATACTAAGCATCGCTTCCATTCACTTCCATCGTTTTGATAAATATATCGCTTAATAGATTCTAAATCTGTTTGAAAAGTAAGGCATCGCATGTTCTTTTTGTATTTATGGCTCTCGCTTGATAATTCCGCACGCAATCTATTGTAATATTGCTGATCTTTTAATGATAAAAAATCAAAAAACGCAGGTACTTGATTCATTGAAATTTATCTTGAAAAATTTTTATCGTCTTTCGAAAAATAACAATTATTTTAGAAAAAAGGAATTGAACATACGATAGCGAAGGGAAAAAAAAAAAGGTAGTGGGGCTTCCAGGGGCTGCGCCCCTTCTAGCCCTGAAGATGTTTAGTATAAATGAAGTTCTTATATACGGGTCTTCCAGGAGCTTTTCACAAATTATATATGTTTTCATGTTTTGTCACTTTTCTGTCACTTTTCAGGAAAAAACATTTTTATTATTATATATAAATGAATTTTACAAAACCACCGTTACCGTTCTTTGGAAATAAGGGTAAATGTAAAGATATTATATTGAGAGAACTTAAGAAACTACCGAATGGTCTAACATTTGTAGATTTGTTCGGTGGAAGTTTCTATATATCCCATTTATGTCATACAATATTCCCAGACTCAAAGATTATATGCAATGACTTCGACAACTATATGGACCGTCTCAAACATATACCAGACACAAACAATATATTGAAAGAGTTAAAAGAAAAGATACCTATAGGTAAGATGGAACGTATACCATTAGATAAGAAAAATATTGTGAGAGAGGTTTTGAAAAAAGCAGAATATATAGACTGGGATAGTATATCTGCTAGACTATTATATAGTGGTTCTATAAGAGTTCATGACATTGAAACACTTATGTCAAAAGTTTTATATCTTAACTATACAAATGTTTTCAAAGAGGACATAGAAAAATATATTGAGGGTATAGAGTTTGTGAGATGTCATTGGACAGAGTTGTATGAAAAATATAAAGACAAGGAAAATGTTTTCTTTATAGTGGACCCGCCGTTCTATAACACATGGGATTTTCAATACCAGGTAGACTGGACTTTGAGAGACTCTTTAGAAACTTTAGACGTTTTACATAACTGTCCATGCTTTTACTTTACATCCGATAAAAGTGGTTTGGAAACCGTTATGAGATGGTTAGAGGACATACATGACTATGAGTTTAGATATGACAAGATAGAATATGAGAGAGGTCCTATAAACCGGAGAAAGTGTCATAACAAAGAAATTTTACTAGTAAGTAAATGTGGTTTGAAATAGGACTACTTGTTTTAGGTTTTTTCCATTGTGTCATTTATTTATTTGACGTGGCAGAAAAGTACAGAGAATATGAAGATGAACCAATGCCTGCAAATGTTCAGTATATGTACTCGTAAGAGATATTTTTATCTAATATTAAATGGACGCACAGAACTTAGCGAATGCACAGCAACCTGGACAACCAAACCCAGAGAATATTCCAAATGAAGTTCGAATACAAACTGCAATGGCAAACTATGGTCAAGTGCCAACAGATGTACAAATGCAAACTGCCATGTCAAATGACGCTGCGTTAGGTTTGCCACCATGGTATGCAAATATGAGATGGAAAGAGTTTTATACAAACCCGAAGTGGGATATAAACAACTTTATGCAGATGACGCGAACACAGGAGTTGACCCAGAATATGTTTCTACCAGAGGAGAAACAGAATGTATGAGCTCCAGTTAAAGAATGCTATGGAACTCAACAGGAAACGCAAAAGACTAGGTGGACATTAGATTTTTACATATAGTAAAATGGTTTCTTTGGAAGAATAGGAAACTTCTTTCGAAATGTTGGAAGAGGTATATGGAATGGAATAAAATCTGTCGGAAGGAATTTGGAACGGAGTCAAAAATATTGGTAAAAGAGTAGGTCAGTTCGTTGGTATTATACCTAAAGACCCTGAACCAGAAGAACAAGCTCCTGTTATACAACAGCCTGAACTGCACACAGTCAAGTTGGCCAACCAAATCCAACACCTCAACCGTATTAAAAAATTATATTTTACCGTTTCGATAGTAGTTGTATATGAAACTAAGTTCTAAGTAAAACGCATGGTATAATGGAATTATTCTTTTTCTTCCATCTGTTGTAAACCATACTTGAAAGTCTGAAAATACTTCCACTTGGTGGTTCGTATAACTTTGTAGGTTTTCGTAAAAGTCATTTGCCAAGCATAAGAAAGAGTTTTGTGCACCAGAAAATGAAGCATGAACGATAATAGCATCTGGGTCGAAAACATTTTCATATGTTCCATTAGGGTTTTCGACTTCATAAAAGTCCGGGTGTACTGGATATTCTGCAGGCTGATTTAACATCCTCATAAATCTATACCATGCCAAGTTGTTATATTTTGTAGAAATATAAACGTTTTCTCAAGGTCTTCTATTCTATTGATTTTAACAGTTGCATTTTTCCTGTCATAAATAATATCGAGATGGTATTCTCCTTCGTCAATGTTATACTGCTTTGCATATTCGATATAGATATCGTTTATTTTTTCTTGAAAAGCTTGAAGAGTTGTTTCTAAGTTTACAAGCAAATTCACTTGTAAAAGTTTTCCCTGTTCAAATTTCTCATACATACGTTTTTCTTTGTTATAGTATCGAACTTCAAAACCGACTGTAAATGGGAAACCATGTATGGCTTCTGAAATGAACTTCATTCTACGAAAGCCAATAGCTTTTGTGACGGATGGGTCTCTTAACCATCTTAACGGGTAGTCAAAACGATAGCCTTCATGCTTTACGGTCTCTGTCTCAAACTTTTGACCGACATTAGTAAAAAGTTCATCTAATGGTTTAGTTGTAGCAACTCTAGAATTTTCTTTTTCTATTGAAAGCATATTTTATCTAGAATAAAAATGTCAAATGAAACAGCGTCTATGAGAGAAATACAACACAACCGACAACTCATTATACAAGCTCTAAATAAGAACACAACAAACTTTTCAAACTATTCTAAGATATCTGAGTCATTGAAAGAAGGAAACTTAAAACTGACATTAAACCCAATGACAGATGAGTTTCTATTTCAAGACAATAAGAACCATACTGTCTGTATAAATCCAACAAAAGGAACTTTAAACGAGAAACCTATAAATGAACTTCTTTTGAAAGCAGATGTTGGCAACAAAGCTGACAAAGAATATGTAGACGATGCAATAGCAAAAGAAGAAGAAAGAGCTAACAATGCTTATGCAACAAAAGAACATACTCATCCTGAACTAGCAGACAAAACATATGTTGACAATAAAATGTCAAGTGAAGTGACAAGAGCTGAAAACGAATATTCTAAAAAGACTCATATACATTCTATATCTGAAATAACAGACTTACAAGAAACCTTAAACAGGAAAAGTGACGTTGGACATATACATACTATTGCAAATATTACAAACTTACAAGAAACCTTAAACAGGAAAAGTGCCGTTGGACATACACATACCATTGCAAATATTACAAACTTACAAGAAACCTTAAACAGGAAAAGTGACGTTGGACATACACATACCATTGCAAATATTACAAACTTACAAGAAACCTTAAACAGGAAAAGTGCCGTTGGACATACACATACCATTGCAAATATTACAAACTTACAAGAAACCTTAAACAGGAAAAGTGACGTTGGACATACACATACATCTTCTGAAATAACAGACTTAAACGTTAGCCTTGAAAATAAAGCAGATAAAACATATGTCAATGAAATATACCAAAGTTTAGTTGGAACAAAAAATATTGAAACTATTGTTGGTGACTTTTCTTTCAATGAAGAAAACAAATATTTTAGATGGCAGTTGGTACAGTCCTTAGAAAATGGTACACGGTATAAACTCATTCCGAAAAATAACAATGAAATGTATGTAAGCTATAAAAAGAACGATGGTACACAAGTTAAAGTTCCATTAGACAACAACTGCTACTTAAACTTATATGGAGACGAACAAAAGAAATATTTAAGAGTTTATGAAATGGCAGATATGACATTGCCTGACCCAGCTCCAGCACCATATTATTATGACTATGGAGATGACAACAGAACACCACATGTAGATGAACAAAAGCTAACATTATATTTAGATTATTATAGATATAAAAGATATAATGCAATAGAAAAAACGAGAATAGTATACTATTATGAAGATGACAGAAATAAATATTATAGTCAAGACTTTACCTACCCTGAAAACATAAGATTATATTATAAAAAATATTCTGACACAAACCAGAAGAAACCTGAAATAGTTGCACTATATTTTAAGTTCAAAAGAGACAATCCTATAATATCTCATATGTTTGATTTAATGAACCCAGTAGGTTCTATTTATACATCTATGGAAGCAAGAGGTCCTCAAGTAATGTTTGGTGTTGGTGCATGGGAACAAATAGTCGACAGGTTTTTGTATTGTGCAAACTCTTCAAAGGAAACAGGTGGAAGTAAAACGATTTCAGGTGAAAATTTACCTGCACACAGTCACTACATAGATTTAAGTACATCTCAAGCAGGTTGGCATAAGCATAGATATTGGGATTGGTCAGGAATGACAAAAGGTAAAGGATATGATGTTAAAGACGACGTTAAGTTTGCTATAAATTGCTACTGGAGTGACACTCAGGGAGAAGGAAACCATACACATTTCGTTTCAGGATATACGCAAACAACGGGACAAAGTAAAGACTACATGCCACCTTACATGACAGTTTACGCATGGTATAGAATTGCTTAGTCGTCATTTTCAACTTCTTTAGCATATTCGTCAGGAGTTGTCTTATATTTGTTAGGAACTGTCTTTGAAAGTATACCACCTTGAACTTTGACAAGTTTGAAACGAGGTCTGACAATAGTAGTTTTATCTTCTGCTTGCAGTGTGTACATTTTGCCATGTTTGCCTAAAACTTCATAATATTCTCTTGTATACTTTCTTCTATTTTTACGAACACGAATGTGAGTACCTGTCGGGTTCCCATTGTTGTCATAGTCAATAGTATTTTCATATGGGTCGCGTTTAGGTATTTCTATTTTTACTTTGTCACCTTTCTGAAGTTTGAAGCCCGGCATTCTTTCTTGTTTGTCTCTTTTGACTAAATTATTAAATATATAGTCTTTCTCTAAGTCAGGGTTGTTTTTCATTTCTTCGGGGGAGTGGTTTCCCAAACCTTTTTGTTTACGGCTATTGTAAATATTTAAAACTTGTCTCATCTTTGCCATGGAGAAGTGTCTATATTTGTCGTCATATGACATTTCATTTGCTTCACCACCTTGTGGTTGGTTTAAGTCTCTTAACATTTTTATACAACCGTCAATGACACCAAGAGCAGAATGGTTTTGGTCGACAATGAAATATTGGTTTACATTTTTTGAACGCAGATAGTTTTTTACATCATCTGATTTGAAAGAACTTTCACAGTCAGATGTCAGTTTTGTTGGATGGTATTTGTCAACGAATATTGTCAAAGCTGCTAAGATATCTAAAATAGCTTTGGACTGTAATGGTATGGCTTCACAGTATCTTGTGTTTTTGACCAACAAATATTAACCAGTATGGTGGTCCATCTGTTCTAACTCTCGGAATGTTTTCCAAGATATCCATAAACCAAGCATTTGGTGTTGAACTAAAGATTTTTATCATGAGTGCTTTTTTTGTTGCCTTAGAAACATAGGGGTCCTTGTTTGGATTCGTCATTTTTTAACCCATAAGAAATGGGTTTATTTGGCGCATTAGCAGGAGTCGCATCTAGATTTTTACCCGCAGTGGGAACAATAGCCAGAGGTGTATTTGGAGTTGGAAGGAAGATTTTGAGTACATTAGGTATACTTAAAGAGAAAGCACAACCTATTATACAAACTGTACAGAAAGGTTGGGATGTAGCACGAGATGCAACAAATCTTATTCCAAATCCTGAAACAAGAGGAAAAGTTCAAGGATGGATGGACAATGTAGGAAGACAAGCAGGAAACTATTATAACAAAGCAAATGACTACTATAACCAAGCAGGACACTATATGGACCAAGGTGAAAGATTCTTTAACAGAGGATATAACCATGCACAACAGTGGGTAAACAATAACCAACCTCAACCGCCTCAAACGTGGGGAATGTAAAATTTTTTACTGAGATGAAATGAACAATACAGCATTGAGACAAATGGGTTCAAGATGGATTTGTCGGCTTCCAGCAGTTACACCACGTGTTTGTCAAGTTCTTCCTATACCTCAGGAAGTTTTAGACCGACTTAAAAAACCTAAACAACCAGTTGAAAACAAACCAAACTAAAATTTTTACTGAGATGAAATGACCGAAGAAGTTGAAACGGTAGATTTGACACCACAAACAAAAAGTTCAGAACATTGTCAAAACCTGTCAAAGAACTTACAGATGAAGAGAAAAATTCAATAATAGAAAGTGCCAGATCTGGAAATACAAACCCTAACTACAAAGTCACTTTTCATAAAAATGGAACGGCTAGTATCTCAAAAAAGAAACAGACTCTCACAAATAAAATATTGAAGTCTGAAGGAGCTTTCGAGACAACAGATGGAAAAGTTTACTTCACTGACCAACAGTTCATTATAGAACATCTCATTGACTTAGAGTCGAAATATTCTAAACTTTACAACAAACACAAAAAGTTGAAAGGAAAACAAAAACAAATGGCATATGATATTTATGAAGATGTTGACGACACAACTGTTCCTGCAAGTGAAGTAAAGTCAGAGGAACCGAAAAGTGACGAAAAACCGATAGAAGAAGAAAAACCAAAAACTGAAGATAAACCAAAACCAAAGTTTAGTTTCCAAACTAAACCAAGTCAACCTTCATTAGCTGTATGGGTTGGCGTCAAAGACTTATGGCAGCAGGCGGTTATGTAAAGTAAAGAGAAAAAAAATATTTTTTTATTTTTATAAAAATGCCCCCATATAGAATGGATAGAAAATCTGCTAGAATAAAAGCAGAGTTGCAAAGATATGGTTGGAGAGTTTCGAAGAATTTTAAATATAAGAAGGGAAGACCCATAAAAGTCTATGACAAATTGTCTGGTCTTCGCTACGAAATGGATTTGGAAACAGCACGTGCAAAATCCAAACAGACTAGAGAGGTTAGAAGAAGAACGTCTTATGGACATGCCTTTCGAGTTAGTGAACCTCAAGTTGAAGGACACGACGGCTTTGCCAGATTCTACTGGAAACATGACGAACAATTGCATCCTTTGAGAAGGAAAAAAGGAAAAGGTGAAGACACACATGCTCCCATGGAAAGAACAAGATATGCATATGAGAAGTACCGTGAAGTTAGAAGTCAAATTACATCTGGTCGAACCTTTACAGTAAACTTTGACGAAGGAAGAACAAAGAAGGCTTCATGGGAGTACTTGCTGCAATTCAAGACGGAAATAAGAAAGGACACAATCTCAGATTGACCATAACAGATTTGGATGGTCACATTTACTATGCATATGGCAATGTCACAACAGCTGCAATGCTTCTTGACGCTTTCAAGACTACAAAGAGAGAACAAATGGTTGACTCCGACTCAGACATTTTGAATGCAATTGAAGGAATTGCAAGTGTCAAGTTCGAATGGTACCAACCTAACCCTCAAGCAGTCAGACAACATGCTGGACCGTTGGGAAACTTGTTTGTTAGATGAGAAATATGAAATGGCATACCATTTTAAAACAATATATTTTTACATATATTAAATGCTTCAGGTTGAAAAACAAAGAACAAAAGTAACAGATACAAAACCGTTAGACTATATCTTTACAAATGCTGGTAGGACTATTTCAGATGAAGAAATTTCATCCCGAGCATACAGGTTTGACTATCCAATTCGTTGGCTTCAAAGTCCTTCAGATGCAAAGGCAATAGGATTTAGAAGAGTTTTGTTTTCAAATAGAACTAACGCATTTATGTTCGCAGTATATTTTCATGGGCAGTATAAAGGTTCTGATGGTCTAATAGACAAATTTGACGAAATGAGAATCTTTACAGTTCGTTCAGACGAAAGTCTTGAGAAAACTCTAAATGACTTTCAAACTCAAATGAACAAATATTATTGGGAATTTCAAGAAAAATACGACTCTTTACTAAATGGAACATACTATCTGAAACTAGAATATGACAAGATGAACTCCACCGTTTCACTTCAAAAGATTGAAATTAACCCTCCAAGAGATACAGAGTTTTTATTTTGGGGAGTAGACAAACGTTCTTGGGCACAATTTTTCGGTTACTAAACCAGAACGAACCATTACCACAGATGGTCCATTTAAATTTATACTTCCACCAGCAGATTTGACAGTTTATAGAAACGTGTTTGACCCTCAAAATGTTATGTGTCATGCAAGTTTCAGTTCAAGCAACAATAGTTTTCTATGTATTGGTAAGGACTTTTATGACTTTGCTTCTAAATTCTACGAACCACCTAGTAACAGTTTCTCTGACTTTCAAGTTTGGTTCACAACAAATGGTGTGCAACATATTGTTCCATTGTACTATGACTTTTATCTCGAATTGTCTTTCATATATAACTACGGAAAAGTGCTGAAAAAGTATTGAAAAATAAAGTTTAGGTGAAGAGGTTAGATCTCACCTCTTTTTTCACCTGTTTTTTCACCTGTTTTTTCACCCTCTTGAATTTTCATGAAATTCCTTAAGATAGAAAAAAAGTGAGTTAAAATGAGATGTTTACTGAAGGGGTCACCATGTCACCGGGTAACCATGTGTCACCAGGTAAACTAACTTCTTTTAAAAAATGAGACAACATGACATTTTGACAACAGTCGGGAAAATGTCAAGACTTCTTCATCGTAACGAGTGTAAATGAACCAAAAATATATTTTAGGTGAAGAGGTTAGATCTCACCCGTTTTCTCACCTGTTTTTTCACCTCTTTTTTCACCCTCTTGAATTTTCATGAAATTCCTTAAGATAGAAAAAAAGTGAGTTAAAATGAGATGTTTACTGAAGGGGTCACCATGTCACCGGGTAACCATGTGTCACCAGGTAAACTAACTTCTTTTAAAAAATGAGACAACATGACATTTTGACAACAGTCGGGAAAATGTCAAGACTTCTTCATCGTAACGAGTGTAAATGAACCAAAAATATATTTTAGGTGAAGAGGTTAGATCTCACCTAATTTTTCACCCGTTGAATTTTGTATAAAAACCAACCGCCAGAATTCAGACTGTTGCTATATTCTTCACAAAATGCTTGTTTTGAGGTCGAGCCACTTTTGGCTCCACCGTATTCTTTCAACCAAAACTCATGAAATTTGGTCATTTTTCAGCAAAAATATATTTTAGGTGAAGAGGTGAGATCTCACCCGTTTTTTTCACCTAATTTTTCACCCTCTTGAATTTTCATGAATTTCCTTAAGATAAAAAAAAGTGAGTTAGTATTTTTAAAAAAATATTTTTTATTTTTATTGTAAGAACATGTTAGCAACAACTTCACCAAACTCTTTAGTTATGAACCCAACTTCAATGTTAGTAGAAATGAAAAGCTTCATTCCTTCTTCATATACTTTTGAGACAGAAATCCAGAAGATAAAGCAAGAACTTCTCCAAGGAGATTTAGATTGCACTGCAAAAGATGAAACAAATGAACAATATCTTTATGAAATAGAGGACCTCATCGACCATTTACCCAAATTGCCTGAAATCCAACAACAAAAGCTTACTATTCCAGAATTTGAAGAAATAGAAGTGAAACCAACTGACTCGGTAGAAATAAAGAAGTTCATACGTAAGGTTAACTATGAGTTTCTTGGATTTCATTGCAACCACAAAGTCATGGACAAAGACTGCGATATGGTATATAAGAATGTTTCTGACATATATAAATCTGAAGAATTTAAGACCTACGACAACTTTGTTTCGTTAGTTGCTGAATGTGTATGGCAGATAAGAGATAAAGATAGAAGAGGTAAAGTATGGAACGAACAAATAAAACCAACTGCTTCAGATTTAAAGAAAACCCTTGACGCTATAGTTGTACTTGCAGGACAAATTTCAATGTACAATGCTAAAATGAACCCACAATGTTCTAAATGTAAAGCAGCAATGAGGAAATATAACTACTCCGTCAAAGAGATAGAACGTATGCGAAACGACTATGCTGACTTAAAGAAAGAAGCAGAGAAACCAGCAGAAAATAAAATGGACATGTTAGAATTTCTGAACAAAAACTATCCAACAGCTGACGATTTCCTTCTTTCAGATGTCAAGAAGAAATATAAAGAAACATTCGGCATTGTGAAAACATTCGATGTACTAAAAGAAGAAATCGAAGCCACAAAATTGTTTAGAATTTCAAATATACATCGTACAATTCATGTAAAACGCTTGTAAAATAACTGGGGTGAAAAAAGAGGTGAGAAAAGAGGTTAGATCTCACCTCTTCACCTAAAATATATTTTTATTGAATTCAGCAACAAAATTCTGAGTAAAATGACCTATGGAACACATACTTTTTCAGTAAGGACATATGGGGTGAGAAAAGAGGTTAGATCTCACCTCTTCACCTAAAATATATTTTTATTGAATTCTGTATAAAAATCTGAGTAAAATGGCATATGGAACACATACTTTTTCAGTAAGGACATATGGGGTGAAAAAAGAGGTGAGAAAAGAGGTTAGATCTCACCTCTTCACCTAAAATATATTTTTGGTTCATTTACAATCGTTACGATGAAGAAGTCTTGACATTTTCCCGACTGTTGTCAAAATGTCATGTTGTCTCATTTTTTAAAAGAAGTTAGTTTACCTGGTAGCACATGGTAACATGGTAGCACCTAAAAACTATCCAACTGCTGACGATTTCCTTCTATCTTAAGGAAATTCATGAAAATTCAACGGGTGAAAAAAGAGGTGAAAAAAGAGGTGAGAAAACAGGTTAGATCTCACCTCTTCACCTAAAATATATTTTTATTGAATTCTGTATAAAATTCTGAGTAAAATGGCATATGGAACACATACTTTTTCAGTAAGGACATATGGGGTGAAAAAAGAGGTGAGAAAAGAGGTTAGATCTCACCTCTTCACCTAAAATATATTTTTGGTTCATTTACACTCATGTTTGACAAAACATTTACACTCATTACGATGAAGAAGTCATGACAAAACATATACGATGAAGTTTATTTCCTGGACTGTTGTCAAAATGTCATGTTGTCAGTAATTTTAAGAGAAGTTAAATTACCTGGTGACCTGGTGACCTGGTGACCCTCATTTCTACCCTCATGAAAATTCAAGAGGTGAAAAAAGAGGTGAGAAAACAGGTTAGATCTCACCTCTTCACCTAAAATATATTTTTGCCGAAAAAAATGACCAAATTTCATTATATAACTGTTATTTTTTACCAAGTGAACTTTGACACTTCGTAAAAAAAATCCCTGAAATCATATCTTTTATACAAGATAGAAAATCTTACTCGCCTAAAACTCTATGAAAATAGTGAAGAACAGCGACCCAGACTTTTTTCGGGGTCGCCTAAAACTCATGAAAATCGTAAAAAAATGACCAAATTTCATGAGTTTCCTCATATGTTTGCTACCCTCGAAAAACCGAGGATAGAGATTCCGTACGAAAATCGTAAAAATTTGCCAATAAATTTAAGAGGTTGGTATGTACATAGACTATTAGTAAATGCAGTTGCAGTGAAGGCTTACTTTACATCGTTCAGAAACCAAACATACAGACATTGGTTCAAAAACCAAAGCACACAAGAACTTTTGAGCGAAGAACAGCGAGACAGACTTTTTTCTGAAAACAGTGAAGAACAGCGAGTAGGGACAAAAACGTAGTCGCCAAAACTCTATGAAAATCGTGAAGAACAGCGACCCTAGGTTTTTCGAGGGTCGCCAAAACTCATGAAAATCGTAAAAAACAGCGAGTAGGGACAAAACCCCAGTCGCCAAAACTCATGAAAATCGTAAAAAAATGACCAAATTTCATTATATAACTGTTATTTTTTACCAAGTGAACTTTGACACTTCGTAAAAAAAATCCCTGAAATCATACCTTTTATACAAGATAGAAAAAATAACGTTAGTTTTTTATAAAATATTTTTTTTATCTTGTATGTAAGAAACAGAAAATGTTAAAGGTTGAGTTTGAAACAGTTAGAAAGATAGACAATGACACCAAAATGGTTAGAATAGGTGATTTAAACGTAAGATACTCAAAGAAATACAACAAATATTCTTTGTCAGACATTATATCTCCATCTGGAAAGAAACCGAAGGACTGGGTTAGAATTGCTTCTACTCAGAAAATTTTGACAAGAAATCCTGAGCTTATGATATCGGTAAGATTCTATGGAACAAGAGCATATCTTATAGACAAAAGTCTTATACCAATAGTTTTGTTATGGTTAGACCCAGTTGTTGGATATAACTTCATAACATATGGTTCATTCGATACGGAACGTTGCAGTGAAGGCTTACTTTACATCGTTCAGAAACCGAAGGACTTCAACACAAAAAGATATAAGATAGGAAGAACATATAATATAACTCAAAGATATGACAGTACAGTCAATAGAGTCAAGGTTGTGTTTGTTAACGATATGAGAGCTGCTGAAACAGAACTACTTGAAAAGTTTGAGAAAATGTATGGTGCTCCCATAAAAGGTAAAGAAACGTTTGAAGTAGATGAGATAGATAAAGCTATAAAATTATTTGACGAAGTTGCTGAAAAATACATGTAAAGCGTTTATTTTTGGTCTTTTGTGAAAGTCAGGAAATAAAGTTAGTTTTTTATAAAATATTTTTTTTATCCGGAATGTAAAGACAGATATGTCAACAACAGAGAACACAACAACTGCTATCGTTCATGAAGCCATAAATGAAGAATACGAGTGGGTTCAGTTTAACAAACAGTTACGTCTCATTCGTTCGGTCAAAGACGATATGTACCAAATGCAAAGTATTTTGAATGCTCTTCGTTCTACAAAGCAAGCATATCATTGGTTTGAAAACCAACAGACAAAAGAACTTTTAGAAGAATTTCCTCATATGTTTGCGACCCTCGAAAAACCTAGGGTCGAGATTCCGTACGAAAATCGTGAAAATTTGCCAAATGGTTTGAGAGGCTGGTATGTACATAGACTTCTTGTAAATGCTGTTGCAATGTGGGCTTCGCCTCGTTATGCTTGGTATATTTACAGACTTCTTGACGAAATTCATAGACAAGAACGTGAAGAGATGGAAAAGAAACTTCATGCAAAAGATGAAGTCATTGAAGCAAAAGACAAAAGCCTTCAGAAAAGAATACCACGTTCGGTACCAAAAGGAAAGGAAAAGAACTATAAGTATATGATTTATACTGAAGAGATGGAAATGAAGAAGACAGAGATATGGTTATGTTGCATTTAGTCAGAAGAAACAACAAAAGCTTTTACGACCTTGCTAAGATTTAACAAATCTGACAGAAATTGGTTTCTATCGCGAAAACTTACCGATTTCAATGACACCAAATGAAGATGTGAAACAAATAGTTCAAGATACGTTACCTCAAAACACATATGATATTAAAGGTTGTACAATACTTACCTTCAAAGAAGATTTGCCATTGTTAAAGGAAAAAATAACAGAGTATTTTTGACAACTTCAAAACAAGTAGGGTAATGCACTCTTTATTTTTCAAGCTTGACTTCAGATGGCTCAGGTAGCTCTATAAGGTAAATTGCCTTGTCAAATCCTTCTGGCATTCCGAGTCCTTCCTTCCGACAGGAAAAAAATTTCCTTCTGGCATTCCAAGTTCTTCCTTCGAACAGGAAAAAATTTTCCTTCCAACAGGAAAAATTTTTCCAGTTGTCCGTTCCGTAAACCATTCAATTTTCGAAAATTGAGAACTTTTTGGTCGAACTTCAGAAAAAGTTTTTCCTTCCGACAGAAAAAGTTTTCCTTCCGAACAGGAAAAGTTTTTCCTTCCAACAGGAAAAGTTTTTCCTTCCGACAGGACACAACGAATGTCCGACGTACACCAACCGAGTCCATTCCAAAGCCAGAAGAACCGACAGCCCCAGCCACACAACAGACTTACTAAGACTAAACACTTACATTTTTTACGCTTGACTTTTTACAATTTGAACTTTGTTTGCGTAGATATGAATTCTGAAAGAAGTATGAGGGTCTTGTATGACTTTGTACTTCTCCCATAGTTCATGTCTGTCAAACTTACCTGCCATGGACTCTTTCATAAGTTCCATGAAATCGTCTTCGGACAATCCGGGGAAAAGTATATATATCAGTAAGTATTCTCTTTACATCCTTACTTAAACTCTTGGCTGTCTGTACACAAATGAAACTGAAATGTTAAAGTGTCTGAGCTTCTTAAGAATTCGACACATGTCTTGTTCTCTGTTCTTTAACAAAGGGTGAGAAGCAAAGTCATCTAAGATAAGAAGACATCTATGAGGGTAAGTCTTCCAATCGTAAGATTGCAATTTCTTCGAAATGTATTCTATCTCTTTCTGTTGTTTCTGAAGTGTTTCTTCTCTAATATTCTCTGCATTTCCTCATTTGGGTCTTTAAACTTCGAATTGACATACTCATTTATAGCATTATACTTCAAAACTCTTCTTTGTACTTCTTTATCCAATCTAACAACTCAGAGTCTTTTATACATACTAACTTAGACTTCTTTATAATATCTTTGAACGAATTGACGGTTTGGTCAAATTGACCAGAAGTACTACAAATAACAACTAACTCATAGAATGGGTTCTTCTCATCTAGTTCTTGTTGTTGTGCAGCCATTTTAAATAAGTGAAAGTCTTACCGACCCAGGTGGTGCAATTAGACCTGTTTTATACCATTCTGAGCAAATAAGAACTTGTCATGTATGGGTTTTATCTGAGCATTTTCCAACTTCCTTTGTTCTTATTTAAAACATTCTCAAATTTTTTTGTCAATGTCAGCAAACTTTTTTTCTAACATATTTTTAGAAAAATTAAAATTTTTTATCTTTTAGAAAATGTCTAGCGATTTCGCTATCTATATATCGAGACAAGCTTTTCGACAGCAAAACATCTGTCGACCATAAAATCTTACATAGTGTAAACAAGAAAGGTGAATTTGTTCTAAAGTTCTGTTTCTGGGAATATGACAAGAACCATAAAACATTAAGCAGAGAAGTCTTTAAGTTTGTCAATGACAGACTTGTTGACAGAGATGACGTCTTGGAGAGATGAAGTCCAAAAATTCTTAGAATGCAAAGAAGACACATGCACTGTTCTTGAAGATGAAATAGAAAACAGAATAGAAGAGCTATTAAAGGACAAAGAACTTTTACAAAAAATATGGTTCTGAGAAGTTTGACATAATCCAGAAAAGAAGAAGAGAGAAAAGAAAGAAAAGAAAGTAGAAGAAGAGAAGAAAGACCAGAGCCAGAAAAAGAAATTTGACATGTAAAAATAAAATTTTATTTTTAGAACATTTCTGGGTCAATGTCAATGTTCTCTTCTCTTTAGGAGTAAACACTGGCTTAGACTCTAAATCTTTTTAACCCAATTTACTGATACTTCTACAACTTTAGACTCATAATATTCATAGTCGTCTGCTTTCTTTGTTCATAAGGTATAACAAGTTTGTTGCTTTGCCTTCTTTAAGGTTTGAGAACCTTCTGTCAAAACTTTCTTTGACTGTTAACAAACCTTCTATGTCTAAGTCTTCAAATTTCGCACCATTTTTAGTCACAATAGCAAACTTAACTGGTTCGATGTTCCAAACTTTGTCAATGGTAGACTTTTCAAAATGGTAGAAGTAAACATTCAATATGTGAATGGGTCTAGTTCTTCTTTAAGTCTGACATGTACTTGTTTACTGAGATGAATTTTCATCTTTTCTATCGGATAAAAAATATTTTTTTTTTAAATTTACTCATAAAAATTTTCTTTGTATATACACCATTCTGTACGTCTAAAAGACTTTTGACATTTGCCAAGAATGTTCGTTTAGACGCTGTCATATAACCATATTCTTGACAATATTGTTTATACGAATCGTACAATGACCTTTCATCTAATGACACAAAGTCAGTTTCATCTATGAACAGTTCATATACACTCTTGTTTGCTTCTAACAATGTTTGTCTCTCTTCGGTATGTGGAATTTGTCTTGGATTGAACTTTGAAATATCTAATGTCATAAAATATGAGAACAAGTGGTTGTAAAAGTCAGATGTCAAAGTTTCTGCTAAAGTCGTCAAAATATTCTGTATCTTGCATATGAGAATCTGACGTTCTGACAACTACATATCTTCTGTCAGAACTTTCTAACTTCATCGGAACAGCATTGTTTGAAACCATAATGAAGTTTGCAACATTTTCACAAACTCTTTGGTCTTTATATTTTCTTTCAACAACTCCAACTTTGTCTGTTATAAGACTCTTCAAAGCATCTGAGTTCAAAACTTTTGTTGTATCTATACTTTGAAGTTCGTTACATACTATAAGTTTCATATTCTCTATTGAAGAGTTAAATTTACCGCAGATGTTTTCTAAGTTTGTCATATTCGGGTTCGAATAGCCTCTAACAGTTTGCATAAGATATCTGTAAAGAATGTGTTCTTACCTGTTCCTTGTTTTCCAATTATAATGAGAGCAGTTTCATTTTTAGCACTTGGATGTTGTAAGATGTTTGCAAACCAACATAAGATATACTCATAAACCTTTTCGTTTCCATTGCATATAATTTCTTTGACATGGTCTAACCAAGCTTCTATAATATTTTCTTTCCATTCTACTTGTTCATATTTATATCCAGTGAAGATAGAATAGAAGTTTGGAGAAGGTGTATAAAACTTTATACCACGAACTGAAAAATCTTCAAGTTTGACAATAAGATATCCCAAGCATCTAACATCTTCATGCCAACTTGTACGACTTTTATTTTCTTAAGTTTCTGTTTACATTCTTGTTCTGAAACTATTGTCGCTTTAGGTTTGTTAAAGACTACATCCCATTCTTTCATAACATAACATTCTGGGGCAGAGTCGACATAAATGACTAAACGTTTCAAATTCTCGACTGCTTTGTTATAGTCTCGAAATGGACACATATTTCTGAATGTTTGGAAGTCATAAAAATCTGAAACATCTATTCTGTACATTTTTAAAAAAAAAAAAAAAAAATATTTTTTTTATTCTTGAGCTATTTGTTGCATTTGTTGTTCTTGAGCTATTTGTTGTTGAAGTTGTTCTTGTAATACAATACTTTCACCAGTTGCATCTTCCAATTCGAAACTTTCTGCCGTCATTGACAAATACATAGGACATAAAAGTTTTACAGGAACAAAGTTTGCGTCAACTAAGGTTAAGTTTATGTTTGCTAAAGTGTTTGAGTTTACTAAAGCTGAAAACTCTGCATTCGAATGAACAATAGGCAAACCAGCAGAGAATGTGTTATTTATACGCATAAGTATCTTTTGGTCATAGTAGTTTCTGTCGACATTCGAATAACACTTTGAACCTAAGTTTGAAACAATATATAAAATAGGTGTACTTAAAGTCAATGGAACAGACATTCCTTGTATGACACCTTTTCCTGTTATAGGAAACTGTTGGTAGTAAAAACCAGATATAAGTTTTGTATTATAGCTCATATTGTTTATAGTAAACTCAGTCGGACATCCAAACATAATGAAACCTGCTCTAGTTGCAGCACATGTTACACCCGTACTTAAAGTATTAAATAAGTCAAAAACCTGTTGGTGGTATATCTGAGTAAGTATCTTCAAAGGAGTATTTTTTACCATTCACAACAATAAAATCTTCTGGTGTCAAAAGAGCAAAACAGCTTTAGTCGTCATTGTGTTTAAGGTTAGTTTACAATATCGTCCTTGAGGACTTTGTAAGTTTGTTGTTATAGAATTATATGACTCAGGGTTTTTAGTCGTAATAGTATAAACCATTGTGTCTTCTGCCATTTACTTAGCAAATAAATTTTAATGAAATGTTGTGGTCGTCAAATATTTTTATAACGTCTGGGAAACTATATTTTAAGTTCAACGTTTCACCTCCTTTCATAACGTATATCTTGTCAATGACATTATATGAAACACCACAGCAACTAACGTCGGGTTCTATTTCTTTGATGTTTATATCGTCTGCCTCTGTCAAAAGTTTCAATAGTTCTTTCAAAACTTCATGAGGTGCAATGACATATGAGTTCACTTTTACAGGGTTGTGTTCGACCAAGTTTAACATTATACCTAAAGCTTGACAAATCTTCTCCTGAGTTTGAAGTTTGTCTTTCAGTTGTTGGTAGTCGTTTCGAATATCTGCAACAGAACTTAAGTCTCTGCTAACTTCAGGGTATGTTGGTTGTTCTTTTACAGGAACTATTGTTATACCATCTTGGTCTTCGTATGGTTTCCCCACTTCAACATCTCTGTCTTTGACATTGACAACAACACTTTGACTGTTTGTTTGAGTTGGTGAATTTAACTTCACATCTGCCACCGCCATTAAACCTTTTGAAACACTTACGCTTCTATTTTTCGGAAATGACATTTTACTTAGAATAAAAAGATGGACGTATTTGAGTATCTCTTCGAATTGAAGCAAAACAAAGTTTACACACACAAACAATACAAATACATTGACAGAATAGTTCTTTATACAAACAATGGAAAATGTTATAGAATAGCAGTCTTTGCTGAACCAAAATATTTTCATAAAGCAAAGAAAGTTGGTATAACTGAAATGGTGAAAGTTCTTGAAGCAGACAAAAATATAACTTCAAAACTTACAGATATTTCTAAAGGTAAGTTTATAATACAATATTATGTCAAAACTGGCGTACTGTCAATATTTGACGGAGAGAAGTCAGTTCAAGAACAACTTACTGACCTGCTGCCAAAATCTGCTCGATGGAAGCTGTCGTTATGCCAATCTGAGGAGCCCCAGCAGGTTTCATCGAACGAATCTTCAAAAGAGCATCTTCCGTGAAAAGTGCTATTGGTTTTGTAAACTTCTTTGCTTTCAATTCATCTGGACCGTCTCTGTCACCAGTATATTGTATTTGAACTGTACCAACAGTTGAAATACCACCCATAAAGTCTTCTGAGTCAGCAAATGGAATGCCAAGCCAAAAGTTTGAACGGTCTCCATTTGTATATTGAGTTTTTTGACCTCCTGTATGGGTCCATACTTTCACATATGGCATAATAGAACTTTGCATTTCAGGGTTAATGGTTGTTGTGAAGTTGTTGTTAAAGTTCATAGCATCTAATGTCAAGTTGTATGACCTCATATCCTCAACTGTAGAATATTCTTCTCTTGGATAATATTTGCCATCTATGTTTATATGATATTTAATACCGGGGTTGTAGAAACAAGAATAGTCATTTATAGTTCGTCTGAACAGTACAAACATAGTATCTGCATGTTTCATTGCAGTTGTTAAAGCAATATCTGTTCTTGCACCTGGGTCAGCACTTTGGTTTCCAACTTCACCTGCAAAGTCTTTGACAGATATTTGGTGTATAGGGAACATAAGTGGAACTGCAATATATTTGGCAGCTAAAGCATTTGAAATATCTGGGTCCAACATATAGACTGCAAGTCTGCTTTCTATTCTCTTGCATTCAAACTGTTCGCATGTGAACTTAACTGGGTCCCAAGCAGTTCCAGCAGCATTGAAATAATAGTTTACTTCAGTGTTGAGGTTTGAGAAACCAAAGTCTAAGTCAACTTTGTCTTTGCAAAAGTCGGCGAATGACGTTTTATTTGTTCCCTCTACGTCTGTAATAGTGAATGGGTCTTGTGTTGGTGCAATGACTAAGTTATTTTTGCTTGGAGTAAGTTCAATAGAAATTTTTCCTGCCCAGTTTGGCAAGTATCTTAAAAACCTGAAGATGAGGAAAGATGACAAAGGAACTCTAAGTTTCAGTTTTACTTTAGTTACTGCTGCTGCAGTTTGTCCAGAAAGGTTAACATAAACTCCTGGAACGTTAGGGTCAAGTCTTCTTATTTTCTCAATAGTTGCATATGGTCTGTTTGTTCTCTAGCTTGTGGTTGTACTGAGTTTCTCAAAGCGAACCATTCATAGTTTGCCCATGTTACTGTTTGAACTAAGTCAGAGTTAGAATATATCTTATATCCCATGAAAACTTCTGGAGCATATTGGTATCCGACATAGAAAATACCATTGCAACCTTTCTTGTCAGACAACTTGGCAGAAGGTTTTATTTCAATGTCTTGTTCCACGTATAAGAATGAGTTGTCAATAGAAATAATGAAACCTGTCGCAAGCAATATCTACTGTTGTTGAAGAACCTTCTCCAAACTCACCTACGTTTCCATAAGAAACAGCAGTTGTATATTCGTAAGTTCCAGGAACTATTTCTGACCTTCTAATGGCATTGTCGCATTCGTTATACCATTCGGAAACGTTTCCGTTCATGGCATCCAAAACTGTTGGCGTTATATTCTGAGCGGCGTACATTTCATATGGGTAAAAATATAGAATAGTTGGATTTATGAGTCATAATAAAACCCACGTGGACCAAGCTTTACTTTCTTCCTGACTGAGTTTTTAACTCTTCTTTTTCCTTCATTGCCACTACTTTCACTAGATGAAGTTACTTCTTCACTACTTTCACTTTGTTCTACTCTTCTCTTCTTCTTTGGTGTCGCTTTTGGTAACTTGCCCTCTGCTTCAAGTTGTTGCATCTTTGCCTCATGTTCACCTAGTATGTTGCAAATTTCCCATGTCCTTTTTGCCTTTGGGCTCTGGTCGCCCATCTCAGGTAACCTATATCCTAGAAAGATTTTGTCATAGTTTGTATTTGAGTCTTCGCTTATTGTTTGCATGACTCTTTCCTGAGTTTCCGGTTCAAGCTCTTCAAACAGAGCTTGTCCATATGGAATAAGCTCGTTTCCAAATATATGTTTTTGTAGCCATTCTGGTTTTCTTTCCATGTTACCAATAATATCTTTTGTGAATGGGAAAGCTTTTACCCAACGTTTCAGTCTTGCGTCATTTATTTCTGTAGTTGGTTTTATTTTGTCAAGGAACATGTTTTTCAATACTAACATTTCATTTGGTACTGTCCATTTGAGTTTTCTTAAATATTCATCCCTTCTCAGTTCATTGTCTGCAAAGTAAGTTTTTATGACATTTTGCAAACTTTCGTTTGCAAGGTCATGTACAATAGGTTCTCTTCCTTCTGTCTCCCTAACTTTCTTTCTAAACTCTTCACCAAATATACCATCTTTATGGTTCTGTGTAGTTCTTTGAGATAAATGTTCTAGAACGTCAGGTGTTATATTTCCATCAGCCATGTTCATTTCATACAGGTCCAAAATATCTGCATCTTTCATATCTTTCAATGGCATTAAAGCCGCGCTGAAAATACCAGCTAAATCTGGTTCACCATTCACTTCCATTGCGTCTACAACTTCTTGGAATTGTGGTTGTAAGTTTATGAACCACCTATCCGGGTTAGCTTTATGACCCCATCTCATTGTAGTTCCATAGTCTGCAGAAACAAAAGTAGGTTTGTTTCCATATTGGTTAGGTTCTGAATGATCTTTAAACAATGTTTCATTTCTATATGTTTTGTTGAAATTTAACCTTTTATTTTCACCGAGTTCAGCCAAAGATTGAACGTTATATGGTCGTAAGTAAAAAGGGTTATTGTATTTGCGTACATTTTCTTTCAGTACTTCCATTCTATGCTGAATATTTTCATCTGGTGTTGGAGTCTTTTGTATGTCGGCAAACATTTTTCGATATCCTTCTACTATGTCAGCCGAATTTTTCTTAGACTCTTGGAAAGATTCCATATTCACCTCATACTCTTGTTGAGGGTCAAGATTTTTCGGCTGTTCCAAATCTTCATCTAGTTCTGTGAAGTTAGTTTCCAAAGGAGGGACTTGTTCGTTTCCTTCAGGCTCTTCTAGCTGTTGTTGCTGAACTATTTCTTCCATGTCTGGTTGTATCTGAACTTCTTCCTGTGGAGTTTCTTGTACCTCATCTGCTGGCATTTCATATATTCCGAGACCGTTTTTAACAAGTTCCCTATCTAAGTCATCCGGACTCATAAACCTTTCTTCTTTCGTTCCGTCTCTATTTTTACGCGTTTCATGAAGAGAGTTGAATTGTCATTTAGCTCTGACACCAAATATCTCGGAGTAAATTCAGTCATGTCATTTGGATGATATGCTATTAAATCATATCCCTTAGCGAGCTTGTATTTTCCAGGTTTGAAATTATATCCCATTTGGTGCTGAGCCATAAAGCTAAATAGGTTCGGGTCAGTATTTCCTTCCTTGAACTTTCTAATAGCTTCTTTATATCTGTCACTAAAGTCAAGAGTATCTGGGTAACCATAATCTTCCTTTAGCATTTTTAAGAATTCTTGGTTTCCTTGTTCTCTACTTCTTTTATGTCCTTGCTCTGTTTGTGGTTGTTGTTGTGCAGGATTTTGAACTGTTGGTTGCTGTGCTGGTTGTGGAGGTGGTTGTTGTGCAGGGTTTTGAACTGTTGGTTGCTGTGCTGGTTGTTGTGCTGGTTTTGGTGCATGCCTGTGTCTGTGTCCATGTGACGATGTAAATGTTTTAGGTAGTCCTGGTGCAGGTGCTTCTCTTGGAGGGTTTGGTGGTATATAGGTTCCACTAGCTAGTATATAAGTTCCACCAGCTGGTATATAAGTTCCACCAGCTGGCACATATGTTCCATCTGCAGCATAATGTCCTACCTGACTTTTCGTTTTTAAGAAAGCATTTACTAGGTCTGTTTTGGTCTGTTGTAACTCTTTTTCTTGACTTTCCACAACAGTTGCTCTAACGGCGTCATAGGCACTTTGAACTGCCTGTCTCGTTGCTGCATCTGTTATTTTAGTCATATTTTGTGCTACTTCTCTTAACTCTTTGTCGAAACCTTCAGACTTCAGTTTCTTTCCAGATGAGAAATCGTTCACTTGTTTCACCTTACTATGAAGAGCTTCGAAGGCGTTCTTAAAGTCAGCATTCATTAAAGCTTCATTTGAACTGTCTTCATCCGCTTGTATTTTTGTCCTTATTGACCCTATAAGTTGGGCTGCTTTAGCGTTGGCTTGGGCATCTAACCAGTCATTGTTAGCTTTTATATATTCTGCGCTTTTCATTGCCTTTTGCATGGCTGCGTCGTTATTTTTACTTTCTTGTGCTAAGTTTTCATACTGTACGGTTTGGTTTTGCAACTGTAAAAGTTTTTCTGCCTTTACATTTGCTTCAACTTCTTTTTTATACTCATCGCTATCCATATATGTCTTCAGGGCTTTTTGTTTTATTTCTTCATCTTTCAGTACTTTATATTGAGTAGTATGGTTTTTCAAATTTATAACATCTTGTTCCATTTTTGCTACTTCTGCTGCTTTTTCTGACACTTTTTTTGCATATTCCTCTGTACTTAGTTCTTTCAGTTGTTCTTCTTTCTTCTTTTTCTCTACGTTTAACTCATTGAGTTTCTTTGTGTGTCTGTCATATTCTAGTTTCTTTTCGTTTTCACTTATTTGTTTCTGTATGTCTATGTTTGACTTTTTGACATCTGATATTTGATTTTTGAGTGAACTCAAATTCATTTGACTTTGAGGGTTATAAGCTGTTCCGTCTGCAGCTCCACCATAGCCTGCCATTTTCGCTAAAAGTGCCGCTCTTAAACCTCCACTCTGTGCACCAATAACTCGGTTTAAAAGCATAGGGTTGCTTGACATTTGTTGCAACATAGTGGGGTCATTCATCATTTGTTGTTGCAACTGTTGTTGTGGTGTCAGTTTTACTATTGGATGTTTCAATGCTCTCTTCCTCTTACGTATATTCTTACGTAGCTTACGTGGCATTTTAAGTGAAGTTAAAAAGCGGTTTTTGACAGATGTTTATATGACACTTTTTGTTCAGCACAAAAAACTACTCGGTCAAAATGTTGTCAGTTTTGTAAAATAACCGTCCTATCTCATTCTATAAGGGGAAAAAGGCTTCTCAAAGTATACTTCCTTGGAACGCCCGTAACTTTTCCTGTAGCGACGATAGACCCTTACTTGTCCGGACAAAGTTATACTAAACATCTTCAGGGCTAGAGGGCACGAAGTGCCTGGAGGCCCCACTACCTTTTTTTTTTTTTTTTTTTTTTTGAAGGAAGTTTCGATGATTTCTCAAATCAAAAATTGAGATCGATTTCAGAATCTGAGTCTTTTATATATTGATCATATGCCAATTCAAGAATATTAGTAAAAATTTTTGATGAAAAATTTTTTCGACCAGACATAATTGTCACGTTTCCAGTAAAAATTATTCTCATGGTTGTGAGAGTTTTTATGACATTAGATTCTATAGTCACTCGGGAGTAGAGATTTTTATATGAAACCTTTTAATCATTGAGCATTTTAGAAAAAATTCGAAAATCTATTCTTTGATTGAGTGGAGTGGGGGACAAACTCGCCCATTGTCACTTTTTCATTAACCTTAAACTTGTAATTTTCATTATTTTTAATTAACCTTATTTCTTTCCCAATTCCTGATTTATTTTATTCACTTACTATTAAAAGTCACATTTTAATAAAATATAATAATTTATTTATAGCATTTTTTACTATACTGTAATAAAAAATTAATTATAATAAACTAAATGTTTATTAAATCAAATGTTTTCTTTGCAATAATATTTTTAATGTTGAGTAAACAATGTTGGGATCAAGTGTATCATTTTTCAGACCTTTCTGAACAGCTTCAAGCATACTGATGCATTCGACTTTTTTAAATTGTGTCATTTCTTCGAAATCTCTTGTGACTTTTTTGATAACTTTAACACTTCTCTCTGAATCCAGACCTTTAATTTGCAACTTAATCAGGAATGAAGGAACAACACTGGAATATAACTCGATGACAAGTTCATCGAGTCGAAGATTTGGTTGTACACCACTTGTATGTGCCGGATACCATTGTGTCAAATTTTTTCTGAAATTAACTTTAAAAGTACTAAGTAAGATCATGAGATATAGCAATATATGTTTAAACTAACTTATATTTTGGTTGTACACCACTTGTATGTGCCGGATACCATTGTGTCAAATTTTTTCTGAAATTAACTTTAAAAGTACTAAGTAAGATCATGAGATATAGCAATATATGTTTAAACTAACTTATATTTTGGTTGTACACCACTTGTATGTGCCGGATACCATTGTGTCAAATTTTTTCTGAAATTAACTTTAAAAGTACTAAGTAAGATCATTTATTTTTGCATAATATAATGCCAATATGGTTTCTTTTGATTTTATTTCATTTATAAGCAAATCAGATTTACCCAAAAACTCCACTCCATAAGCGTTCATTTGCTAAATTAAAAAGTGACAATGGGCTAGTCTGTCCCTTTCTCTTCTTTGATTTAGCAAATTTAGAACATTACCGATAAAAAGAAGATATTATAACGCCCATAGTAAAACTCTGCTGGAATAAATTTATGGAAGGATTTGAATACAAGAGAACTAGACTTAAAACTAGAAATTATACGAAACACATGACCATTAATATACATTTTTCACATTTTTATGGCTTATATCCACAATTCAAATTTGATGAATTCCGCTTTCTTGGTGAATACCTTCTTTTTTATCTTCACGTATGAGGAAGCATTCACTTACAAAGAAAAGAAGTCTTGTTTTTGATTGAAGGGCCTTTTTTTCCAACATACTGGTAAAATTTTGAAAAATTGAAAACGTTACATAAAACCCGATAATGAGCGAAATATCTGCTCAGCCAAAATATATAGAGATGCTGTCAGAAGCTGATAGAAAGGAGTACAACAATCTAAGATCGATGTTATCATCAAATGTAGTCAGGAATCGGCGAGGAAAGCGTGTTGAAACGTTTGCTGAGATTTTAACAGCAATAAAGAACTTTTGTATCAAAGGAGATGGCGATGATTGGAAACGATGCCTTGTATGCGGTGTTTGCTGGCTTCCTGCAGGAATTGCAATAAATAATAGACAATTCCAGATTTTAATCGATAAATGCAAGTCATCCATAAATGGATCACTCCAAAGAATGGGATATGGAACCATCCAATCTCGCCAAGAATCAATAAAATTATTAAGTGAGTCAATACCTCTTTTAGCACAGAATTATCCAGAAGCCCGTGAATGGAGTGTTCGCCAATATATTGCAGCTACTCCGCAACCATCTAATCCATCAACTCAATTTAAACTTATTCCACAATTTAATTCTCCAGCACCTCAAATACCAAATGCAAATAACGTTATGCATATGCCTACACAACAATTCTACGAGCAATTACCTCCTCAACCACAACAAGAACCACCAGAAGATCCTTATGATCCAAATAATGACTTTGGTAATTTCAGTATGGATCCAAATTATAATCCATTCGATGAATATGATCCATACTCTCTTGAACAAACCTTCCCTATCTCTTCAAAAGCTCAAGAATGAGAAAAAATTTACCGGCTTCACTTACAATTCTTCTAAATATTATGTTTGTTTTCTTAAATTATACATGTCTTTTATTATATCACTATATATTTAACAAATTTAATAAAATATTATCTATCCTAAGAAATATAAAGGAAAATTAGTCCGAAATGTAGTCGTGAATCGGTGAGGAAAGCGTGCGACTATAATAATATTATTATTTTGTTGAAGTGAAGTTTTCAAGAAAAATTAAGATTGTTTGGAAGGAAACTGCGGTAATATTGAATGAAATTGTATTTTAAAATTCTTGTCATTTCAGTGTGTGTCACAAAAGATTCTAAGGTAAATCCAGGAAAAGAGAAGAATTGATGTAAAACTCATTGAAGAGGGTTCATTTTATATTTACTTGTTTCATTAATGTTTGTGCTATGCGTAAATAAAATTTTTGCTGATTTCCTACAAATTTTAGTGACAGCAATAATAAGTAGAGTATCTCCTGCATCGAAATCATGAATTCGGTTATTTCTTTTTCAATGAACCAATTAAATAAAATCGAAAATATCAAACGAATATTTTATTCGAGAATCAAATCAAAAATGAGGATTCTAAATTCTGCATCTCTGAAAACCATTAAAATCTGGTTTAAAATCATTTGGCATTTTTTCAAAGTCAGAAGGTTTATTGTTTCGGCAATCCTTTGCGTTGACATCTGCACCATTCTGAATAAGTAGATTTTTAATAGCATATCTGCGTTTAAGTGTTGCATAATGAAGAGCTGTAGCTCCTTCTTTATCTTTAGCATTAATATCGGCACCACATGCAATTAGAATCTGAGCAATCTGAAAACAATTTCTATTTGCAGCATCCATAAGAGGCGTTGTTCCTTGTTTAGATCTGATATTAATATCTGCACCATGTTTAATAGCAAATTCTGCCAATTTTTCGCTGTTACTCTCTGTCGAGTAATTAAGAATTGTATATCCGACATCATCTTGCGCATTTATATCTAACCCGTGCGAAAGCAGAATTTCTGCAGATTCTATGCTCAGCGTTTCCCCTGCAGAATGGAGAGGAGTTCTTTTATGATTATCGACTGCTTTAATGTTTGCCCCATGCGATATAAGAAATTCAACCATTTTGGTATTATTCTTATATGCTGCAAAATGTAGTGGAGTTGAATCGAAATGATCTTTGATACTAACATCTACACCAACTGAAAGAAGGTATTCTGCCATTTCAATGTTACAACGCTGCGCTGCGAAGTGAAGAGGTGTAATTCCCTCATTATTTCGTGCATTAAGATCAAAACCTTTCGATAAAAGATACTTGAGAGTTTCTATATTATTAAGGATGTAAAACGAAAAAAAATTTTAGACCTGGGCGGCCCAAAAGTGACATTTTTAGCCCAAGTTTTTTTTTTTTTTATTGCTTGGGAGAGGTATATTAATTTTAACACATAGTATATCTATTTATATCTTTTAGCTATTATTGCCATTTGAAGATAAACGATAACGATTATTAGGGATAATCCCAGCCCAGCCCATATTCAAATTTTGAATGGAATTGAGAGGTGGGCTGGGATCAATCCCAATCCCCAATAATCGTCGAATGAAATATTGATGAATATTATAAATATATTTCAATAGTAGTATATTTTAATCCAATTGAGAGGCTATTTGGAAACAAAATAAAAGAAATGAAAAAAAAGTAGCAAGAAATTGCAGATTTTAAGATAGAAGTTGATTTGCTCTGATTAAGATCAATAGATAACATATGATTTTTTTCATGGTTTATGCTCATTTCAAACAAATTTTAAAAATTTTATAATAATACTATTCTAAATATATATCTAATAGTGTCATATATATTATACATGAATGATGAAGAAAAAAAGTCTTGTTATTATAATATATGAATTTGAATAAATTAGAAATTTGAAATTTTGCCTAAAAAAGTTAAATTCTATACTTGCAGTATGAATGTGTTGTAATGGTAGTAAGAATGGGCTAGCTCAAAGCAACTGCTCAAAACTTTCCCGCCAAAAGCGCAAAAGTGTCGTTTCTGCATGGAAGACCATAGCTGGAGTCACGCTCAACCATCCCCTTGCTGGTATGATGTACAGCCTTTGTTCTGACCAATCATAGTGCTGCTTCATCCATACCAGCAAGTGGTTTCAGCATCAGACCTCCGCTTGGTCTTCCATAAGAGCCCTGCAAATCAAGCACAGTAATTATGCAGCCTAGTTGCTAGGGTATAGTAGCTAGGCCGCATAATTATTGTGCTTTAGCGATATTAGTTATACGTTATTGCACGCATTCACTTATACTACCACTCTCTCGCTCCTAAAAAGTCAGATACTTCGTAATTACTAGAATAGGGCCAAGTTCTTCCGAGGCCTCTCATTGCATGAGAGACTTCGGAAGAGCTTGGCCCTAAAGCATCTCACTACGGCTCCCTGGTCTACAAAAGGCTAAAGAAACTACAATTTGAGTAGAGTCCTTCCGAAGTCTCCCATTCAATGAGAGGCTCGGAGGAATTCTACTCCAAGGTAATGCGCTTGTAGTTTCTGACTCTCTATTGAACGAAAAATGTAAATTTACACGAAAAGAGCAAAAGTTCTTCCGAGGCCTCTCATTGAATGAGAGACTTCGGAAGAACTTTGTTCTAGTGTAATGCGTGTATATTCTTGGGTCCAGGGAGAGCGAGAGAACTGGTTTGTAATTCGTTTTTGCTGAAGTTCTCCGGATTTCTCTCAATTGAGGAAGGAAATCCGGAAAACTTCAGCATGAGTTAATTGTGGTGTAACTCTCTGGGTATTTACCGGCCAGAGAGCGAGTAAAATATTAGAGAGCGCATAGTCTCAGCATAGGTATGCGCACTATAAATATACGTTATTTTTTACTTTCGTATGAAGAAATAGCTTCTCATTTTTATGCTTCTATATACTTTGTTACTAAGTAAATCGCCTATTTTCTTATTAAAGCCTAATTTTTCCACGTGATTAAGAATCTCTGCATCACAAAAATTCGTTTTCTGCTTTCAGAAGAGAAAGGGACAAACTATCCAGTGTCACTTTTCAAAGGAATAAAAAAAATAATAAAGATGGGGAACAGGACAAATTTGCCACACGGCACTTTTTTTAAAAAATTTAATGGAGCGGAGCGATACTCTGCTGCAGGAGCCCCAAGGCTCCCAATCATTACGAAAGGGAGCCTCAGGGCTCCTGAGAATCCATCAGCAGAGGCCTTTTCATTTGGCCTCTGCTGATCAAAGATTCGGCGAAGCCATTCTTCGTCTCAGGAGCCCCAAGGCTCCCAATCATTACGAAAGGGAGCCTCAGGGCTCCTGAGAATCCATCAGCAGAGGCCTTTTCATTTGGCCTCTGCTGATCAAAGATTCGGCGAAGCCATTCTTCGTCTCAGGAGCCCCAAGGCTCCCAATCATTACGAAAGGGAGCCTCAGGGCTCCTGAGAATCCATCAGCAGAGGCCTTTTCATTTGGCCTCTGCTGATCAAAGATTCGGCGAAGCCATTCTTCGTCTCAGGAGCCCAAGGCTCCCAATCATTACGAAAGGGAGCCTCAGGGCTCCTGAGAATCCATCAGCAGAGGCCTTTTCATTTGGCCTCTGCTGATCAAAGATTCGGCGAAGCTATTCTTCGTCTCAGGAGCCCCAAGGCTCCCAATCATTACGAAAGGGAGCCTCAGGGCTCCTGAGAAACCTCTTTGAGAAGGTTTTCTTAAAGAAAACCTTCTCAAAGATGATTGTCAGCATTCACTCAAAATCTACCAAGAGTTTCAAAGTTTCAAATCTATCTGAAATGAAGCTTTGAATCTCTTGTATATCTAATTGTAGAGGTACCTTTTCAAAATGTCTTCTATTGATTAAATTTAATCAGTAAAAGTCATTTTGAAAAGGTACATCTCTATAATTGCTATTGAGCATTCACTCTTGGAACCTTGGAGCTCTTGTGTAGTGCATGAAAACTCCAAGATTCTAGCATAAAACATATATCATAGACATAATTTCTTCAAATATAATTTAAGGTTATTTTTTAAAAAATTAGAAAAGCGTAATTTAAGGTTATGGAAAAAGTGACACCTGGCAAATTTGTCCCGCACTCCTTTCAGAACGCGAAAATATGCAGTATATCTCAAGATAAAGAGGATATCACCATTATTTTGTTAAACAATTTTTGAATTTCTACTAAAAATCAAAAAAGAGATCATTATCAGATAGATATCATAAAATAACATCTATCTACCGTGTTTTGTTTTGCTGAAAATCTCCAAAAAATCTTGATTTTTCAAATTTGATAAGAAAAACAACAATTTTGATAACAAAAATTAGAAAAACCCAATTTTTTTGGAAAATATAAGAGAAAGATTTCCCTTTATCTTGAGATATACTGCATATTTTCGCGTTCTGAAAGCAGAAAACGAATTTTTGTGATGCAGAGATTCTTAATCACGTGGAAAAATTAGGCTTTAATAAGAAAATAGGCGATTTACTTAGTAACAAAGTATATAGAAGCATAAAAATGAGAAGCTATTTCTTCATACGAAAGTAAAAAATAACGTATATTTATAGTGCGCATACCTATGCTGAGACTATGCGCTCTCTAATATTTTACTCGCTCTCTGGCCGGTAAATACCCAGAGAGTTACACCACAATTAACTCATGCTGAAGTTTTCCGGATTTCCTTCCTCAATTGAGAGAAATCCGGAGAACTTCAGCAAAAACGAATTACAAACCAGTTCTCTCGCTCTCCCTGGACCCAAGAATATACACGCATTACACTAGAACAAAGTTCTTCCGAAGTCTCTCATTCAATGAGAGGCCTCGGAAGAACTTTTGCTCTTTTCGTGTAAATTTACATTTTTCGTTCAATAGAGAGTCAGAAACTACAAGCGCATTACCTTGGAGTAGAATTCCTCCGAGACCTCTCATTAAATGGGAGACTTCGGAAGGACTCTACTCAAATTGTAGTTTCTTTAGCCTTTTGTAGACCAGGGAGCCGTAGTGAGATGCTTTAGGGCCAAGCTCTTCCGAAGTCTCTCATGCAATGAGAGGCCTCGGAAGAACTTGGCCCTATTCTAGTAATTACGAAGTATCTGACTTTTTAGGAGCGAGAGAGTGGTAGTATAAGTGAATGCGTGCAATAACGTATAACTAATATCGCTAAAAGCACAATAATTATGCGGCCTAGCTACTATACCCTAGCAACTAGGCTGCATAATTACTGTGCTTCGGATTTGCAGGGCTCTTATGGAAGACCAAGCGGAGGTCTGATGCTGAAACCACTTGCTGGTATGGATGAAGCAGCACTATGATTGGTCAGAACAAAGGCTGTACATCATACCAGCAAGGGGATGGTTGAGCGTGACTCCAGCTATGGTCTTCCATGCAGAAACGACACTTTTGCGCTTTTGGCGGGAAAGTTTTGAGCAGTTGCTTTGAGCTAGCCCATTCTTACTACCATTACAACACATTCATACTGCAAGTATAGAATTTAACTTTTTTAGGCAAAATTTCAAATTTCTAATTTATTCAAATTCATATATTTTTAATATAAGCGATATTATATCTAAAATTACTTTATTTGCACATAATATTATACTTTTATAGATAACCTTTTTTAAATTCTTTTTGCCTTCACCCATTTTTTTATTTTTTTCTTGAAACTCATTGAAAAATTTCAATTTGGGACAGTGGGAATCCCAAACAGCAAGCAGCCCTAGTGGATTGGGGAAATCCATACATCCTTAATATTATTTCCAATTGCGGCATAATGAATTGCATCATTTCCTTCTAATGTCTTTTCTTTGGTATCAATGCCATGCAAAACGAGAAATTCGACAACTTCTTTGCTCGAGAAGGAGGCTGAAAATTGAAGGGCATTAATTCCTCTTGTCGCTTTTGCGTTGATATCAATACCGTGCGAAATAAGGAATTCAGCTGTTTCAAAATTATCGAATTCAAGGGCCATATGAAGAGCAGGGAAATCTAAATCATCATGTGTCTTTGTATTGATATCTGCACCAAGTGAAAGGAAATATTCACAAATTGATGGAATATTGAATGATGCAGAATTAATAAAGCAAGTGTTGATATCTGTAGTTTGATCTAAGAATACGAAGAAAGCTTGAAGATTATTATTTATCGCGCATGCTTTTGCATAAACTTTCATGTTATATGTATTCATCAAAAAAGTAACGAAATCAATGTTGTGTGAAATGATTGCATATTCCATACATTTGTAGTTGTCTGGTTGAACTTCTTTAAGGCATTCGCTCATGATGTCTGGATTTCCACCTAAAAATGAAAATTGGAGGCATGTTTGTGTGATTGCTGATTTGAATTTAGTTCTCAATAACTTGAAACATTTAACAGAACCATGATAACAGCATAATTCCAGTAATGAATATCCATCCTTTGAAACAGGATAGAGTAAACTTATAAGTCTTTGATTTTCATCAAATCCATCTCTCTCTGTAAATCCAATAAATGAGACTATGTCATCATCCTTGATTGCTTTGTATATTGTATTATTTTCATGAACATCTAAGCCATAATTTTTTGTATCCTCGTTTTCAAGCTTCTCTGGTGTCGATACAAATGCTAAAATATCATAATCTTTATAGACAGTGAACATGTATGCTTTGGATTGGCTTTTCATTTGTTCCGGATGATATTCTTCAGTCACTTTTTTGAATAGTGCCAAATAAGAACTAAGATACTTATTTCTGCATATTCCGGCTGTTCGAATTGCAAGAAGTATCCTATCTGGTGAGAGTATCTTTGTTTCAATCAATTTGCTTTTGATCTCTTGATAAATGTTGTTAATTTCATCTTCATCAAAAGTTTTAATATTGTACAGTTTCGTGGTGGCGTCGATTATGTCTTTTCCTATGATCTCGAGTTCTTTATATCTGTTGCAAGTCATGGTAGTGCTGCTGACTCTACGAAAAATGAAATGAAAACGAAAACGTTGAATTTTGTGATAATTCAGTTGGAACTAAGTTTTTCAATTAAACATAAGTTCTCAAGTTATTCGGCATGTTTGTATGGAGCATCATCAAACATTGTTGTCATGAAAGATTAAATGCTCAAAATTAAGAAGCTCATACAATTATGAGCATTTGATGGGCATCAAAAGGATTGCACTGAATCTGATACATTCTTTCTATAATAGACATGATAATTTGAAAAACTCAAGATTTTACGAAATATCGAAGCTTTTATTCGATAATTTTGCAATTCTATTGACAGATAATAAGGTATTGCATTCTCATCAGTACTATTTGACACCGAATTGCCATTTTTGTCAATCTTTATCAAAAAAATGTTTCAGAAAGAAGCCCATTCTAAATCGTGGCCAAACACAGTTCTTCTAACTTCGAAGAACGAAACGTATACTGGAACACTATATTTTAGATATACTGATACAGCAGCTGTTTTTATTTTGATTTCAGATCCTACTAATCTAACCATCCTTGATAATCCACCTTTATATGCTTCAGATGTTTTAGAAAATCCTTTGAGACAAGTTGATAATCAGTTTGTTATTGATTTATTGTATTATTGCGAATATTCATTTATTGAAAACCCATCACGCATATGTTTTCACGATCCAGTACAAGAATTTGGTATATCCTTGACTTTCGATTCATCCGAGACTGGAAATGATATTAGACAGTTTATTCGAAAATATTTAACAACAGATACACCGAATTTACCAGGATTTTACAAGATTTCTCGCTTCTTACCTCCATTTGCTCCTATGTCTAAGCAAACTAGGAAGCTATCTCAAAGCACTCAGCTTCCTCAGATTTCTGAAGAAGAATTTCGAAACGTGATGACTCTCTTTCAGCAATCAGTCACTCCAAAAGTCGAAGCTAATGAAGAAATTCGACCATTTTATGAAGGCGATATAAATCCTACAGATTTTAATCAAATTTCTCAAATTCTTCAAACGAAAAACATCAAATCCAATGAGCTTTTCCTATCATGGCTTACATTACTCCACATTCCTCAGCCAGATAAGTTCCAAGGCCCAATATTAGACAAATATATCCGAGTTCGATCGCAATGGAACACATTTACTCGTTCTCAACTACTCAGATCTAGTTTATATTGCAATTTCATTAACCATCTTACTAATTACGTTAAAACAAACAAATTTATTTCCAGTTTTAACCAAAAGAACATTCGTTTGATGCAAATGACCACTTTCAATGTTTTCATGTCACTTGGAGAGATCGAGAGAGCATTTCATTCTCATATTCCTCCACTTCTTGATCTTTTATGCATAATATTAAAAACTTCCAACGCTCATACAGAGAATTCATATGTTCGGATCTGCGAGAAATACGATGTTACCAAACTTACCTTTGAAGCCATTGTTTTCTGGGTAATGATGAAATTGATTTTGAGATCTGAGCTTCTTAGACTTCTTCCTATGTCTATTAAGAACTCTGGACCTATTGTTGAGCCGATAACCCAATTCCTTGTCAAGGTTTCTCCATATTACAATGAAGCAATATTGAATAGAAAAAGTGGACTTTTAGAAATTTCACCTTTTCTTTGTTCCCTTTTTGTTTCATTCTTTAAGTACGAAGATTTACTTAATGTATGGAGTGCTGCTCTTATTTCACGCAGTGTCCATGAATTCTTCTTATGTTTTATCATTGTTTGTCTTTCTTTTTCTGATATCAAACTTTATGAAACTCCAGGAGCAGTTGTTCTTCCTTCTGCAGCAGTTCTTGTTCAACAGGGATTGAATCAGAAAGGTTTGAATTTCATGATTAATGCTGCACTCAAATTGATGGAAAGAAGCCATGAAATGGTTGGTACTTTTAATTAGAAATATAGATATTTGTTTTAATAAACTGATTTGTTTGGATATAAAATATATAATTTCTTTATATGATAACACAATCATTATAGATGATTCTTTATATGATAATACAATCATTATAGATGATTCTTTATATGATAACACAATCATTATAGATGATTCTTTATATGATAATACAATCATTATAGATGATTCTTTATATGATAACACAATCATTATAGATGATTCTTTATATGATAATACAATCATTATAGATGATTCTTTATATGATAATACAATCATTATAGATGATTCTTTATATGATAATACAATCATTATAGATGATTCTTTATATGATAATACAATCATTATAGATGATTCTTTATATGATAATACAATCATTATAGATGATTCTTTATATGATAACACAATCATTATAGATGATTCTTTATATAATAATATAATCATTATAGATGATTCTTTATATAATAATATAATCATTATAGATGATTCTTTATATGATAATACAATCATTATAGATGATTCTTTATATGATAACACAATCATTATAGATGATTCTTTATATGATAATACAATCATTATAGATGATTCTTTATATGAATTGATAAAGAATAATACATTCAAGACTTCAGAATTGCCAAATCTCGTACATTTCATTTGTTCTATTTGAATATACTTGTGTATATAGATGTGATGCTTTAAATACGGAATTTCAATACTAATTTATCTCCAATTTTTGAATTTTGAAATTTCAAATTATTGAATACCGATTTTTTGGTAAAAATATACTTTTTGAACATTTCTATATGAAAACAAGAGTTTTCTATCAAAAGAACTAGTTTGATTTTATTTTCGAATTTTCTTCTTATTTTTTCAAGTAAACGAGAAAAATAAACAATAAGATATATTTACTTTGATTTTTTAAATACTTATATGATGATAATTTAAGCTGGTTTTCAACAGATAATCACTTAGAGCTGTTTGAAATACCCCATCATTATTGAAAATTTAAGGTTAAATAAAATCTGAGTGCACGTTTGAAAATTCAAAAAATATGAAAAGTGATTTAGTCAATTCATGGCTTGAAGAAGATTATAGGGAGAACGAAAACCTAATAAGCATGAAGGCTATATCAATTAGTATTCCTGAATCACCTCATATTAACAAAATTCTTATCCCAGAGTTTGAAATTGGAGGAAAAACTAAAGCAGGCAAAAGATTGAATTCTATACCTAAGCCTACCATTCCACAAGATCAAATAAATCAACTTATACACCTTAAATCAGAAAATGAACAACTCTTGTCTCAAATCAAAGAAATATCCAAGAAAATCGACAAAATGATTCCCAAGAACAACGAACTCAAAGATGCAATATACAATACAAAGAAAAATCTGAAAAGTATTCTTAATGATACAGATGAAAAAGAAAAATTGCATTTAATTAAGATAGAGAATGAGCGTAAACTTGAAGCTCAAGCACAAAAGGAAAAAGATAGAAGCAAAAGCGCACAAAATGCAATCTTTGAAAAAATGATCAAATTAAAAGCAGAATCAGAACGACTCACACAGCAAGAGATTGCACTTGAAGAAGAAGCTAAAAAATTCAAGAAGGTAAAAACAGAGGAACGCGCTATGTTAAAGCGAAAAATACAACTTGCAAAACGTTTAAACGATGTTTTAACTCAGAAACGATCTGAAATTGAGAAATCAATGATAACTGCCCATTGATATATTGTTACTTTGTTCTCGATATTTTTTGTTATTAATTTATTGTTTGTATGAATATAAAGGATCAACCTGAAACTACCCCTCACTTTTTTATGAGCTTTTGACAATTTATATGATTTATTTTAGAAAATAAAATCGAAAAAAGTTTTCATATGAGCACTGTCAAGCGAAAATTGATGCAAATCAATTATATTCGTGTAGGAATGAATATCCTTAGGATTTACAATCTTCATTTTGAAGATGTTCTAATTCTAAATACTTTTTCTTAGTATATTGTCTCTCTAAATCAATTTTTACTATTGAATGGTTTTGAAACAACAAAAGATCTTATTGCCTAGTTTTGAAGATTTAAATTATTTTTCCGGACTTTTCAGAGAATTGAGCGCAAGCTCAATTCTCTGAAAAGTCCGAAGAAATATGAAAATCTGTCATAGCTTTCAATGATTAGCTCGATTTTAACGGAACCTTAAAATCGAGCATTGAAAAGTAGGGTTGTTAAAAATATCAAAAATTAGCGTTTTGAAGACACCATGGTGTCTTATAATTTTCCCTTCCTTATTGGCGTGTAGAAATAAATGCGCCAATAGATTGAAGAAGAAGAATTGTTTTTCTCTTAATGAACTTTAATCCTTTTGATATAAGAATATTAAAAACATTAATATAATTTCGATTTCGGAAATTAAATTTCCAAATTTTTTGTCGATTTCGGAAATAACAGGATCCCGCATCCAACACGCAACAACAAAACACAAAACACACTTTTTGGTTCTTTCATCGTTTTAATCGTAATTTATGTAATACATGATTTGAATAAATTTTACAAAAATAGAACCTATATTATATTCTTTTCAAAGATTCTTGCAAATCATCAAAAATAATTGTATTTTAAAAAACGATCAAATTATCCTTTCATTATTTTAAACTTAAATTAGTTTTTATGATTGACTAAAGCAATCATATTTATTCATCATTAAATAAACAAAAAAATAATATTTGAGAGTTATTTCAAAAAAAAACACATTGAATTTATTAATTTGTCTCAATTTCAGTATTATAAATTTTTATAATTTCAATATTTTGAAATACACTTTTTAATATTTCAATATTTATGATATTTCAATGTATTAAGTGGTCTCAAATTGAGCTTCTCAAATATAAGTTGGCCTATTCAAATAATAAAATTAAATAATATTTAAAATAATAAATAAAAGTGATTGAAGTCATAGCAAAACGGCTGTTTCAGTCATTAATTCTTAAAAATAAAAAGGGTAAAAACTAAATAAAATGGGTAAAATTCAATAGTGTCTGTGCTATCGTTCAATTTGAAGGTGTCTTTTGAAACCGCAAGACACATTGAATTTTTGAATAGTGTATTATGGTTTGACAGACACCAATGAAAAAAATAAAATGATATTTATTTTAAATATATAAGATCCTTATATAAAATATAAATATTTTATCATTTTATTTTCTTGTTTTAGAAATGTTTTTTATTGAAAAATCAATAAAACGAACTCCAAAATAAAATTATTGATTTAAAGACACTATGATGACACCAGGCAAATCTTCCAAGACACCTATCGTCGGGAATCTAACAACCCTATTGAAAAGTCTAGACAGACTTTTTTTTTCAAAATTGATGGCTATTTTATTTCAATTGTCATAATTGCGCTTAATTTACAGATATTGAATGAAAAGGAAATATAATCCTGACCTAGCCTTTGAGTTTATTTTAGACGATGATTATGACTGTTTATCCGAAATGGAGCTGACTTCAATACATGAATTTGATTATTGCAATCGTAAAAGGCACCACCTTCTTCAATTTATGTGTGCAGCTTTTAATGCATTCGATTGTTTCATATATCTAACTCAAGAACTTTTCGATTTTGATGAAACAGATGATAAAGGAAAGCGTCCAATTCATTATGCTGCAGAATACGGTGCAACAGAGGTTTTTTCTTATATCATGAATATATATAAGCGTAAAGGCATGCTTAAAAAATTTTTTGAAGAACTAAAACTGAAAAACAAAATAGAAAGTAATGTTCTGTATTTGGCAGCCAATAGTGGTGTTCACGACATTTACAAGATCTTATCAGATTATGGATTTGATTTCTCATTTTTGGGAGAAGATGATTATCAAAAATTATTATCTGAAATCTGTAAATCACTTAGTAATAATCCAATTAATGACCAAAATGTCATTATTTTCTTCCTTAACCTAGCTGGAAATATTAAAGAAGGAAACTCTTCTAGAACTGCTCTTATGATGGCAATTATCCAAATGCTTGATGCAGAAATTATTTTAAAGCTGACAAACCACATTGATATCAATCTTAAGGACGATATAGGTAATACAGCCTTTGATTATGCCTGTTTTTATAAAAATGTTGAAGCTGCAAAGATTCTCATCGAGAAAGATATAGAAGCAAGTTTTGAACAAAAGGGATTCTGGAATATTTGCAGGCTTCAAGATCCTAATGTTGCACGTGTTGCATTTCGAAAATATGCTAAATTGATGAAGCCAAATTTCTATGAATTTGTCAATAAATCATTTCCTATTACAGAGCTAACTTCCATCAGCAATGAAGATACTCTCATTGGAATACTCGGTTTACTTTTAGATTATGGATATGATCCAAACGCTAAGGAAGATGCGCGTTGTCCAACAATCTTTGAATGTATTCTCACTAGTTACTTTCCTAATAAGGTTAAAACTCTAGAATTTCTTCTTGAAAAAAAGATAGATATCGATCACCCATTCCACGTGAACCCCGGAGACACACCACGTAGTTACCTCAAGAAGATAGTTAACCCAGACATCGTTAAATTGAGAAAAAAGTATGAAATTAACTAAATATTAATTTATTTCTTTTTTTTTTATAATAAATATCATCAAAAGTAGAAACTTTGTCAGAAGTATTTGAGCTTAGATATATATCTCAGATTCTTCAATTAAATTCGATGAACAGAAATAAAATTCATATTTTTCAATTGCTTGGTGTTTTAATCAAAGGTTCTGAAGATATCAAACACTCATACAGATCAAGAAATTCCAGATTTTAAAAACCCTAACATCATGGAATTTTGTAATTACGACATTATTGAATAGTTTACATGGAAAAATTAATCGGAAAAAAATCCATGATTTTTATCTGAAATATGTATTACTATGTATAATGATTTTAAATTCATCATTAAATTCATAGGAAATTTTCTGATTTGGCATAATTTTCCTTTTGCGGTTATAATTTTTCACTCATTTATTAAAAAATGAGTAAAGATACTGAAGCTCAAATACTTAAATGCATTGAAAACGATGACTATAGAGGATTGATGCAGCTGAAGGTTAAATCGGGCCTCACAGTCACTTACAGAGTTACCGATAAAAATGAAACTTCTTCTCTTCAGTTTGCATGTGCTGTTCACAACGCCTTCGAGTGCTTTGTTTATCTTACACAAAAGCTCTATGATTTTGATGCTAAAGACTCAAAGGGACTTAGGCCAATTCATTCTGCAGCTGAATACGGCGCAACAGAAGTTTTCTCTTACATCTTAAATATTTACAAGCGTAAGGGCATGCTCAATTCATTTTTCGAACAAGAAAAGCATAAGGGAGAATATACATCAAAAGTTCTTTACAAAGCAGCTTCCCGCGGCATTCTTGACATTTACAAGGTTTACTCTGATTACGGTTTTGACTTTGCCTACTTAGCCCAAGAAAATAAGTCATTATTGCACGAAATTTGTAAGAAACTTAGTTCCAACCCTCAGAACGATCCAGATACCATCATTTTCTTCCTTAAACAAATCGAGAGCTTCGAAAATCTCGCGTCTAATGAAAAGACAGCTTTAATGACCGCAGTTATCCATGCTCTTGATGAAAAGGTTGTTTCCATTCTTGTCAAGCACATTAATGTCAATGCTGTTGACAGTGATAATAGAACTGCCTTTGAATACGCTTGTTTCCACAATAATCTTGCTGCTGCCAAAATCCTCATCCAGAAAGACATTTCAGCCAGTTTCGATACGAAAGGTTTCATGAGCATCTGCAAACTTCGCGATCCATACGTCGGAAAGATCGCTTTCGAAAGATATGGCGAAAAAATGAAAGGACAATTCTACACAGAAGTAGACGGTTCATATCCAATTAAAGAAGCTCTCAACGAAGATAAAACAGACAAGCTTATCGAATTCCTCAAAATCCTTTTGGAAAATGACTACGACCCAGATGCAAGATCACACCCAACATGTCCAACAATGTTCGAAGCAATCCTCGCTTCTCCTTTCCCAAGACCTGAACTCATCGAATTCCTCCTCAAAAATAACGTTAGGCTCGACACTCCATTCCATGGTAAACCTGGCGGCTGTCCAAAGGACTACCTCAGGAAATCTTACAATCCTTCCATTGTCGCAATAAGGAATAAGCATCAGATTAAGTAAAATTTTTAATTTTATTTATTTACTTTTTTTTCATGTGTTGCAATATGAAGAGTGGTTTCACCAAAAATACCTTTTTCATTGATATTTATATCATTTGAAATAAGAAGCTCGGCTGTTTCTTTTCCATTATTACATGCTACAATATGAAGAGCTGTTTCTTCATTGTTACATTTTTCATTGATATTTATATCATTTGAAATAAGAAGCTCGGCTGTTTCTTTTCCATTATTACATGCTACAATATGAAGAGCTGTTTCTTCATTGTTACATTTTTCATTGATATTTATATCATTTGAAATAAGAAGCTCGGCTGTTTCTTTTCCATTATTACATGCTACAATATGAAGAGCTGTTTCTTCATTGTTACATTTTTCATTGATATTTATATCATTTGAAATAAGAAGCTCGGCTGTTTCTTTTCCATTATTACATGCTACAATATGAAGAGCTGTTTCTTCATTGTTACATTTTTCATTGATATTTATATCATTTGAAATAAGAAGCTCGGCTGTTTCTTTTCCATTATTACATGCTACAATATGAAGAGCTGTTTCTTCATTGTTACATTTTTCATTGATATTTATATCATTTGAAATAAGAAGCTCGGCTGTTTCTTTTCCATTATTACATGCTACAATATGAAGAGCTGTTTCTTCATTGTTACATTTTTCATTGATATTTATATCATTTGAAATAAGAAGCTCGGCTGTTTCTTTTCCATTATTACATGCTACAATATGAAGAGCTGTTTCTTCATTGTTACATTTTTCATTGATATTTATATCATTTGAAATAAGAAGCTCGGCTGTTTCTTTTCCATTATTACATGCTACAATATGAAGAGTGGTTTCTTCATTGTTACATTTTTCATTGATATTTATATCATTTGAAATAAGAAGCTCGGCTGTTTCTTTTCCATTATTACATGCTACAATATGAAGAGCTGTTTCTTCATTGTTACATTTTTCATTGATATTTATATCATTTGAAATAAGAAGCTCGGCTGTTTCTTTTCCATTATTACATGCTACAATATGAAGAGTGGTTTCTTCATTGTTACATTTTTCATTGATATTTATATCATTTGAAATAAGAAGCTCGGCTGTTTCTTTTCCATTATTACATGCTACAATATGAAGAGTGGTTTCTTCATTGTTACATTTTTCATTGATATTTATATCATTTGAAATAAGAAGCTCGGCTGTTTCTTTTCCATTATTACATGCTACAATATGAAGAGCTGTTTCTTCATTGTTACATTTTTCATTGATATTTATATCATTTGAAATAAGAAGCTCGGCTGTTTCTTTTCCATTATTACATGCTACAATATGAAGAGTGGTTTCTTCATTGTTACATTTTTCATTGATATTTGCACTATGTAAAAGGAAAAATTCACAAATGGATCGTATATTAAACATTAGTGAATATTCAAAACATTTGTTACATATCATTAGTTTGATCGAAATAAACTTAAAATGCATAAATAATACAATACTCAGTACACATATCTAAATTGACCTCAAAATCAATGTTGTGTGAAATAATTGCATATTCCATCCATTCTTTTTCTAGTGTTTGATATTTCAAACATTCTCACATAAATTAAACAAGATACTTCAAGGAAGTCAATAGAACACGGCAAGAATTCTAATCCTTATGTTCATCAGCTTTGCAAAAAAATTAAAAATTTAAATGTCGACAGAAAAGATAAAGAGATACAAAGATTTTTAATGATATGATAGCAAATACTGCTGTTAAGTTGCCTTGAAAATTGAGATCATTTCAAAGATTGTCAAAATTCCGGCAAAAACAAAGAGATAAATATTTAAATTACAAATATTGTTGTTGAAACTGAAATGAGTAACTGAACTTTTCTTTTTTACAAGTTGCTGTAAGTAATGATGAGTTGAAAAAATCAATGGAGGGGAAACAACAGAGAGCATTGATGCAATACGTACATAATTTGAGTTATTTTGTGTAAATAATGTACAAAATATCAATGGAGGAAAACACATCATTGCTTTTTGCCTAATTAAAGTAATATTTTCATATAAAGCAACAGGAATAATCAAAACAAGTAGAAATCCAACAATGTTGATAAATGGCACACAAAATATCATTTCTAAGATAGAAAAACTTTTCCAAATTGGAGAAAAAGTAAAAGGTGATCTTAATGCTCTCAAAACAGGGACAATCGCCGGAATTATAAATTTCTTGCGTTGTGGAGCATAAATTAGCGATAAAAAGACACATATTGATATCATAGAATTTGGAATTAAGATTCCAACGAGAATTGCGATGTTAATTATTTCATCTCTGGAAGTATCAGAAGATGCACCAAATGTAATGGCAAAAATTGCCATTGGAATCGAGATGCTGATTTCACTTGAAAAAAGAAACATAAATGGTATAATTGGGAGCGAGACTCTATCGACATTTGCTTCTATTGCTTCTAATCTATCCTCAAATTTAGAATCAAATAGAATTTTTGCTAAAATTATTGAAAAATTAAAAAAATAAAACAAACACTCAATTAGCCGTGTTTTTCCGAATGAAAAGAATGTATATGCCGCAACTACTGTTGATATAGCGTTCAAAAATTGTATTATAAGCATAGCAGATTCATATGAAATACCTAAACTATATAGAACTGCATTATACATAAAAGATGCACCAGAATTGTAATGAGATTTTGTTTCATCATCTGGTTCACTGAAATAAAGTAATTTTTTTCTATTTGAATTTATTCCTTCGCAAATGGAATGCACAAAAGACTTTTCGTTTGGGACTAACAATAGTTTGTTTGAGAAATCAGTGATTCTTGTCGAAGGAAGCATTTTCTTGAATGTCAATAATATAGATAGAGAAATAACAAAAATTATGAAGTGTAAATCTGGTAGCCTTTCATTATAAATCTGCATTGGTTGACGTGATAGCCCAAAAAATGTGCGATATATTTTCTTGCGAAGAATAAATGAAATTATGCACTGAATTAATAGAAAAATGTAAATATGATAATGCGAAAGCGTAAAGAAGTATGTGTATATGAATATGAATGCGCTGGTTACTGCATTTCCGATCAACCAACTTATAGAGAAATGAATATAAAAGGAAAAAACTGATTTTTTGACAAAGGCCAAAATCCAGTAGCCCAGATTGATCGTTGAAACAACAAAAACAAGTCCGAGCAAACTGGAGATGATGATCAATGTCTTGGCCTTGAAAATAAATAAAGAAAACCTATAAAATATTGCAATAAGTTAAACAAAAATATCTATATTTATAAAATTTATAATAGGAATCTAAAAGTAAATTAACATATAAAAAAAATAAACCAACAGTAATTTATCCAAGCTTTGGAATAAAGCCGCCGCCACCGAGTGAAGATAGACCTTTGAAAGAAGATTTACATAAGAAACTGAACATGCAAGTATCGCATTGGCGACTGCAATTTGCTGATGGGTCTGTTGTAGCTTTTGCTGCGGCGGCAATTGTTGTATCACGATTTTGCCAATCGTTGCGAACGAATCCGCCCATTGTACCGCTTCTGTTATTATTTTGTTTTCCAAATGTTGAAGAGCCGCCAAAATCTAAGTTGAAGAATGCGGAGTCATCATCACTGTTTACAACGAATGTTCCCTCTTCATACTCCTGCTCCTGATCATCTTGCTCAACATCAGTACGAATCATAGTTTACCTCTGAAAAAAATTGGACAAAAATTTGGTTCATAAAAAATTTAAGAGAATTGGCGGCATAATAATATTAATAATGATGTTTTAATTTTGGGAAAAATAGGATAAATTTTTTGATTGAAAAGTTAGATTTTTCAATTTTTGAAAGTACTCATATAATTTTGTTTACATTCTATTCAATTATATACTATACAGATTATTTGTTAAAAACACCAATCATGGATAATTTTTATTCTTTTATATGTGGCCAAATAAATATCTTCGATAAATTTGCTCTGAATCATTATAATTTTCACCAAACAACTATAAATAATTGGCGCGAAAATCTAAAATATGAAATTTATATTCAAAATACATACTGAATTATGATTAAAATAAACAATTTCATTATAATGTAATAAATTCTTTCTCAATATGAACTGCCAACTCGTCTAATGTTAACAGCTTTTCTTTATTTACCTTTGTCATCAAAATTCATGAATGATCATAATTGAATCCACTATTTATTTGACGAGTTCAAGATTTCTCGAACTCATCTCTTATTTATACGCATGAACATTTGATGTTAAAATTAGCGGGGTATGTAATCAGGGAAAATCAATTCATCATGCAGAAATCTGAAGAATCCTGTTTCAATTCATCATCAAACCAAAAAAAAGTGCACAGGAGAATTAAACTCTTCTAATTCTTCATTTTTAATAAGTTACGTTGTTACCTCCAAATTTTATGCCCTTCTTCCTACAAAGATGTAAATTTGAAAGAATGCTTGCTCAATTCTTAGATTTTATTAATACTTCTAATGGAAATTTCAATAATTGAGCTCATAAAGATTTTCTGATCAAGTATATTCGAAGATATCGAAATCTTAGGAAGGAAACAGGACTGTATAGAAGACCACAAATATAATAACATATACAAACAATTTACAGTAGAACAAACAATCAATATGCTTAATCTGACTTCTCATTATTAAAGGAGCATCTTCTTGGTCTGATCATATTCCTTTTGAGAATCAAGCTCATAGATCCTGCACTTAGAGAAAATGGTCTGAATATTTTCTTCTTCTTTCCAAGGTTTAAGTACTCATTGCAAGAATGAAGAAGTTCCTCTGCAGTTGGGCGTTCTTTTGGATTCACATTGAGGCATTTTTGATAATTTGGCGGAAAAATACATCATTGACTAAAGTTTCATCATATTTTCCCAACAAAATACTTGATGCCAATTCATACTTTGAAGCATATTGCCATGGATATGTACTAGCAAATACGCAATATAACGATACACCTATTGACTAAATATCAGCTGCAAACGCATCAAATGGTAATCTCTGAATAACTTCTGGAGCCAAAAACATCATTGTTCCGGAAAGGTTTGTGTAAATTTGCTCATGCAATGACTTCTGTGCCAATCCAAAGTCGCATATCTTGATTCTTCCATTGAAATCAAAAAGGAAATTTGAAGGTTTGATATCTCCATGACTGATACCGTTTGCATGGCAACAATTAACTGCATTAATCATTCCAAATGCTATATCATGAAGTTTCGATGAAGGAACATCTTTATTTTCTTTTAAGAACTCTTCAAGATTTGAACGGCAAAGTTCCATCATTAAATAGACATAAGGACCTTGGTGAACGTACTTGTACAAGTTCACAATGTTAGAGTTCTTGATTGCAATCATTGATTCATATTCATTCCCCTTGAATTTATCATTTGTAATCCTTTTTACAGCAAACTTTGCTTTGTACTATTCGCTGTATACTTTATATATAACCCCATATGAACCTTGTCCTATTGTATCTAAATATTCTAGGGAATTGTTGTTTAAAAACTCAATGTCTGCTGCATCCATTTTTTCAGAATGAAATAATTGTTATTTTCAATTCAATTGAGATTGTTTTAATAATTTAGTGAATTATTAATAGGATAATGATTTGGAACATGGGAAATTTCAGACATTCAAAATCGTAAATGTAGCGTCACAGATTTTTTGTAATTTTTTGTTTGCAATAAAGGATATTTTAAATTCCAATCATTGTTTATCAGAGCAGAGTTTTAAATCAATTTCAATAAGATGTATTCAAATTTTCTTATTTTCAATGTGCTAAACAAAACAGTAATGTTTGCTTGTAGACAATATCAGAACTTAAACTATAATAAAATTTCAAAAGACTGTATAAATTCAATTTGTTACACAAAACAATACGATAGGCACGTATATTTATTCAAATATTTTGACTGCGTATTTAAAATTATTTTTAAGGGTTTCGTTTTGCTAAAATTGTCACTTTTATAGCATATTTGTTAGTAGTAGGATAGGAAGGGGTGTGTGACTTTTTTTGTTACATCTATATATAGACGATGCATTAAAATATATTTATTTATAAATCATTAAAAAATTAACATTAATTTTAAAATAATTTATTTTTTTATCTTTTATAAAAGAAGCTATATATAGATGATGTCAGATATTCCGCGATTAATTAAACATTGTTTAAATCCTGAATGGGTTAAACTTCAATTTAAAAAGGAAGACTGTGAATTATTAAATGAATATGAAAGCCAAAATAAGCTAATGAGGTATAAATATAATGATAAAGAATATTTAATTTCATGGAATCAATGGAGTCATAATCAAAGACCTCATAAACGAGAAGAAGAAATTGAAAATAATGAAATGGAAATCATTGATGACATTAAAGAGGATGGAATTCCTAAATTTTGTAGAAAAACCTTTAGAACTAAGTTAGGAGCATATAAACGTAGAGTATTAAATCCTGAATATCTTAAACATATATTTAAAAAAGAAGACTGTGAATTATTAAACGCTAATGAATATGAAAATGCTAAATCAAAACTGAGATATAAATATATTGGAAGTGATGAAAGATGCAAATATAAAGATAAAGTTTATACAGTTTCATATAATAACTGGCACACGTTAGGGATAAGAAAACATTTAGGAGATTATGGTAAAAGTTCTGAATTCTTTAAATCTAGTATGTACGAGAGAGTAAAAGAAATTAGAAATAATTATTTTCATGAATGAAAGATTCACTACCATAATGAAATAAAAAAATAAACATTCATGTCTTAGATTTTTGAATAATTTATTTTTATTTTTAATGAAATGAGCGTCAAGACTAACGACGTTAAAGAATTGGGATTCACAAATGAGGAAATAAAGGATATATTAGAGGAGGCGGGTTATGAAGTTGATAAATATTATTTTAGAAATTGTCAAAAATTCGCGGAGTTTTTAAATGAGTTTGATTATGATGGAAAAATGAATAAAGATGATGTTATAAATTTCTTATATCCCACATCTAAAAAGGGAAAAACTAAAGAACCTGATGTTTTCCCTGAATATTATGAAGAACGGATTAAAGATGATGAATATGATGAAATTGAAATTGAAAGACTGGAAAAAATAAGAGATGAAATAGATGAAAAAATTAAGGAATTAAGAGAAGTTGAAAAATATAATGAAAATGAAGTAGAGGGTTTAATGAATATCCTAGCTTCAGAATCAGCAGTTCAGAAATCTCATGAAGAAAGATATAAAAATTATGTCTCAGAATCAACACAAAATTTATTAGATGGTGAAATAGATGAAACACTTTCAGAAGAAGGTACTAAATTTATTCGTAAACATAAGTTACAATTTATTGATAATGAAAAATACCCTTGTATCTTACTTTCACCCCCTCTCGATTCTGAGAAATTCAAAAAAGCTCTTAAAAACGTGACATATGCAACTAATACGATTAAGAAAGAAGATCATGATATTTACACAAATTATTATTTAAATAAATGCACAGGTGTTGATAAAGTTTTTGATTTATTAGATAAAATATCAAAAGAAACCATTGGAACATATAAAATTTTGTGTGATTGTGGTTTCATTATTGAAGATACCAATAATGTTTCATATGAAAGAACAGCACCGAAGGAAGATGAAGTGGAAAGGTCTATACCATTCGTTATTAAGAATATAAAAGATATGAAAACGTATAAGCATTATATTTATTCATTTATTTCAGAAAAAATGGAAGCAACCCATAAAACATCTTCTCATCATTTTATAGCTATTCATACATTCCTTTTCAAAGTTGTGAAATTAAATAAGACAGGAATTAGATTTAATGTATCAGGGTACGCATTCTTGAGTAAATTAAAATGTATTCGTCACGTCGCAGATGATAAAAATTTATGTGTTCTTAATTCATTTTATGGGCTTTAATAAATAAAGTTTATTTTTATTTATTTTTTATTCTTACATAAATGAACAAAAACGGAACAGCTAAAATGAATGATAATCAAATTAGAGCAGAAGGTAGAAGGTTATTTAAACGCTTCTATAACATTCCTGATGGTGCTAATCCTAAAACTCGTAGAAGCTATTTAAATGAAGCAATAGATGCATATGAAGGGTTTGATATTTCATCAGAAAGTGAGAGATTAGCGAGAATGTTAAATGTTAATATTGATTTCTATTATTGTGATCCTCAACCAGAAGACGTGGACATAAATAAGGTAGACTTTCCATTAGTGGAATCAATAATGATAGATCCAGAATTTGAAACAGTAAATATTTTATTAACACAGAGTCCATGTGGAAAACTTCACGCTGACAGAATAGCAGACGTTGAAACACTCACCGGCTATAAAGTTTGTCCATATTGTAAAGAAGAAGTTTATTCTATCCGTGATGATCCAGAAAGGAAAAACCAAAGAAGATTTTTAAAGCATTGTGAGAAATGTAAAGAAAATAATGGAAGATTAATTCAAGACGTTCAATTGCAAAAGACACAGCAACCATATGCACCACATATTACGAAACAGAAGATATATCAGTGGTTATTAGCTCATAATTTGCAGGAATATTATCAACCGACAAGATATTATATTACTTTTGACTTTGAAACATTAGAGACTAAAGAAGAATTACAACTTTCTGAGTGTGCAACTTTGAACGCTTACTTAAAACCATTCATGGTATCATCAACGGTTAAATTAAATGATAAAACATATACGAGGAATTTTTGCTTAACTTCGAGTGATTCTTTTATTTCTGATTGGATTGAGTTTTTATTTTCAACCTGTTCATTAGTTGCTAAATCAAATATTGAACAATATGAAGAATTATTGAAGTCCCATACATTAAATGAAAAACAGAAGGAAGCATTTAAAGAACTTCTAGATGAGGAATTCAATAAAGTGAATATCATAGGTTTTAATTCGGGAAAGTTTGATTTAAATTTAATTCTTCGTGATTTAAACACTGCAAAATGGAAAATAAAATCAATGCTGGGTTCATCTTCACAATTTAAGCAAATCATTGTAAAGAAAACAAACGTTCCATATGAATTGAGATTTATTGACATCAGAAATTATATAGCGGGTGGGACATTAGACCAATTCACTCAAGATTTCGGAAATAATAAAACACGTGTTAAATCCTTTTTCCCTTATCAATTTATCACATGGGAAAATTACGAAGAAGAATTATATAAAGAGGAACCATTCACGAAAGATTCATTTTATTCAGCATTAACCCAAGAAACTATATCAGATAGTGATTATCAAATATATCTCAATGATGCTAAAAACTTTAAGAATAGATTAGAATATTTTATTCATTATTGCAATAAAGATGTTGAAATTATGATAGAACCAATTGATAAAATTATCGAAGAAACATTTGTTTATAAAATTGACATGCTTCATAATCTTTCTTTATCATCGAATGCTTCAATGATTCGTTACGCTTTAGCATATAAAGACTTTAATCCTAATGAAAAATATCCTGAGGAAGAGATAGAATCAAGTTTTGAATTAACGAAAAAGTATTGGAAATATAAAATTGAATCATATAAGAAACAAGATGAAAAAGCAGAAAGGGATACTAAAAATAATGTTTCAATGGATGATTTTCAATACTATCACGATTTAATCCTTTCATCTAAATGCAAAAATGTGTGGTAAAGCGTTTACATATGCAAATAAACCAACATTGGATAGAATCGATAATGAAAAACCACATACCAAAGAAAATTGTCAGTTAATGTGTTGTTATTGCAATGTCGTAAAATCAAATAAAAATGAAGATGTTCAACGTTTAAGAATCAATTTAAGAAATTATGCATTAAAAAATAATTTACCAATGACTTTAGATTCAGTTGAAGCTTATCACATTCTCCGTAATGGAATTACTGGTGGTTTATCAAATGTTCAACATAGAGTAAATCTTAAAGGAATCACACACATTAATAAACTTTCATATAGTCCAGAAACTAAAACTGTATCAAATGAGGACACCACCAACATTATGACTCATTTCGTTGGTGTTGATTTTAATTCATTATATCCTTCATCATTTTCATCTAATCCTCATGATTTCATTCAATATACTGACCATAAAATGTATATGCCGGGAAGATTGAATGGTGTTATCATTTGTGATACAGCAACAAAGAAAGCAAAAGCACTGGGAATAATTAAGAAGAAAAATACTTTATTCGTGGCTGAAGTAAAGGGTCACATTGATGAAAAATACATTAATGATTACATAAACTTTTTACCGATAATAAGAAACTTAGATATTATCACAGATGAAAAAACAATTGGCAGTTTTATGTATAATTACATGAAATCAAACAATTTACCAGTTGACCAGAAACAGAGGAAATTAACTCAGTTAGCATCAACACACAACCAATATCAACCATTTTCTTCTTATTATCTATGGTATCTAATAGACAGATTTCATTTTATCATCGATGATATTCAATCAATTTTAACATTTACTAAAAACACTTGTTTTAATGAATTTGCGAACAAATTTATGAACGAAAGACAAAAGGCTGAATTAGAAGGAAATAAAGGAAAAAGTTTATTTTGTAAGATTTCGCTTAATGGATCATATGGTTACGATGCAATGAATACACAAAATTACGCAAAGACTAAAATAATGAATGCACAGAAGGCACGCGTTGCATGTATGTCAAATAAGTTTAAAAACATAAGAGAAATAGGTGAAGATACATATCAAGTGATGCTTAAAGATAGATTTTATAGATGTGATACATGTTTACAAGAGGCATTCTTCACTTTAGATAATGCTAAATACTGGTATTTGGTTTTCATTTATGATTTTATGTATAAATGCATGGATGTTAATCGTTTTCATTTCATTGAAGGTGATACTGATTCATCTTATTGGGCAATCGCTGGCGACCCAAATCTTCCTAACACTCAAGCATTTCAAGCAATTGTTACCGATAAACAATTTTATGATAAAAACATTTTCAAATTCGCACCATTTGATTTCTTTTGTTTTGATGAGAAATTTAAACCTAAATTAAAGAATAAAGCTGAAGAAAAAGCACATGAGAAGAAGTTATTGGGTTTAGCAATTGAGAAACAAGGTGATAACATGGTTGCTTTATGCCCTAAATGTTATACATCATTCAACGGTTCAATTGATGGAAGTGATTTTAAAAAGATTGCACAAAAAATGAAGGGTGTTAGTTTAAGACAAAATAAGCAATTAACACCTAAAAAATATTTGGATATAATAAATGATAAAGTTATTTTCGATGGTCAAAATATTAATTTACAACTTAAAAACGGGTCAATGACTCGCTTAACAATTGGTAAGACTGCATTAACAGGAGCACACACTAAGGCTGTATGTTGTGAAAATGGATGTTGTATGCCATTTATTTAATACAATTTAAAACTTTATTTTTAATAAAATGCCACAGAAGAGACAAAAGGAACCGTTAATGATGGTTTTGATTCTTGATCAAAGAGGCGGGCACCCTTAAACATTTATTTTATTTTTATATAAATGAATAACACAGATTTAAAAATTTTAATTGATGATTTAATATTTAATCAAAATTTTCTTAGTTATTGTGATTTAAAAGCATATCTCCAAGACTATGATAACAATATAACGGGTGATGATATGGAATATTATTATTCATATTATGATAATGAATTTTTGAAATATCATGATAGAATAATTTCTAAAATTAAAGACAAAATTAAAAATAATGAATATACAAAGGGAAAAACTAAATCACAACTTAAACAATTGAAAGATTTCAAAAATAAAGTATTAACAGAAGAAGATATTGATGAATTATATAAATTATATAATCCTGAGCCGCAAAAACAAAAGGAACAAAACGCCCAGGTCCTTCAGACCATAAATGATGCACAAGCTTTAATTTATGATTCATTAGTTAAACCATATTCAGCCCGACTTTTAAATGAAGATCAACTTTTGGAATTCATCCTTCAACATAAACTCGAAGCGGGAAAGTATATCAAACCTTTATATACAGCATATTTAAAACAAATGAATAGAATACATCCAGAATTAATGAAGGAAGGAATGAATTCCAAAATCAAAGCAGATAAAATTAAACCACTTGCAACACCAAAACCTCCAACGACAGTACCTGCAACACCAAAACCTCCAACGACAGTACCTGCAATACCAAAACCGCCTCCTCCTTCAGTTAATCCTTCATCATTCACTTTATTATATCCATTTCAAACATTAAAGAAGCAAAAAGATTTTAAAAAGGATTTCAAAATATTAAATAAACCAACTGACCCGAAAATTCAACCGTTAAAGGAAAAATTTAGTCGCCCTTCATTTGCACTATATCCATATTCATACGAAATCGATCATCTGGAATATTCAAAAGGAAACGTTACTTATTTATTTGCCATTAACATTAACACTAGATATTTATATTGCATTCCAGTGAAAGGGAAAACAGAACAGGAAACAAGAAGAGCTATTCAATACTTACTAGATCATGAAAGAGTAGATAATATCAGGGGTGATAGTGATAAAGGATTTCAGGCAACTATGATTCATTATTTCCCACAAATTAATTTTTACTTCTCATCTTCTCCATATACGTTTCATAATAAAATAGTTGATGCGGTAATGAGAACTCTTAGAGATGCGTTAGGGGTTAACGGTCGGATATACTGGGATGGAAATCATGACTCCATCATACAACAGTTAGTATATTATTACAATAATACATGGCATAGAACTATAAACATGAAACCAGTGGAAATGAAAAATGATATTTCAAAAGAATGGAAATATATTAGAAAGCAAATGGAAAGGTTGAATGATGTTAAATGTGAACAAATTAATTCGGGGCTCATGAATTTTAAACAAGGGGATAAAGTTTTGATTCATCTCGATTATGGAAAAACTAATAAATCAATGACAAAAAGAAGACGAAGATTTGACACAATAGCTGAATTTGTTAGATATATTAACGGCAATGCATTAGTTGAAGTTGACAATAAATTAATAGAAATTCCGATTTATTTTATTACTCCATTATATTTAAATAATATTTAATTTTTTTTATTTCGTAAGAAATGGGTGACAACGAAGCAGCCAAGAGTCCAGACGATGAATATAAAAAGAAACTAAACAGAATTAAATCAAAAATATGCTATTACAAAAAGAAGCAGCAATGTGATGGGGTTGATGCCCATAAAACTAATGGAACTGAAAACGATGAAGAGAGGAAAGAAATAATCGAAAAATTAGAAACTTATCGTTCAATCATTAAACTGAGTGAAGCAAAAATAAAAGAATTTAATAGAATAAATAAATTGATTGGAAGAGATGAATTTAATAAAGATGAATTTTTAAACTCAATCCAAATTTAATTTTTATTTTTCTTTGACAACATCTCTCTTTCCATCATTACTGCATAACCACATTTTCTCAGTTTTAGTGGTTTGTTATTTTTAGCAAGTTCTCGCATCATTTTTATCGTTTCCTCCCTTGTTATGATTCGTGGTAAATTTTGAGCTTGTGGGGTATCCATTTATATAAAAATAAAATTTTGTTATCAGTTATTTTATCGTTAATGTTTTCAGGTTATTCAATTATGAATTATTTTTGAAGAACTGAAGGTGTCACCATGTCACCATGTCACCAGGTAATTTAACTTCTCTGAAAAAATGAGACAACATGACATTTTGACAACAACACAGCAGGATTAATGCAAAAATAAATTCAAATCATACTTTATAAAGCATCATTTACAGGTATTTCATCGTAAATGTTTTGTCATGACTTCATCGTAATGAACGTAAACTCTATGTCAAACATGAACGTTAATGACCCAAAAATATATTTTAGGTGAAGAGGTGAGATCTCACCTAATTTCTCACCTAATTTTTCACCCCAGTTATTTTATAAGCGTTTAACGTGAATTGTACGATGTATATTTGAAATTCTAAACAATTTCGTAGCTTCTATTTCTTCTGTCAGTATGTCAAAAGTTTTAACAATGCCGAAAGTTTCTTTATACTTCTTCTTGACATCAGATAGAAGGAAATCGTCAGCTGTTGGATAGTTTTTGTTCAGAAATGTCAACATGTCCATTTTATCTTCTGCTGGTTTCTCTACTTCTTTCTTTAAGTCAGCATAGTCGTTTCTCATACGTTCTATCTCTTTGACGGAGTAGTTATATTTCCTCATTGCTGCTTTTCATTTTGAACATTGCGGATTCATTTTTGCGTTATACATTGAAATTTGACCTGCTAGAACAACTAAGGCGTCAATGGTTTTCTTTAACTCAAAAGTTGTTGGTTTTATTTGTCCATTCCATACTTTGCCTCTTCTGTCTTTATCTCTTATCTGCCACACACATTCAGCAACTAATGAAACAAAGTTATCGTAAGTCTTAAACTCCCCAGATTTATATATGTCAGAGATGTTTTTATAAATCATGTCGCAATCTTTGTTCATAACTTTATGGTTGCAATGAAAACCAAGGAATTCATAATTTACTTTACGTATGAACTTCTTTATTTCTACTGAATCAGTAACTTTAACTTCAATTTCATCGAATTCAGGAATAGTTAGTTTTTGTTGCTGAATTTCAGGCAATTTAGGCAAATGGTCTATGATATCTTGCATTTCATATAGCTCCTCTCCATTTGTTTCATCTTTCGCACTACAGTCTAAATTACTTGTTAAAAGTTCTTGCTTAATTCTTTGTATTTCTGTTTCAAAAGTATATGAAGAAGGAATAAAGCTTTTCATCTCTACCAGCATTGACGTAGGATTCATGATTAATGAATTTGGTGCCGTAGTTGTGGACAGAGTCCCGCCGTTCGTGGCTTGAATTGTTGTTGTGCCGATTGTTGAAATCATATCTTTTATACAAAATAAAAAAATAAAAATAAAACTAACTTTATTTCTTCTGTCTTAAGGAAATTCATGAAAATTCAACAGGGTGAAAAATGAGGGTAGAAATTAGGTGAGATCTCACCTCTTCACCTAAAATATATTTTTGGGTCATTTACACTCATTACGATGAAGAAGTCATGACAAAGCATTTACGCTCATGTTTGACAAAGCATTTACGCTCATGTTTGACATAGAGTTTACGTTCATTACGATGAAGTCATGAAAATTCATGAGGTGAGAAATTAGGTGAGATCTCACCTCTTCACCTAAAATATATTTTTGGGTCATTTACACTCATTACGATGAAGAAGTCATGACAAAGCATTTACGCTCATGTTTGACAAAGTGTTTACGCTCATGTTTATTTCCAGGACTGTTGTCTAAATGTCATGTTGTCTCATTTTTTCAGAGAAGTTAATTAACCTGGTGACATGGTGACATGGTGACACCTTCAGTTCTTCAAAAATAATTAATTATTGAATAACCTAAAAACCATTAACGATAAAATATATTTTTGGTCGTTTATGACAAAAATAAATGGTTCATTTACTCACAATATTTTTGTACAAAACAACCCCAAACTTTTAACTTCTTTTCTGCAGTTTCTAATGCTATCTTAGCGAGTTCATATTCTCTAAATTCTCTCTTTAAATCTTCTTGTTCCCATTGGTCTAGTTCGTATGGAGAATCTCTATAACCATAACATATCTCACGTTCATGTTCTAATTGTTTTTCATGCATTTTTCTAACTTCTTGTTCGAACAAAGGTTTAGCATTCTCAACTGTATCTTCGAGTTCTTCTTCATCTAATTTCTCATGAACTTTCTTGTCTATGGAGTCCATAATTTTTCCAACTGCTATGCAATATTTTGGAGAAGCCCACATTGCTATATAGTTTATAAGTCTTGGGTCTACATACGTTCCTCTAACCTGTTTGATTTCATCAGGAATTCCTGCATGAATTTTGTATAAAAAGCAACCGCCGGAATTCGGACTGTTGCTATATTCTTCACAAAATGCCTTATAATACTCTTCCCAGGACTTATTTTCCAACAACTTTCTAAAGTCTTTCCTAAACTGCTGACACATCTTTGTTGCATTAATGTAACCATCCTTGTCTCTACGTAAGACTTCAATACCGTTATAAGTGCCTTTTGTGAATGTTTCACCATTAGATTTGTTCGTGAATGTTTTTGCTTCGACCGACATTACTGTTCTTACATACAAAATAAAAAATAAATAAAAATAATTTTAAAACTAACTTTATTTTTGTACTGCATCAAATTTCCTGTGTTGTTGTCAAAATGTCATGTTGTCTCATTTTTTCAGAGAAGTTAATTAACCTGGTGACACATGGTGACGTGGTGACACCTTCAGTTCTTCAAAAATAATTAATTATTGAATAACCTAAAAACCATTAACGTAAACATGAGACTTTGTCACCGGACTCTTTGAGTCACTTAACGTAAACATTATTTCTGCAGTTCATCCATTACTTCATTACCTAATTAATTACAGACATAAAATATATTTAGTTCATTCGGTAAGCCTTAACCCAAAGGTCTAGGCTCAAGCGCGTTCAATGAATGCGGTACCATGCGAACACAGTCACAAATGGTGGCATGTAATCTTTACCCGAGCCTGTTGGATTTGTTGTGAAAGTGTGTGAATGATTTCCTGCGGTTCCACAGAAAATACTTGTGCTTGAATCTACTGGGTCAGTTGTGATGTCATATCTATTCATTCCCTGTCTATCCGAACCTGCTGCAAGATTTATATAACCTCTTTTTGTTATTGAATGTGAATGATTTCCTGTTGTGTTTGTAGTTCCTGTATGAGTGTGTGGTGGAAGGTTTGCTTCTTTAATTTTCTTCGAACCTCCTGTTTGCTTTGAATATCTAGCACAGTATAAGAATTTATCTACAATCTGCTTCCACATACCAAAACCTAAAACTGTTGATGGATTTGTTGAGTTCATTGACGTATAAATAGAACCAACAGGATATAATGTTTGAAGTATTTCATTTTTCATGCTTGTAATCACATCATTTACTTCCGACTTCTTTGCATAATTTTCATCAACATATGTTTTATCCGCTTTAAGGTCTAAACATCCTGAAACCCATCCTGTATCGGCTTTAGTTTTTAAAATCTTTGATGTCCATTCATGATACCATTCAACCCTTTCTTTAATTTCATTATCTTTTTCATCAACATAAACCAAATTTGCCTTCTTCATTAACTCACTATCCACATATTCCTTATCCGCCCTCTTCATTATGTCATTTAGGAAACCTTCTATGAATTCCTCATTTAAATTAAATCTTCCAATCTTCAAAACTTTAGGAAATGCATTTAATGCGTAATATCTCTGTTCTTCTGGTGGAATTGATGTTATATCATCCGTTATTCCTTTAATTTTTGAATTCATAAATAAAATTTCTTTTATATTTGATATCACTGCACCACCTTTGCAAACGAATTCGAAACGGTCATTTTTCAATACTATCTCCAAATCTCCATATTTCAACATTTGCGTTTGTTCTGCCGTCTTCGAATTATATGCATATATGGCGTATGTAATGGTCTGAAGGACCTGGGTGCTTTGTGCCTTAAGTTGTTGTGGTTGCTGTTGTTTAATCATTTATTATGATTTAAAAATAAATATTTAATCCGTTATCTCATCAGCTATTTTTTCTATTTGAAATTGCCATAATATTTCATTCATAAATTTTAAATCACAATCAAATAGGTCAGTTATTCTAAATTTAATATTTGATAAATCTTTTGAATGAAGAATAAATGAATTCCCGGATAATTGAAACGGATATGATAAAGAAAATGTGTTTAAGTTGATGGATAAAATGTTTTGTATTGATGGGTAAGAGTTGGGGTCTAATGTTTGATGTGAAAATCTCATTGGGGTATTAACTTTATCACATTTGATTAAAATGAAATTGGAACCAGTATCAGAATACAAAACATCCCCAACATCTTTTTCAAAATTTAATATCCCCAACAATGAACGAAGATGAGGAGTACAAAATTTAATTTTCAGCGGGAATTTAATAAGGTTATTTATTTCATCAAGTTCAAAAAGTTTATCAGGTTTTGATTTAAAATTTTCTTCATACCATACGATAAATGATTCATTTAAATAACTTAAAATCATGTTAATATCCCATTTCGTTATCACATTATTTATATACATATCATACGTTTTTTCATGGTCATCTTTAATAAATGATATATAATCTGAAGGGTCTAAAAGAATGGGATTAAATTTACCACTCACAGAAACGAGAGTAACATTATAAATTCCGCTAACTGTTAAATTTAATTCACAGTTATTATTCGAAATAATATTGATAATTGACATTTTTATTACGATTAAAAATATGGTAAAGCGTTATTTTCCAGTGATAAATAAAAACTAGAATAAGATTACCTCAAGAATTCATAAATTCAACGAATAAGAAATTCATTCATGTTATAAATTTTAGTGTTTTCAGAAAATATGAGTCAATGTCATATTCATCAACAGGTTATATTTCACTTCATTCAAATTTAGTTCAATCAAACCCATATAATGACCATTTCATAAGATTTTCAGATGGTATTAAAAATGTAATTGATAGATTAAAATATGAACAGATTGACAATATCGAATTTTTGGAATTTTGGTTTAAATATCCCGATGGAAAAAAGATTGAAGTTAAAGATAAAGCTGATACTATAACAAAAACAATTACAATGACCGATCCAGATAGTGGGGAACAAAAGAAATAAAACAAACGATAGAAACTGGTGAAAGGTCAATTATTATCGATTATGATTCAAAGGATTATTATTCGATAATGTTAATGCTTGAATATTAAATAGCCTTAACAAAGAATTTTTCAAGTGATATTTTATATTCATCAACTATTTTATTATAAATATCATTATATGTTAAATGAAGTTCAGTTGTTGTTCCGTTCTTTGATATCTTAATTGTGCTAATATCCTTTATAGGATTTATTTTTGCAACTGTTCCGCAGCATGAAACCTCATCATCTATGAAAATTGAATCTTAACGTCTGAATCTTGAACATCACAAAGAATGGCGATAATGTGAATTAATGATTCATAAGGTAAAATAATTAAACGGATTGGTCAATTAAATTTATTATTGAATCATAATTATTAATTATTATATCACGGTAAATTTTCATTAATTCAGAATTAATGTCTATTTTATGGGTTCTCGATGTTTGATGAAAGAGGTGGGGGTATGTTGGATAAGTGGGAATTTCAACAGGTTCTTTACCGGTTCAGATAAAATGATTGGGTCTCCATTCTCATGGTTTTCTTCATTCTCCTCATTCTTCGGTAAGTCACGAGTTAATAAATTTGGTTGAGTTGCTGACCTTGTTAATTCGGGCTAACATTAACTTTAACATTTTGAATAATTCGTGATTTATCATCATTTACGTTATAACCAACCGTAATCTCTGCTTTTGCGTTAGTGTTCTTTTGACTAGTGAAACGTCTTCTCATTTATATTCGAATAAAAAAATATATTTAAACTTTTATTTTGCTGGAACTTTTGAATCTATTATTCCTGTATTTGTTCATGAAGTTGATTTTTAGCATTTTCATCGAAATTAATAGACCGAATATATTCATTAATTGCATTCTTAATCATCTGATTTCTCAAATTTTCTTTTATCTGATTCCTTAACTAAATCATAAGTTAAACCACGTTGCTGATATAATGGTTTCTTAATTAAATCTTTGAATGCTTGAGATAAAGCACCTGATGCAATTCTTGCTACTATAATTGGTTGGAATTGCTGTTTAAGTTCATCTTTAACATTTGCGAAAACTGGATCGAATAAAGCAACTTTAAAGAATTTCTTCGCTGAAATTTCAGGTCTAATATTTGCATATTGACCATCAAACTGGTTAGAATATCGTGGTAATCCATCCGGTCCCTCTTGAATAGCATTTAATTCTTCATTGAAATAAGAATATGGATTATGACGGTATGAATTAATTGGACCATTTTCACCTTCTCCAATGTATTGTTTAACAGCTTTTCCATTTTCATCAAATTGCATAGGATAACGTTCATTATATGCTTTACGTTTAGAATAATCAGATATAGTTAATTTGTAACCATTTATGACTTTAATATTACCTTGACCATCAGTAACGAAAACTTCATTTATACCATCGGTTTTCCATTTGGACCGTAATGTCTGCTTCGTGTGCTTCCCAATTTGGACCTTGACTTTTGGCATATGCTTGAGCTTCTGGTAATGTTAAAACGTTTCTCATTTGTTTAACATCTTTTTGAAGACCAGCAACAATATGAACTAATTCTTTCATTCCATCAGGAACTTTCATAGTTTATTATATGCACCCTTTTGTTTGTCCTTGTTTTAATGGAACCTGTAGAAGATTTACCATTTCTGTCATGTTTAATTATAAATAAAAAATAAAAATTAATTATAAAAAGTTAATCAAATTTAACACTCCTTTATTTAAATCAACTATTATTTTTCCATGTTCACCTAATTGCTGATATTGTGTGTAAAGTTCATTAATGCTCATTGGTAAATTCACTTGATAAAGCATAACGTTCAACTGTTGACGACTAAACCACTGAAAATGAAAAGGTTGATAGATTTGATTTAATGTTTGTGCTTAATGCTTTGAAATATTGAACAGCCATAAAGAATGAACACTGAATGTGTCGACATTGAGTTAATAACTGATTAAAATATGATTTCTCATTTGTTATTAGTTTTGATTTCACTGCATCATCTAGAAAAATGAGTGAATGCAAAAATTCTCTATCAAAATTTGAAATAGAAGTGTTTTCAAATAATTCATCCCGTTGTTTATCAATAATTTTATCCTCTAATCCTTGCTTCTTGATTGTATTATATAATTCTTTATACATTAAAAAGTTTTTTAAATAATCTTCTGCTTCTTCTTGTGATAAATAAATAATTGGAATTTTGATTAAATGCTTTAAAGATTCAAATGTATCATCTGAAGGTGAACCTGAACGGTTGATATAAATTAACACATGTGAATGGGGGAAGTGTTAGCAATAATGATAATTTGTTTTAATATCGTTAATGTTTTACCTTTATTTTGTTTACCAATTGCTGCAGTGATTGAATTTAAGTAACATTCAGAATATGGAATTTTCATTAATTTTTCCTTAGATAGAGCATTTCTATTATCACTCAATGCTTCATTAATCATATCATCTACGTATGTATTATATACTCCCGCTAATTCTTCATAAGGGGTGGATGAATTTAAATCCATTTAATCAAAAATAAATTTATAATTTTAAACATTTTCTATTCATCAATATTTCATCATATGAACTTCTATACTGTGGGGGTGTACCTGTTGGATGATATTTCAAACCTTCATCCGGTGTCCATGTCCAAATACGTAGTCCTAGTAAACCAAACCTGAGGAGGATTTGTCACCTTTGAACAGTAAGTGTCATTTACACCCTGAATGATTGGATAAGCTTTCACTTGTACTGTAACTTGTGAGTTGAAAGTTTCTAATCCATCAAAGAATATACCCGCTCCATCACGTTGAACTGGAATAGTGCATAAGAATGAAGTTTGGTCTTTCCATGTTCTAGCTAATGGCGTGCCATTATCATCATTCAGTGGTCTAGTTAATGAGTCCTCATATTCTTCCGTGCATTCATTCACTCCATCTAAATCAGAAGCTTGAAGCATACGTGTAAAGAATATGTCGCCCACTGTGGTCATCGCTTGATCGAGGAAGTTTCTGGAATCTATAGTGACCTGAAGGCCTCGAAGCATTGGATTTTCTAAAACTGTTCTTTGCATTGCATTCTTCGGAAATGTTAACACAACATCTGTAACATTATGAAGAGCGTATGAGAAATCTGAGCTAATTTCAGGAGTGATGCAACCTCCATTTAGTGAACGAACGTCAATATGTTGAGCTGGAATCATGAATGGATCTTCCTTACTGAATAAACGTGGTATTGCTTTAACTGATTCTTCAATTAAACGTATCCTGGTGTAATGCATTTATCCTCTAAAACTTCCATCTTTGTGCATGAAATAATAACGTTATCAACTGTTGCGTCAGCAGATGTAGCGGCTAAGCTTGTAATTAATTTGGTAGGAAGTCCGATTTGTTTGGAATTTGCGATCATATTTATAAACATGATTCATAATCTTTTCATAATTTTCATCAGTTATCTTTTCATAAACGTAATTTTGTAAATCAGCAACTCTTAACGGGTCAACCTGACAAAATACTAAAGTATCCCTGAAAACATAATATTTAAGAATGATTTCACCAAATGATTTAGGATAATCATCGAACGCCTGAAATGCTAACAAATCATTTACCGGAATAATCATATCAAAAGTGATATCAACTTCTTCATTTGCGTTCTTGAAAACTTCTGAAGGGTCAATATATTTACCACATACTGAGTTATCATATTTTGAACATTATTATATAACGAATGAACAAACTTTTCAACTTTCCTTTCTGATTTTGGTTTATATGTTGCAAATGCGAAAGATTCACGGGCGCAATCCATCTGAAGATAACCGGCATCACCTCTTTCGGTTTCTACTTCTAATTGTTTAAAGCTTTGATTTGATGATTTGTAACCAACGAATAAACGCATGCATTTAAAAGCGGCATCACATGTGAAAGCTTTATTTGAAACTAGAGTTGCTTTAACTTTGCGTTTAATATATGTGTCACCTAATTGGTTACATCATGAGCCGGATTTTGTAATTCTTAAATGAGTTTGTTTATCATCAAATATGGAGCATCAGAGTCATAGCATGAACTTTCAAGTTCTCTATAATATCTTCTACCGTCATTCTTTGCGAATATTTCATTTATCTTTTCGAATGAATGAAACACATTTCCATTAATCGGTTTAGTGTTTGGCACCAAATAGTTAGTCGTCATTTATTAATAAATAAAAAATCAAAATTAAAAGATGAAAATGAATTTTTAATTTTAATGAAATAATCAACTATGGCTGCAGGATTCTTTTAAAAAACTGTGGGATAAAGTAAAAAGAGGAGCGCATAAAGTTTGGGAAACAATGAAGAAAGGAGCAAATTGGATATTTAAGAATAAAGAAGCAATTAGTGACGTTGCTGAATCAATAACACAAAAGCTGCCCCAATAAGAGAAATATTAAATAAAGGAGAAAAAGTTTATCAAAGACTTCAACCGATACTAAGATAAAAATAATATTTATTTATTTTTCCACTATCTACCTCCTATTTTATTAAGTATTCCTTCAGCAATTCCACCAATTGCGTTACCTGCTTGTGCTCCCATCGCCGGATTACCTGCTTTAGTACCTAATACTCCACCTATGATAGTTCCTGCCGTTTTCGCTACTGGTGCTAAAAAGTTTGCTACAGGTTTAATAATATTTTTATGAACCCAACCTGCAGCTTTCTTAATTCCATCCCATAATTTTTTAAAGAATCCTGCAGCCATTTCTGATTTAATATTAATTAAAAAATATATTTCATCACTTATATTCTAATTTTTATTTAATGATAAATGAAACCTATTTTAAAAATAAATGAAAATGTTCAACAAAAAATAAACGTTGTTAAACCAATTACTGAAATAAAAATTTTTTCATCTGTTGAAGAATTTAATGACTATTATGCTAATAATAAAAAATTATTTGAAGAATTGACAACATGTAAATTGAATAAAATGTTTAAAGTTGATGGATTCAAAATTTCAAAAATAAAGGGGGTGGTTAGTTTGAAATCTATTCCTCAATCAAGAATCACCTCATTAATGAAAATTGATGATTTAACAAAAAGAATAGAAGAGATTGAAGAAAGAATGAATCAAATAATTGATTTCATAAATTCAAATAATCATTAGTTTCTAATTTCTTTTTCTCGTTTATGAGGTCTTTGATTATGACTCCATTGATTCCATTCAGGATTTAAACAATGTTTAATTAATCGCGGAATATCTGACATCATCTATATATAGCTTCTTTTATAAAAGATAAAAAAATAAATTATTTTAAAATTAATGTTAATTTTTTAATGATTTATAAATAAATATATTTTAATGCATCGTCTATATATAGATGTAACAAAAAAAGTCACACACCCCTTCCTATCCTACTACTTTTGTTTTTGGATGTTTTGCGAAACCAAAAAAAAAACTATGATATACAATGTGTGTGTAAAGAAAATACTTTATTTACTAGTTAAAAAATCATTTGGTATTGATCAAGTTATTTTTTCTGGATAAGATATTATATGGATAATTGGATAGAAAATACAATTATATAATCTTGTACCTGGTTTAATTAAGCTAATTGTCATCAGAAACTTGTAATTTTTATGAATTTTGTTGCATGCTAAGTTCGGTCAAAATGTAAACCTCTCAATTTTATCGTCGGGGGAAGTAACTCAATTCCTTCAAAATTATTCTTTAAATATTGAATTTAAAGTTATTTAATTTGGATTATAAATAAATAGGCTAATACAATATTTAAAAATGAGAAAAAATAACTTTTCAAAGAACTTTTCATAATCTCAAAGAAAATTTTTTATTCAATAATTATATAAATTAATTAACATTCATAATGAAATTGGATTTTTTTATAAAAAATTGGTCCTACTTAACTTTTTGAGAGAATTTGGCTTTCTCGTAAACGAAAAAGGGGATTTGACGGAGTCAAATCCCCGCTCACAAAAAGTGGACTTTACATGTCAAATTTTATATGCATGTAATGTCCACTTTTATGAGTTTTAGGAAGGAATTGGAAGCCATGAGTTACTGACATTGCATCAGTATCTCATAGCCTCCAATTCCTTCAAAAAATGGGAGAAACTTTGTCCGAATAGTTTAACATTCGGACAAAGTTTCTCCCATTTTAAGAAGGAATTGGAGGGTAAGAGATATACCATATGAATGTATATCTCTTACCCTCCAATTCCTTCTAGAAAGTGTCCAAACTTTGGGTTAATTGCAAAGTATTAACCCAAAGTTTGGACACTTTCAAGTGGAGATGGAAGGCTTTGGGGTATATATTAATACAATATACCTCAAAGCCTTCCATCTCCACTACAAATGTGAGAAACTTTGTCCGAATAGTTTAACATTCGGACAAAGTTTCTCCCATCTTTCAATGTAATTGCTACCTGTGAGGTACTGACTTGAAGTCAGTGCTTCACAGGTAGCAATATCCAAAAATTTAAAAACATTTTATCAGTTCGTTAGAGAACTAGAGCCTCCTAGGTACTGAACCAGAATCAGTGCCTAGGGGACTCTAGTGATCTATATAAATCTGAGAAACTTTGAGGAAATTGTTCGACATTTCCTCAAAGTTTCTCAGCAATTTAGCGAGGAATGTTCGTTATCGTGTAGATATTTATAATATATACATGATAACAAACATTCCCCGCTAAAAGATGTAAAATCTTATAAGAAATAATTGCAAAAGAATAACAAATTGCAACAAATTTTATATGAAACTGAACCTTATGAGGTAGTGATTCAAGATCACCGCCTCATAAGATTCAGTTTCAATCTCAAGTATCTCAAAAGTAAGGCTCTATTTTTTGCCATGTAAAGTGTCACTTTTTCTATCCAAATGATAAGTTATTCAGAGAAAGTTTCCCAGCTATCAAGAGGGAATTGTTCCTTATGAGGTATATATTCATACTGTATACCTCATAAGGAACAATTCCCTCCTTAAAACGAGAAAACTTGTTCGAAATTGTTTATCATTTCGAACAAGTTTTCTCGTTTTTAATAAGAAACTAAAAGCTATGAGGCACTGATTATATATTAGTGCCTCACAGCCTTTAGTTTCTAATAGATAGCTGGGAAACTTTCTCCAAATGATAAGTTATTCAGAGAAAGTTTCCCAGCTATCTATTAGAAATTGTTCCTTATGAGGTATATAGTTATAATGTATACCTCATAAGGAACAATTCCCTCATTAAAATCGTAGATATTTTTTACTTATTACTCATGCTTTCAAAATCACAATCCTCTGAAAAGTTATTTTTTATTAAGAATTTAGAATTTTGATAAATACCTTTTTTCAATTTGATATAATACTTATATATTTTCAAAAAGACATTTTGAAAAGATATCTCAAAAGTTCTCTGAAAACCTATTTTTGATTAATTTTGAGAAATATCCGTATTAAATTAATCAATAAATTCATTCAACACTACTTTAATTTTTAAATTCAAAAAATTATATGTGCTTCTTAAAATGTCTCACAAAAATTTTATTATAAAATTATATACAATATTAAAAATCCCACAACATTTTTTACTTTACATAATCGTACTTCCTCGACGATTAATTTCCCCTCAATTCCTATCGTTGACCGAACTTAGCATGCAACAAATTTCAGATTTTCTTTTCATTACTGTTTTTCTTAATAGGTCAAGTTCTTATTTACGTTATAAAGTATGATATTTACAAATATCAAGTTATCGTGTTTTTTGAGAAATTATGAGAAACAAACAAAAATGAAAAAGATAGGAATAGCAATGAATAGTGATGTGGGTATAGAAAATGTAAGAGATATGAATGCAAAGCAATCAGTATTTAGGACATTGACCATAGATTTCGAAAAAAAAATGCTGCATATTGAGCGAAAACTATGATTATATTATAAGGCTGTCATTTAAAGCATAATGAAACTATTCCCTTTTCATTTTAATCGAATAAGATAGTAAAGATTTTTGAATTAGCTAGAAACTGATGAGATGTTTTCACAAATCAGATTTTTAATCTCTATAATGCATAATTCACTCAATATCTCAATTTTGATATTGCGAGATATTTTTGCTATCGGTTTCGCAATTTTGACACAATAGCAAGAGGGTTCTATAAGCATTATTATCAACGTAGAATCTGAATATCATATCAGAAAATGTCGCAAATCTGACATTTATCCGACCAAATAGCAAAAATAATTGAATACTTTTCGCAAAAACTTTAAAAATCGATAAAAATATGAAATATAGATATTAAAGAGACTTTTTATATAATATTCATAAAGATTTTCCAAAAATATGATACCGCAAAATTAAAAAAGTGACGTCTTGAGTGGAGTCAAAGGTCGAAATTGCTAGCTAAATGTTTTTTTAGCGAAATTGCGTATTGTACGTTTTTTTCGCAAAACGAAACCCTTATTATTTTAAAATATTGCATTTTCTCTAATATCTCATTTCTAATTACAATAAAATATTTTTGAAATAACCTATCCTTCAATTTTTTTATCGAGGTAATGTATTAGGAAATTAGTTATTAACTCCAATTATAAAAATTAAAAGTTTTCAATTTCTTGGTTATTGAATTTAATAATGTTTAATTCATAGCTGCACTCCAAAAATCAATAAATATTTCATTAATTGTTTTGCTATCAAATATTCTGATAACCATCTAAAATTTGTATTATTCTCAAATTTTTGAGAATTTATCTTCTCGCTTTTTCTGAATATATATTTTTGAATTGTCAGGAAGATAAATAATAGGAAGGTTGCATGATAGTCAAAATTATATATTAAAAATCATTAAATAGTTTTATGTCTAAACCATTTCCGAAGAATAATTTAGATGATCGACAATCTATCGATATTCCCCAATACATATGCAAATAAGAGATTGGATATGCTAATAATCAGTACCTTTTAGCTTTAACATCTTTAGAGTGGCAATTCATTTCATCCCAAATTTAAAATGTTGTTTATTTCATTTACTGATGGTATAATCTTTTATAATTGTTGCATGCATTCTTTGATTCATCGAAATAATGTTTGTATCTTTCCGTGATTTATTCTTTTTCGAAATTCTTCTAAATGAACTAATATTTTGTTAAATATCTTTTGCAGTACTTTCAACAGTGTATAAGCTATTGTAATGTTAATCATTTATCAAACCAAAATGTAAAATGAAGTTATGGGAAGCAATTAAGGGTGCACCCGTATGTACGTTTATTTGAGAGGAGGAGGATTACCCTCTCAATTTTGAGGGATTCGTTAGTTTATTTTCTCGATGAATATGCAATAAAATTTGATTTTTACCTTATCAATATACTTCATATAATATACACATGTTCATGTAAAAACTTTTTTCCAAAATCCTCAGGAATTAAGGGATTTTTGAATTTTAAGAATTTTTTTCGAATTTTTTCGAAAAAAAAAAACATTTTCAGAACAGCCTTAACGGCTAAGATTTAGGAACAATGTTAAGTATCAAAAAGAAAGGAGGTCTGATATAGACAACATATATCGTTGAAGGTTGAAAAAATCTCTAATATTTGAGCCCAAAATTTCAAATTTTAATTTTTTGAAAAAAAGGCCACCCGTATGTATGTTTATTTGAGAGGAGGAGGATTATATTTTTGAAAGGGTGAAACATTATGAATATGTTAATTATATAATAATATGTATTATTATAAAAAAGAAAAAATAAAGCACGTTAAAATTTTTCTTTCTTGATTTTTTACAAAATCTACTTAGAATTATGCAAAATATGACTAAATAATTATAAATTTCAGTTAAATTTTAATTTTGATAAATAATTTAAATTTCAAAATATCAAGTTCAGTTCGACTATGTATGTAGTAATTCCTCAATAAAGTGCCAAAACCCTATTAAAATATATGAACATTTTCAACATTTTAATGTTTTTATTTAAAAATTTGTTGGAATATGAGCTTCAAACAATTATTATGTAAATAAAAATAATTAAATATATGTATTTATTCGTATTACAACCGTAGTAAGTCGATTCTTCCTTTCTTCTACTGAGATTTGAATTTGATTTTGAATTGTAAAGAGATTCAAAGGGAAAATACTAGCGGATAAAAACTACCTCCATGAAAGGGTCATAATGGAGTCAAGTTGTATTTTTTGATATTTTTTGCTTTTCGAGCCTAAATAGGTAGCCAAGATAATGCCTAAAATAAGGTTATAAATTCTGAAGTTTACATGATCCTCTCGTGTGCACCCTTAAAAGAATTCATTGAATTTTTTTATTTTTTTCTCCTTCTAAATTCCTACAACAACCACTGATCCTCCAATTATTTATACAGAATATTCAACAAGTACTCATATTGGAGATGGAGAAAAACAGGCTATCTCACTGGATATTGAAGGAGAATTAATCCTCCCTGAATTTATCAATAGTAAACCTGTAGTTTATATAAAGAAAAATGCATTTAAAAACTGTAAAATCACCAGTATCAAGGTTCCTGATTCTGTTACTACTGTTGATGCTTTTGCATTTAATAATTGTTCGATTACATCGATCACTTTAGGTACAAGCTGCACCTCCATATATGATTGTGTGTTTATGTATTCTTATGTAAAATTTGCGAATCTTTCCTTAACAAAAATTATAAAATTTACGGGAAGACTTCATTTTGCATACACTCCGTTAGAAGAGATCATTTTTCCTGATTGTATGGAAATAATATCGCACTTTTTTGCAGGTTATTCTCTTCTCAAAACGTTTACGTTTCCTAAAAATTTCAAATCATTAGAATCTGGTGCCTTTGGTGCCCTTGAATATCTAAATGAAATCAAAACTAATACACCTGAAGTGATTATTTTTAAAGGTGTAGCATATTCTAAAGATTATTCCTTCGAATGAAACTATTTCAATTCTTCCCACCATTCGTATTATATCTAATTCAGGAGCATTCTCCGGCTGCAAGTTCACTGATTATAAAGTTGAAAGTGAAGTTTTTAAATTTGGAGATAGAATGTTTAGACATTGCCTAAACTTGAAAACATTAGACCTATCGCAGTGTGTTGCCACAACAATAGAAATAGAAATGTTCTATAATTGTCCAAAACTTGAATTCATTACATTTCCAGAAACAACGACAACAATTGCAAACTATTTCCTCAGTAACTCAAGCATTGTTACACTTAGGTTACCAGCTGGTGTAAGAACAGTTAGTTCGAATTCATTTTCCTACTCTAAAATCAGTAAAATTGAGTATTGTGGATATAGTAGCTTGGATGTGAATCTAGAGAATCAAGCAATTCTTTTTGTATCTTCATATTTTACTCAAAGCACATTATTCAAGAGAACTGATTTTAATAATTCCCTCACTGGATGTATTCCTGCAACGACTCCATTTGCTACTCCATCCAGATCACCCGTATGTTATGTAAGTTGTCCTGTAAAAAGATGTACTTCTTTTTCAATGACTTATTACGTTGCTTTTATACTTATGTATCTTGAATAAACTATCAAATAAATACTTTTTCAAAATATCATTTCGATTTTTTAGTTTAAATATCAATAGAAAATGGAGAAAGTGCCTTTATTTGTGCTTCGCTAATCAGCTCTTATATTATCCAAGCAAATATTCCAATATTTATTGAAGATTTTATCAAAATTTCTTGAAATCAGGTCAAATACCAAATCAAGTTACAAAAATCGTTTTTATTTAATGTGCCACTGTGAAATACCAAATCTGTGAATAAGGATAGTATATTCAAATTTAACCTTATGTTACAATAAATGACAGATAAAGAATACAGTGGCTACTATAGTTATTACTCTGATTCGTATGGAGAATATTATTCAGATGATGAAACTAAATCAGCCAACAAAACAGCAAAGAAAGAAAATAAAGATTCAAACAATGAGAAATCGAAAAGTAACAATGATTCCACAAAATCTAAAGTACAGCAACAGCAAGTTCCTAATGAATCAAATAATGAAAATTCTTTAGAAAATGAACATTCTAATTACGATTCAAAAAATGAAGCTCCAAAATCTGAACGTAGGATATCAGTTTCATTTTCCCAAGAAGCAATTGATGGTGGTGTTCCAGTAAAGCATGATAATGATGATTTAGACGCTTGGGCAAGTGCCAACTCAGGGAAATCTAACCCATATGATGTGGAAAAGTCATCTAATCCGGAACCCGAAGATCTACTGCCGTTTTTATCGGCTACAAATCCAAAAGATCCGGAGCAAAAACAATTACCAGAGACGATTCCAAAATCTAAGCAAGAAATCAATCCATTTCTTGAACCTGAACCATTACAATCTCATTACAATTCAATTCCACCAAGAATTACTACTCATAGCCAAGATTCAATTCAAAGTCAATATTCTCATGAAAATTCCAGCCAAATAAACGAAAGCCAAGGTTCAAATAGATCTATTCTTAGTAATCCTCACGAAGACGAAATTGAAAGCAGTAATCAAGAAGAAAATCCAAGTTCGCCAATAGTTAAAGACAGAGGAATCAATCTTTCGTTAGAAAGAGAGATGTCTGATGAAAGATGGATGAAAAATATACCTTCTCAGCTTCAAACTCCAACAATTCCAGCAAATAAATCTGAAAACCGCCAATTAGAAAGTAAAGATAAGGAAACTAACTTCACTCAAAGCGGTAAAACTACAGCAACCAATAATTCTCTTGAAATCCAAGTTATGGGAACAAATGATATGAAAGTTGAGGTTTCTAAGCCTCCCTTGATTATAATAGAGAATGAAATATATCCACCAGGTGAAATAGCATGTGATAAAGATAGATCTGGAACGGATACGTCACAAACTAACGATGATAACTCAACTTCATCAGGAGCAACTGTAAATAGCGAAAACATATGGTTTGAATTTGCTATTCCAGAAATACCAGCTGTAGACAATTCCCTATTCGATAATGAACTTTCTACCGAATTTGATCTTCCTAAGCTTTTGGCTGAGATGAAAAAAGCTTAATTAAAATTGTTTAGTAAATGTTTGACTTTATATATGCATAATTAATTTAACTTTTTACTCATTCTAAAATAAGAAAATTAAAAATTATCAAATGATTAAAGGATTTTATAAAGAATCATGGGTCAAAAATAATCAAATAGCTGTTAATGACTTGAATATAAAGAATACATGTATCATCTATAGGGGTATTGTCAACGATGTAAAAACATATGTCAATGTAGACACCCAAAGAATCCTAAATAGATTAAAAGTTTTATTTAGATATAGGTATGAAGAATTGTCATTGTAACAATTGAATAATTTTGAGATATTAAATTTCAAACTTATCGTTTTGGAATTTATGAGGTTTATTGGCTTTGATATTTAGAAATAAGCAAAAATTTATTATTTGAGAAACATATCAAATCAATATATTATTTTATATTTAAAAAATAGAAAACAAATTAATTTTGAGCTGGTGATAGAGTATCCAACAAGTCATCGCGAAGATGCAATACAGATAAAGCTTCTCCAACAGAAAAAATAGAAACCATTGGAGGATCATGCGCAGGAACACCAAGACAAGACACAATTTCGCGTGTCTTTTCACTGTATGCTACGCTGAAGCTATGAATATTTGGTAAATGGAAGAGACCTTTTTCATCTGTAAATCCGTCATTTTGCGTGACTGTTTCGCCATCTGGTGTCACCCAGAACGTAAACCAGCGCATTCTATGTAAGTCGCAAGCATGTACAAGCATATATTCATTTTCTGAAATTCCGCCAAAATATATCAAGAAATGATCAACAAGACACATACCGCCAGCATTAATATCGCTTGGTGGAGCTTCACCATCTGCTTTTTTAATTGTCGCCTGTCCATTTTCAAGATCTATAACGATAAAACCGCCAGATCTCGAACAGCCGTATCCGTAGACGCAGTTTTCGTAAATAGCTGTTGGTATATTTGCTCTTCCCGATAGGCCTGGTTTGGATGTTGACCATGCTCCTGTGGAGAGATCTAAAGTATGAAGATCATCAGGCCATGCTTCGTTCAAGCCACCCCATACGTATAGGTTATTATTGTGTACTGCAATTACCGGGGAAGCTCTTGGTGATGGAGGGTCATTATGGGTTGAAATTAATTTGACTTCGCCAGTCTTCAAATCAATAGAATGGAGATCATCAAGGTATGTGCCTGCAATTCTGCCACCAAATATATAAAGAATTTCGTCTTGAATACAAGCAGATGCTGAAATTCGAGGTAATTGAATGTCGCCTTTCAATTTGATTTGATGCCACTGCTTTGAATCGAGATTTAATTCCCAAACGTCGTTTAGTGCAACGCCATTAGTATCCTGCCCGTAACCTATAATTAATGAGTTTCGTAATTTCGAAATTACTGAGAATTGGCCATTTCTTTCGACTGGATGTTTTCCAACGAACGTTTCTACTGACCATTGCCCAGCGAATCCTGTGCGTAATAATGGTTTTAGAGCTTCTTGTGCAAAGAACTCCTCTTGAAGTGCAATAGGATCTATTTTTTGTTCTTCATTTGGATGGTCTGTATGATGTTGGCGTGAATGATGCCTTTTATTTGGGTCCGCCGTGCTTGGCGACGGTCCCATTTGTAATCTGCTGAATTGCAATTCACTGAGTTCCCTTAAATATTTGAGAAAGTATTTAAAAATAACAATGCCTGATAATGAAATATATGATAAATTAGATCTTATAGATTGTAAATGGAAATGGTTTGCCGAAATTTCATTGATTTTATTTGAAAACTGAAAAATATTCACCATATTGTTTCTGAGTCATGTTGATAAAGTAAAAAATCTGATTTCATTTATCCACGTCCAGAATTCTTTCCGCATGCAACCGAAAATTTGGATTTGATTGGCTATGGTCTTAGATATGAAGCTAAGAACACATGAAGCCTTATTTTCATTCTGGTCTTATTTAAAAATAAGAAAATTAAGAAAAAAATGTATTTAGTAGAAAGATTAAGGACAAAAACAAGTTTCAAGTAATTCATTCAACAACTAACTCTGTTTGAACTGGAACTGGAGTTGCTGCTGGAGCTGGTGCTGCAACTTTTGTTCCAATATTGTAAATTGTTGGAGCAAGGAAGAAGAGAAGAGCAATTTGAGCTAAGGCAAGGAATAACAAAACGTATGTGATAACAGTTGATGAAGACTGACGGCCTGCCATGCATTGTTCGCTATTCAAAGTTCTCAATGTCCAAATCATGGCTGAGAAAGCGCAGTACAAAAATGAAATCCAGTAGAGAGCGCAATTCCATGAGAAAAGAGTAACAACGCACATATAAAATGATAAGCAAGAAAAGTCGGCAATTAAAGATAAAATTGGATAGCTTCCTTGAACACCAACATTCTTAAAGAGTGTCTTGCAAATTGCTACTTCAACAAAAATAATTAATCCAAATTTGATGATTTGGAGGTAAAGGTAGTCCATAGAAAACTTGTTCTGGACTCCAGAAATGAGAGCAGAGAGTAAGAAGAATAAGAAGCAGAAAGTAATAGGAGTATATAATTCTGGAGCGTTTGGATTATTAATAGGAATGAATTGTTGTCCCTCTGGTACTGATCTTGACCATTGTTTAACGAAAAATGGACAGGCCAAATTCTTTATGCGGTGAATAATTGAATTTGGAGTAACAGCAAAATAAGATGGAATAAGGGCTTGGCTTTGTGCGATTCTCTGTTCAAGTTGTTTAGGATCAAGATTTTTGATCTCATCTGGGAGATAAGCATTTGTCATAACTGAAGCCATCTTTAACACTTCAGGACTCATGAATTGTGGAATTGTTTGAGGTTGTGGCTGTGGCTGCTGTTGTTGATGAGGCTGTGGGCCACTTGGATCTTGATAGTAATTATCAGATATCATTTTAGAATGATTGTAAATTTATCACTCTGTTTTCTGTCAAGTAAGCAAAAATGTCATGTAAATTGATATGTCACTTTTTGAAAAACAATAAATCACAAACTTTCTTTCGAATATCAAAAACATGGAATCTAATAGTCATCTGATTGTATAACTCATGCATCAATATATATAAGCCAAGAAGTATTATGCTTATATAAAACCATGAGTTATTACTAATAAATCATGCTATTTTGGACAATATTTTTATTTTCACGAATTTGTGCGAATAAAAAAAATTGGATTCTAAATAAATTTTAAATAACTAAATTTTAGTTCATGACATGTGTAAAAAACATATAACTAACAACATTTCTTCTTCTTTGTATTTTGATCATTATCTGCAATTGCAAGTTTTTTATCGGATTTATGGTTTTGAGATGCTGACTTTACGTATTTTATAGCTGTTTCATCAATAATACTGATGATAAGGTCAGTGGTGTTTGCAGCAGATACTTCGGAAAATTCTGCATTAATGGAAGTAGCATAAGCCTGTCCACGTTCTGCAGTAACTGTTCTTTCCGATTCAAGATCTGACTTGTTTCCGAGAATATATATTTGGGGCTTTGAAATGCAGTTGTCATTGATGCTTTCTATGAAAGTATCAAGGTCCAAGAAAGATGTTTCTGAATTTATTGCATAAACTAAGAAAATAATTTCCGCATCACGGTAATATGATGTTGTCAATGCACGAAATCTTTCTTGGCCAGCAGTATCCCAAATATGTAGCTTAACCATATGATCTCCATCTACTTTAATCTTTCTAATATAGAAAGCTGCACCTATCGTTGACATTTGATCAGTTGTCAAGCCCTTTCCTTGAATCACGTTGATGATTGATGTCTTTCCAACTGAGGAGTCTCCTAAAAAGCATATTTTGACCCCTACTGAATCATCATAGATTGAACATGATTCATCTCCCATGACAAAATCCGAAAAAATTTTGTCAAAAAAAATTCAATTAATACAATATACTTTAGCGTTTACTACATATCATAAATTTACTTATTTTGAGGATGACGTTTTATTTTTGGTTCAACTTTTGGTAAATTTTTCTCTTTTTGAACTCTTCCAGTGGCAGTATTATAGTTTTCCAAGACAAACTTCCAATTAATATGCTCAAAGAACTTATTGAAATACTCTGCCTTGCGATTTTCATAATCAATGTACCATGAGTGTTCCCAAGTATCAACAGTTAAGATTGGAATATTTCCATCCTTTACTGGATTGTTGGCATTAGTGAATTGGTCTATTTTGAATTCACCAGTCTTAGTATCTTTGTAAAGATAACACCAACCGGATCCAAAGAGTGTGGAAGCCTTATTAATGAATTCGGCCTTGAAATTATCATATGATTTGAAGTTATTTGTGAAAAATTCTTCAAGATCCATTGGTATTTGTTGTATTTTTGCGGAAAGACAGTTCCAAAAGAAGCAATGATTATAGTGCTGAGCTACATTATTGAAAAGAGCTCCTGATGACTCCTGAATGATTTGAGTGATAGGCTTGCCTTCGTAATCTGAACCATTTAATAGTTTATTTGCGTTGTCAATATATGCCTGATGATGTTTTTTGACGTGAATCTCAACAGCATGCTGTGTCAAGAAGCCAGGAAGACCTGTGTTGAGATAAGGAACAGTAATCATTGTCAACATTTTTTTCAAAAATGATTTTTATTTTTTTGTCAAAGATTTTTGAAATATTTTTTCAAATCATTCCGCATTCTTTGAAAAATTGAAATATTTTGAGACCAAAAACGGAAGAAATAGAAAACACTATGCAATCATAAACTTAGTTGGTCAGTTCAACATCATTTTCCATGTCTAATTTTTGGAAATAATAATGTATCCGATTTTTTTGGTTTAGTAAAAAAAAATAAATGGACTCGATTAATGATGCGACTACACTGAAAACAGCAGCCCAAGTTAAAGTTAACGCAAGATTAATACCTGCCAAAGATTTACATACTTCGTATGCTGAAATTCTTTCCAATGCTGACCCTACAAAATTTGAAGATTTGAAAAAACAGCTTCTTCTTGTTATAGATACGGCAGAAGCAGAATATAGTCTTCTCAACCAAGAAGTTAGCATACTTAACTCAATGATTCCTCAATGGAATAATGAAATTACTGCAGCAAATTCTCAAATCGACAAATTGAAAGAAGAAATAACAGTTTTAGAAAAAGAAAAGCAAGATGTAGATGAAAAATTAGCGAAATACAACGAATTAATGAAATTAAAAGAAGAAACATCAAATATTCATACAGATAAACTCATCAAAGATATCGAAAATTGTGAGTTAAAGAATAAAGAGGATGAGACTAATATAGAAATGGCTGAAAAGTCAAATGAAAGAAGGAAACAAGCAGTTTTAGGAATTCACAAGAACATTCAACTATTCCTCGGCAAAAATACTGATGAACAAGCTTCACCAACTCAATAGAAAACTATTTGTTAAATATACAACTATAAAATGTGTTATTTTTTAAATTTCAGATATAAATTGTTTCTTAATGACCTAAATGACATATCCTATATAAAGATGTACTTAAACTTAGAAGTGGCTATCAATTTAAGTCATATACTATATAAAAATATATTTTATTATTTTAAAGTAAATTTACTGCTTCAAAAAATGAGGTGTTGTAAACACTGCTTAAAATATTTTTGATGTCTTCGAGATCTAATTCGTCCTCATCATCATTATATGAATTATTATTATAATTATATGCACGAGGACATCCTTCAACTGCATAATGAGATATAAATGAATTTAACGGTTCGATTGAATCAAAAGAACCTGTATAAACTTGATTTACAGTTCGAGTAAACTCGTTTTTATCAAAGTAACAATGTGTAATGTCTGGTTTACTAAAAAATAGATAATTTCCTACATTTCTTATAAATGAACAATTTAAATATCTAATAGTACCCCAGCAATAAAATATTGCATTTTCGATTCCTGTATATTCATTGTTTAAATGATTGCATTTTGTAAAAATAATATAGCTTTCACTATATGTTAGATCCAAATGTGAAGATGATGAATTTGAAACTGTGGTAAAATTCACGCTTCCAAGTTGAGTGTCGATTACATATGCAGCATGCATATTAATTCTGTTATAAGATGTGTTCATATTACTTACTTTGATTTCTCCATATTGATGATAAATAGAAGCATCAAAACCATTGCATTCTGAAACTGAACATTCAAATGCATAATTTTTGTTGGTAGAATATTCAACTGTTTGAATATAATATCCGCATCCATGTTGAGCATATGAAAAGAATATGCAAATACGAACTAAGACAGATTCGCTTTGTTGGATATAGAATGATCCGCCCATTTCTGTGGAGCTGTTATTGTAAAATGTGCATGTTTCGAGCAATACTTTGCTGCTAGAATTAAGGAAAATTGCTGTTTCTTGATAATGGAAAGAAAATACTGCATGATAAATGTAATAACTGCCATTCCCTGATATAGTTTCGTTAGTTGTTTTAGTATTAAGCTCAACTGGGTCGAAATAATCAGAAAAGCTTGATCGAAGTGCCAAAAAGAGTTGACAAGCGATTGACTATGTTTAACACGCATTTCCGAGTGTTGGTTTAACGAAATAATGCTGAAACTACGCTTAATTTATGTGGAGTTGGAATATCAAATTAATTTTTCGTAGAAATTAAAAATAGGATACATTATAATCATGCATAAGCATTATCAAATAATGCATAGTCGCAAGATTTTAAACAATATTAAATGGGTCGAACGGCTCTTCTTTGTGCAGCAAACAAAAAATATATGAAGCTGCAAAATTTCTGATACAGAACTGAGAAAACTCAAATGAGAGGTTCAATATTGCTCATCTTGGACAGAAGTAGATAATTGAAATGAGAAAAATTACTCAACTTTAAGATGCTTTGTCACATATTTGAAGGAACACCGATGCAAAGCTGTAAGTCACTCTCATTGATATTTCCTAGTGACATTAGTTATAAGTTCATTTATCTTCCTCAATATCTTGCACCAAATGTCAAATGTTTTGTTAATCTGCATTTTTAACTTATTCTAGACTGATGGCATCAGGATTATTGACATTGTAAAATTTTTGCAAAAAAAAATTCTGAAGATTTCTGACTGAAAGCAGAATCAATTTTTGTGTGTCCAATTGATGATAATGGAATGAACATTACGAAATAGTGAAATGAAGTCTCAAATTCAAAATTACGTAAAAATGTCATGGAAGGATTGTAGTTATAAAGCAATTGCTCTTTATCCTTATTCATCCACCGAGAAGTACCATTTAACTACTACTCGTTATGATACACTCGAAGTGTTAAAAGAAAATGGAGATTGGGTATTTGCAAGATGTATCTCAACCGGATGCCTTGGCATTTGTCCCAAGAGCTATTTAGGAGAGTATAAAGACGAAATTGATATTCTCAACCGCAAATTTAGCTTAGAAATCAAGTATTTATTTATTGAACTTTATAAGAACTTTTTAATCCCTGCCAAAGAAGATGATGCTTCATTCTGCAAAATTTTAGATTTAGTTAGTAAGATTCAGCGCACTTATCCTTTGTCTAGTGATACAGATCGTGGTTTATTATACAAATACATCGAAGAACTGCGTGAATTCATTCACATCAAGCAGCCAGAAAGAAACCAAAATGGAACAATGACGATTATCCACGATATTACTTCCGAAACAAAGAAAACAACAAAGAAACAAACTCATCAAAATTATCAAGAGACAATATTAATGAACTTTGCTATCCAATCAGATCCTCAACCAACTCCAGTTCATATCAAGATATTTTTATACAATATTACTGCGAAAACATTAGTTTCTTTACAAAAAACTTCAATTTTTACATCAAATCATTTCGTTGATACGTTCTTATGCCCCGATATCGATCCCAAGATCATCAACAACCTCGCCATTGTCGTATTTATCTCAGATTACGCAGAAGGAAATAATACATATTTCGCTGAGTATAAAGCGTGCGGAGTAGAGAAATTATCAACAGCAGATAAACCTTTTAAGATCGGCCACGACCAAACCTTCGATATTAAATTCTTTACCTCCAAGGATGCTCCTATCTCCTCATTATACAGGGATATCCTCGAAAACAAGCAGACGTATACACCGTCCATCGACTGCCCACCACTAAAGATCTCATATTCAAGCTACCAACAGAACTGCGAAGCCACAAATCCACAAAAACCTGCAGACAACGGTTTGAACAAATTAGGAAGCTTCAAATATCCGATAAATGTCGGTTCGAACTACGACGTCAGCCAATTATACGTAAAAATTACGCATCTTCGTCATAAAACGAAAATTAAACCTACAAGGATAATTGTAAGGGCTGTCGACTTGTCATCGAAGAGCGATGCATTTGTACCTTGTTTTCCTACAGAAAAAGACCCATGTTGCGCTGTAACTACGATTCAACGCGGATTTCTCGATTTCGACATGGAAGAAGTCGTACAAGTCCAAATTGATACAAGTCTCTTCCCAAGCCTTGATTTCGCCTTCTTGGTCTTCTTCGTTGAGAGATCTTTCAAACCGCCGGGCGAATCTTACATTTCTTCGTATTGTTTCTCACCTCTTTATGATATAAAGAACGGTTGCATGTACGAATTCACTTCTCCAAGGGTTTTGAAGCTGATTAAACCTCCGAAAACGATAGATTCGCAAACAATTACAACGGAAATCACTAATTTCCACTCCTTCGAAGAATGCTTCAAGGAACCAGGCGATCCAGGCTTCATTACCGTTGAAACTTCCTTGATATCAAATAAATTCTCCAAATTCCCAGACGTTAACAAGCTTTTGACGACTGTTCCGACAAAGGATGCCACATTTGATGATATCCAGATCTTAGAAGTCCAGTATTACTATGCCTGGGGACCAAAGATCTTATTTGAACTGGCAAAGATCATTGTAAACGATGAACGTAACTCTGAACGTGCTCTTTATGCCTTTGTCTCTTGTTTGAAGTCGATTGATCAATATTCTACAAGAGATCCGTTCATGGAAAGAGTATTAACATCATTCTTTGCGATGTTCGTCGAAGAGAACTCATTCTTGTCCAAGTTGGGTGTCAATTTGCTCCAATTCACAGGTAAAGCAATTGATTCTCAACATCAAAATAATAATTCAGAGGAAGGAGAGAAATTAAGACGCGCTTTGGCCAATATTCAGAGAACATTGGCCAGCGTATTAAGAATTACCGTTGTTTCCATCAATTTTGCGAAGAAAATTAAACAAAATGTGAATGAAGCACAAATTAGAAACGATTTCAGAAGAGTTTTCGACAGCACATGCAAGAAGATCAGTGATACAGCTGAATCCGCCGTTGTCCAGCGCCAATTTTTGATCAGAGCTCTTCCTCATATGCTTCAAATCATGGATTACTTCTTCTCCAAGAAGGAAATCGTCGAATTAGCCCTTATCGCGTTCAATTCCACCCCTAGCAACGTCAACGATAGAGTTAAAGTCTTCGACCACTTTGCGAATGCCGAAATCTTCAGGAACGAAAAGATTAGAAGGGGTCTCTTACCTGAAATCATCAAGGAACTGACCAAAGAAGACTACAAACAGGTCTTTTCGGAGAAAATTTTACCTCTTGCCACAACAATCTTCTTCGATATGCTTGGAAGCTCCTCGAGTTTTTCATCTGCTGTCTCACACGTTACTCCTTTGTTCGCAAATATGATCGGAAACCCAGATTACGCAAATCAAATCATATTATTCATTTATTACTCGCTTCCTATAGGTGTTAAATCGTTCCTTACATGCAATGGCAACCAGGCTCAAGCGTTTACAGAGGTTACAGAGATGATATTGAAAGCTGTAGATACAGCTCCTCCATCAATCTTATTCGCTTTGGTTCCAGCCTTCGTAAAAGTGTTTTTGCTGAGCCAGGACGACCAATTCAGCCAAACAAGGAAAGATGTTATCTTATTAATTAAGACCATCTCAAATTTCTACAGACAATTTTTGCATCGCCTTGAAGTTCTTACACCTCTTGACCGATTAATTTACAACCAGATGTACGCAATCAATTTAACTCCGATTTCGCATCTACTTCCCCTTCTTATTGACTCAGTTCCCCCTAATTATCACTTCGATAGCTCTATTTTCATTCCTTTGTTCCACATGTACGTTTCTTCCAAGGATCAGCCAGTCAGACAAGGAATTAGAAATGCATTTGGTCAAATCTTCACAGCAGAAGGCCAAAAAGTACAAGCAATCGAAACACCGATTGTTGATGCCCTTATTGCCGTCATGTCTGTTGAAGGAATGGCCGAAATTGTCTCAATTTTCGACATTATTACTCAGATTCTTCCTTCCGCTAAGCAAAGTGTCGAAAAACTCACCCAGTTCTCTCAGAACCTCGCGAACCTCAGCTACTATCCACCAAACGCTTCATATGAAGACGAAAGAGTCACATCAATTAATTTCCTTCTCGAAGGCTTCAAAAACTCCGAAAGTAGTCTTTCGAACTATCCACACTTCGCCATGATGCTCTACGATCTCCATGTTGCTCTAAACAACCAAGTAGAAGCAGCAGAAGTTTTTAGAAACGTTTATCAATTTTTAGTTGACAAATCGAAAGATGACGATGAATTGAGGCCAGAATCGACATTCCCAGCTCAAACTACACTCGAAAGGAAGAAGATGCTTCTTAAGAGGAGTTACGAACTGTTCATGCAATCGCAGTTCTTCGAGCACGCTATCGAATGTGCAGAAGAACTTCGCAGAATTGGCGAGAGCAAATACGATTTTGCGTTAATCGCAGAAGTCTGTGAAATGGAAGCGAATGCATGGACAGAAGTAACAACAGTAGAAAGGACACAACTCAATCGTTTCTACGGATGTAAGTTCATCGGTGGCAATTTCGACGAATGCCACAAGAACAAGTTCTTCGTTTACAGGAGAGGTGGATATTTCGATAACGGACAAATGTTATCTTACATCAAACAGAAATTCCCGAATGCGGAATGTTCTCCACGTCCACCACAAGAAAACACTGAATATCCAAACGGATACGTCTATGTTTTCAACGTCAAACCTCTTGTAGAAGACAGTTATTGTCCAGAAGAAAGTCCAGGAAGTGTAATGACGAGAACTGTTTGCAGAATACAGAAGTTCTTCAGCGAAGTTCCTGTCAGAGTAAAGATAGAAGAAAAGAAATACAACGAAATCGCTGAATACCACAGACACATCACTGAATACCAAGTGGAATATCCTCTCCAAGGAATCGCAAGACGTGCATTAGTCGTCAAACAGAGTGAAGTAAGAAAGATGTCCCCAGTAGAATGCGCTGTTTTCGACACTAATGCTAAATCTCTCGAACTTCTTCAGAAGGCATCACATTACTGGAGATGTCTGACATACAATGTTAAGTTCGATGAGACAGCTGTAAGTGCTTTCTCTATGCTCATCAATGGTATTGTAAATGCGGCTGTTAATGGTGGAACTAAGTTGTTCCAGGAACTTTTCTTGGAGGGAGATTTGGCAAATCTTCCGGAACAGAAGAAATGGGCTCCCAAACTAAAAGAAGCATTCGTGACTCAGCTGAAGGCAGTGAATTTCGCAATTTCTGTCCACGACTACGTTGTTTCTGATGCTTATTTACCTCTCCACAACCAGATCAAGGAACAGTTCGTGGAGATGCAGAAGTCAATGTCTTCTCAGGTTGGAACTGTAGATTTCTCAATGACAGACACAAATCTTGGAAAAATACCTGAAGCACTTCCTCCAAAACAAAGAAATAACTCGGCTTAAAAAAATATAAACAAAAAAATTTTATTTATCTAAATTAGATTTTTATGTTGTTCTTTATTCCTCAATAAAGACAATAATCATAATTCCCCTCATTTCACCTGGTTTTTCTCACCCGAATTGCAGAGGTTGATTTAATTTTTTTTTGTGTGTGTGTGTGAAGAGAATATAATATTGGTATTTACAAAATACAATAAACAATGATGGACGTAGAACGAATAGAAATTTATCGTTTTCTCTTCAAATTATTAAGGGCGAATAATAGAATTTTATCTTGTATGCCACCTTTTGAAAAAGAAATGTTAACATTCTTCACAACTTCCGATATCGTTCTACAGTTGATTTCGGAAAAAATAAAGTTATAAAATTAGAACCAATACAATGTAAAATAGAATATCCAGTTAAATTGTATTATTTGATTCTGATCAGATTTTTTATTGTCAGATTTTTTAGCAAGATAGTTGTAATTGTAGAGAATAAATTCTTGTCAGTTCGCTGATCATTAAGTGTGATTTGCCAATAATGCGATCTCAATAATGCGATGCATTTTTTCTAATTTTCTTCGAAATTTTATTATTTATTTTTTCCAATAAATGCACTGTATTCTTTCAGATAATAAAGATGGTACATATTCGATTGACATATTTAATGGGGAATGCCAGTCATTGCCCATTGAAGATAGAACCACTACAAATTTGACAATTATTAATGGAACATATGTTCCTTCAAATTTTTGTTATAATTGTGCAGAAATAAAATATATTTCGATAAATGAAGGATTCATAACAATCAAAAATGGATCATTTTCTAATTGCGCGAATCTTGAGAAAATCATTCTACCTGAGAGTTTACGAACTATTGAAAAATATGCATTCTATCAATGTTCAAAAATAAATGAAATCATTCTTCCTGAATATATACAAAAAATTGAAAATTATACATTCTGCAATTGTTCTGGTCTAAAAAACATAATTTTTCCCTCAAGTTTATTATCTATTGATTATTGTGCATTCTTCGGATGCATAAGTCTAACTTCTCTCCATTTTCCTGATTCATTAATTCAGATAGGTATTGGATCATTTTATGATTGTTGTAGCTTATCCAATATAGCTTTCCCTAATTTTTTAGAAAAAATTGGAAACTCTGCATTCATGTATTGTCATGGAATTACTAATATCTTATTACCAAATAGACTAAAAATAATTGACTCTAATGCATTCCGTAACTGTTCAAATCTAAGCAATATCAATATTCCAAGCAGTTTGACAGCAAATTGAATATTTGGGTGGTTGGTGAGTGTTATTCCCAATAGTGTATTTGCTGGGTGCTCTAATATTAACAATATAACAATTCCTAATGGAATAACATATTTAGATCAATTTGCATTCCAAGGTTGTTCAAGTCTTACAAATATCACTCTTCCAAATAGCCTAAGGACTATTGCCTATGATGTTTTTTCGGGTTGCACAAGTCTTGAAAATATAGTTCTCCCTTATAGATTAATAAGGTTAACGGGCAGGACATTTAGTTTTTGTTCAAGTCTTAAAAATATTAATCTTCCTGATAGTTTAACATATATTGGATCGGGTGTATTTTTTGGATGTTCAAATCTTTCAGAAATAATTATTCCAGGCATGATCACAAGTGTAGAACGCGAAGAATTCCGACATTGTTCTAGTCTTATTAATATTACGCTACCAAGCGGTATAACAACAATCAAAAATGGTGCCTTCATGTATTGTTTTAAACTTACATACATTAATTTCCCTGATAAACTATCCACTATTGAGATAGCAGCTTTCACTTATTGTTCAAATTTAACCAATGTAACATTTTCTGAGAATTTGAAAACTATTGATCAAAGTGCCTTTGCTTATTTTGGGTCGCGCCGCGCCTCTGACAAAACGTCGGAAAAGTGTAAATTTTCATATAATAATTATTGTTTACAATACCAAATAGTATTTGAATCAAAAATAATCGTAGTTTAGATTTTGGATTTTTTATGTTTTTTGACATTTTTTGTTAATCAATCGAAATAATGCTTATCATATTACTTTTTCAACTACGAAAACTGAGCCAAGGAATAGCTCTTCATGACGCAGTCAAGAAAAATCAAACAGATATTGTATTAGATCTTATTTCAAATGGAGTTGAAATTGATGGACATTCACTTAATATTGCCATCTCTTCAAATAATACTAATATGGTGGATTTACTTGTTACGCATGGAGCTGACGCCAAATACATAGATAAAAATCAACAACTTTCAATGATTCATATTGCATGCATGCTTAATAATATTAAAGCTGTTGATATTCTAATTTCACATGGTGCAAATGTAAATGATCAAAATAGCCTTTATCGTTATTCGCCCCTTATATTTGCATCTATGTTTAATTATAAAGAAATTGCTGAACTTCTTATTTCACATGGTGCAAATGTCAACTTGGGAGATTTTCGTGGAAATACTCCTATTCATCATATCTTGTTCTTTGGTGATGAAACTATCATGGAAGCTATTGTTAATAGTTATTCTCAAATATTTAATGAAGATTTTATAAATTCTTTTGATATTCATAAAAAAAAACAATGATTTGATTGAGCTTTTACTTTCAAATGGTGCAGATGTCAATAAACCATTTCATGATGGGAATACCCCTCTTCATCTAGCAATAGCAATGTCTAGTTTCGAAATCATTGAAATATTAATTTCTCATGGTGCCAAAATTTATGAATTAAATAAAAAAGGTCAGACTCCTCTTGATATTGCATTTATGCGTGAAAAAGCGAAACATGCAGAATATATTGAACTCCGTGATGCTGGGGATGATAATCATTTACAATTCCTTGACTGGCAAGATGCAAACAAAATAGTGAATCTATTAATGTCAAAAGGTGCAAAAACTAATTCTGATGGTGAACTCTAGGGTTGTGCAAATTGGGACGCCTGCTCGCACACCTTTTTTGGCCAGCTGGCACGATTTTTTAAAAAAGGTCACTTTTAATTTTTCCTGATAAAAATTCAACAAGCTTATTATTCTTTTTGCTTTTAACGCCGAACAGAATTTGAATCAAAAAAAAATAAAAATAATTGTATGAATGAGAATTCAAGTTTAAACTTGAAATCATATTCTTCACGTCTGTCTCTCAAAGTTCAAAATTAGGGCTGTACAAGATTTAAAAAAACATTGCCGGGTTACCGTAGAGGCCTAAAAAAATCGCGCCTCGGCGGCAAGCCGCCTCGGCATTAAGAATGCGCATCTAAATTTTTATATGTCCTTCTTTCTTTTATTTTTCCCTTCCCTTTCTTTTCTTTTTCTTTTTTTTCCCTCCTCTTGCTCTCATTTACCTTTTTTTTCCTTTTCTCATCATTTTTCAAAATTTTAAATTTTTATCAAAAATCTTGCCTATAAAAGCAGACTATGGAACCTTTTAATGCCTCTTAATCAATATTATACAGCATAAAGCATATTAAATGAAAGTAATTACGTATAAATTTATTTTATTATCTTATTTATTAATTCTTTAGCATGTATTGTTTAATATTAACTTTTCTGTACATTAAATATGATATCTCCAAAGTATGAATGCCTTGTAACGAAACGAAAACTTAATTTTATGTTGAATATTTGTCACAAACATTAGATTATTAAAATATATGTTGGATATCCCTTAGTATGAGACTTCATGACTCTTGTAGTCTAACGTGAGCTTTGGATTGCAAGCTCTGTGGTTAACGAACATAAATTAATTGTAAAGTTTTCAAAATTTTTCATCGTTTCTATCAGCATCTATTTTTCCTTTAAAATAATATATTTGTATGAATACAATATTTAGTAATTTTTTTATTTCCCATAATTTCATTCAAAATTTCAGAAAAAATTAATTTCTATTCAATATTATTTCAGCTTCAAAACACTTCATTCTTATAGATGTTGATTCACTAAAGTGTGATACTCAATGTCTTATTTCAATGAAAATTGTTCTGCAAATTTATTTCACTTTTGACCTCACTTTTTCCGTAATTCAATTTTTTACTTTTAATATTTTAGATCTTCATAATATCATTTGAAAAATTAACCATATAAAAAAATCAAGTTAACAATTCACTTTTTCCGTAATTCAAAAATCAAAAATATAAATAATATATCTTTTTATCAAATATTATTATTATATTCTATGAAAAATGAGGTCCGGAAATTTTGCGGATTCCCGTAACTCAATTTTACGGAAAAAGTGCAGTAAACTATTCAAAATACGGAAAAATTGGTGTAAACTAATGATTTTACGGTAAAATCACGGAAAGTCCCGGAAGAATATATGTGCCTATATGAAATTATACAAAAATGAATCAAACGCATTTTAAAAGATTGTTCTTGTATTATAAATGCTATTCGCAGATTTATTAGTTGAAGAAAATTACCAAATTTTTGCCGATTTCCAAAAAATGATTTACAAAGCATATTTTTATAAGGCTTTAAAAATCTTTAAAATGTGACCGGTGACGGAAATCCATGGTAACCAACCGCGGTTCCCGTTTGGAATGCCATATTCAAAATATACGATTTCAATTATAAAATACGACTTTGGTTTGATTTTTCATAAATAAAATTTAATACATAATCAAAACAAACAACAAATTTATTGATAGAAATATATATATATGTATTATGCTGATTCATGGTCTTCTTCATCTTCATCATTTTCTTCTTCATCGAAATTTTCTAATTGTTTTTCATCAATTTTATCAGTAATAGCGGCTTGATCTTCTTCGAGTAGATGATCTTCAGTTTGTTCGCTCATTTCTCTGATATGGACAAGGAATGAGAAAAATGCACCCCAAATCATGACAATTGATGCCATAATAAGGAGCGACATTGCATTATAGTCCTTTGTGAACCAGAGTATGGCAAATGAAACCAATGATGTTGGTAATTTTACAATTGTCATAATATAATTACGAATTCTACCAGGATAGTATAATTTCCTGATCTCTATGAATACACCATGTGTTACTGATATGATTGATGATGTCAAACCTATTAAAAAGAAAATAATAATTTTGTTTTCATAAAAAGCAAGCATTGTGAACATTACTATTGCCATGGTTGTCATGAATAACATTGCCCATAATGTAACCGGCAATCTTTTTGAGATCAAAGAGAAAATTTGCGTTGAAATTATGTCGAAAACTCCGTAAACGCCTTGTACGTATCCCATTGATGGTTTGTAAGTAGGAGTGAATAGAAACGCCGACATATGATGTATGACGATATGATTGATGACGCAAATGCGATTTCTGTGAAAATTATAATTATATTTTTTGGAGATTCGGTCAACCAAAGCTTTAATTTCGAAAAATCACCACCAATTGACTTTTCTTCTGGTTTCTCTTTAACATGGAGCAATGAGACAAGTAAAATAATGGAAGCCAATGGAATAGACAAAGTAAACGAAAAAATCGCTTCTACACCCCAATTGTGAGCAACAGCATTGCTTATCATTGATGAGGATGATGACATGAACAGAGACATTGCGACTCTCTGCTCGTTAAATATGTAATTTGCGTTCGAATTTTGAGGAAGAAGTAATTCTTCGGTCATCCAGTAGTCCATGAGAGCCATCATGGCTGTTGGCATTGTAAGACCTTGTAAACATCCGGCAATTGCAAAATGAGTGAATTGTGATCCAAAAGCAAGAATTCCTGCATTAAAGAAGTATGATAATGCAACGATAATGCATAAATTTGCGTGTCCAAGCTTTTTAAGAGCAATTGGCATAAATAAATTCCATAATGCGACGAAAATATTTGCAATTCCGAAAATTTCTGATATTTGTGCATGTGTAAGACCTTTGTTGAGAAGAAGATGGCATCTGTATGGCATTTGAATGAATGCGGCTAAGAATAATGCAATGTAGCAAGAAAAATATCTGTGTATCAACTTTTTCAAGTCTGGATTGATTGTTTGTACTGCTGAAGCCCTTTTGTAGATAATGATGATGAGAGCTATAGCAAGTGAAATGCGGAATGAATTAAGGATAATTGTATCCAGTGCTTCGTTCATATTTTTTATTTCTCATAACGGAAGTCAGTCGCCAACTAAGAAAGAATAGAAATCAGAAATGAACATTCAAATATGTATAGTCCAATAATTAATATATGTGACTCTCACTCGATATTAAAAGTTTCTTGATTATAAAATCTATTTATAATTAGAATTAATGTTCATACGATGTACCACAAGTTTTATTATAACATACAATTGCTATTCTATTGGTAATTTCAAATAATTCACTTAAATAATATTTACTTATTACAAACAATAAAAAATGTATAGATAAAAGTTAAACAACCATATTTGGATCTGAAACATAATCATCTGGTGTATTTGTTAAAAGGGCTGATGGCGTAGAAAGTAAAATTCTTGGAAAAGCTTGATTAAAAACATCTCTTGATATTTGCAATGGATGAACATAAGGGCAACATTGTCCATGAAAGCATTTGCCGCTTTGTTTGGAAACGCATATTAGTGAAGAAAGTTTGTCAAAAAATATTAACGATGATGTAACTTTTCTACCAGCATAAAATCTTCCTTGAAGAGCTTTGTGACATGCCAATGCTTCATCTGGTTCATTAAATCTAACATATACATTTCCATATAAATGTTCTGTAAGATTAGACGCAATTACAATATCTTGTACGTTTCCGAATTGCTTGAATTCTGCGTATACATCTAAGAAGAAAGAGTCGATCATAGATTGCAGGTTTCTTGTTTTTATCATTGTTTGTTCGTTTTTTGGTAGAAATGAAGCGAAATAGTCTGGATTTGGATATAAATGATGAAAAACTAAGCACCTACTCATTAATTTAATCGGGTGTTTGAAAGGGCAGCATTTTGGAAAATAATCATTTGGACAAGCTCCTGTTTTTTCATAGATTTGGCATATATTTGTTGAATTTTTATGTCTTGCTGAATCATTTTCTGTTTGTTGATCATCTACAAGATGGCTTAGGCGACTCATTCAAGAATACAAACAGCTTTTATTATTTTGTAAGTGAACAATGTGATCATAATGCTTTTTTAAACAATGTATTTCAGTAAATCATCAATCAGAAAGAAAAAATTTAAAAAATATGAAATTTTATATTTTAGTTTTCATTGTTTTCATGGAATATTTATATGAAAATGGTAAAAAATGATATGTAATTAAACAATATTTCCGCATTATTTATTAGATATTAAGTAATGTTCATTAAGTCCATCCCATGAGTTAGAGATAGACAAATTCTTCTTTGATGCAACAGAAAAAGTATCATCGCATACAGAAGCAGCTATTTGGTAGATTGGTAAAAGATTATCTGGCTTTGGTGGTTCTACTGGGTTGATTGGCGGAACAAACCTGTCAGAAGAGTCCTTAAAGAAAGAACTCTCTTTTACTTCATCGAGTGAAAGCCTCTTTGTTGGATCTGGGTTCAACATTCCAAAAAGAAGGTCACTTAGAGGTCCTGAGATATTATTAGGTAGTACAAGACCGATTTTTCGAATTGTTCTAGCAATTTCGTAAACATTTTCTCCTGTAAAAGGCAATTTTCCAAACAGAGTTTCAAATAATGTAACGCCGAGGCTCCAGACGTCTTCCTTTGCTGGGTCTAATGCAGGAAGATCAGTCAAGTCATCATAACTATCATCAAAAATTTCGGGAGCTTGGTAAGCTGGTGTTCCTACAACGGTTTCGGCACTCTGGAATGAATGGCCGATGCCAAAGTCCCCTATTTTTGCGGTACCATCAGAGAAAAGAAGAACATTTGATGGTTTTATATCTTGATGAACGAAACCTTGGCTATGTAGATATGAAAGCCCGTTAACTAATTGCCTGAATATCGAAGCTATGGTTTTTTCTGCAATTTTTATCTTAGTATCAATAAGATTTTGCAAAGAACCGCAGTTACCCCACTCCATAATTAGGTAAAACGCATTCTTCTCAGGAGCAAAGAGGACTTCGCGGAAGTTTACGATGTTTTCGTGATGAATTTTTTTCATTATTCTTACTTCCCTTTCTAATGGAAGAGAAGTCTTCGCGTTTGGGTAGGTTTTCGCAAGCTTAAATACTTTAGCTGCATAGTACTTCCTATTTAAGGAATCTTGGATAAGAACAACTTTGCAGTTTGCGCCTTGACCTATAGTTTTTAGAAGATTGTACTGGTTAACTTTCCTTTGAAACCTATTAGTGTTGTCATCGCAGGTCAGTGTCACTAGCGGTGCGATCGGAGGCATAGTTAACCGACGCACGTGCATAAAAATCGAGATTTAGGTTGTGGTCCTCCATAAAGAGGACCATTGCTTTCAAAGTTCGGCTATTGTTATTTTATATCACATGTCACAAATCGAAAATCTTTTTGATACGATTTGATATTAACAATCCTTTAATAGAGAATTCTTGAGTTTATGACTTATTGGTATTTTATTTCGACTTTCAAAAATCTGAAAAAAATTCCATCGGTGTACTAATCTTTATTTAATGATGAATATACTTCTGTATAGGAACTCTTATGAAATCATATAAAATGAGAAACGAATACGCTTTTTCCTCCTTTCAAATTCTTCGTCGATTGAGGGAGGGGCTTTTTGCATTTACGGGCGTGTCAAAAATGGTTTTTGCAGAAAAGTGCCAAAATGTGCGAAAAAGTGACATTTTTAGCAAGATTTGATTAGAGTTAGTGGAGCTACTATTCCATCTACAAAATCTGACTATAGGGCATGAAACTTTGAACCTAATTGCGTGACTTCATCGTTGAAAATCAAGTTTTTAAAAAAACGACAAGAGATTTACTTAAATTTACAAATAAATACTCGAGTTATTTCCATTTATCCCTTGGAACATATAAATTTGGCGTATTACAAATAATGCTGTTATTATAAAAATGTATTTGGTTAAGTTCCAAATCATCAAAAAAAATACGACAAAAATTTTAAGCAGCGACGCCCTTACACTAAGGTGTATCGAAAACTATTAGTTTTTTTCGTCATATTTACATTACTATTATGAAGAAAATGCAATCTAAATACGAAAAATATTTGATTCGAAGTTTTTATGAAGATTAATTCGGATCTGGTATAGAGCATGACGCTTTTTCGTTTTGTATAGATCATTACATATGAAATTAAAATAAAAAATCAATTTATTAAATTATTAATTTTTTTTATTCTCAGTTTTGACGGACGTAATATATAAGCTTAAAATTTTGTTAGAATGACATTTATTTTTCATATTCAACAATAAAACACTGCATTTATTTAATACAAAATTGTTTAATAATGAACTTTGTTAATAATTTATATATTGTAAATAGTGTAAAAGCTTGTGTTGATTGTGATGATTGTGATATCAATTGATATTTTAGAATATATAACCTGAAATTTGAAATTGTAATAAAAATTTATCAATTAGCTCCGAAATATGACTCGTCTAGAAAAGACTATTGATATATTGAATTGTGTTAAATGCTATATCAGTCCTAGTAAAGATTTAATTATAAAATTGTTAAATAAGATGTTCATTGTTTAATATCTATATTGGAAGGTTGATATTTTTCAATGTATAGTCATATTCTATGAGATTTTGTCTAAAAACTCGTATTTTCGAATAGATTTATATCATATAAGCATTATAATTTCAAATTTCCATAGGAAAATATATTTATTATCTAAAAATAAATATAATTAACCTCTGAAAATATTCTAAATATTTCATAAAATCATGATTTTCATAGTTTTTCTAACAAATTTTAAATTAATTTTTTTTATTTTGAAAAAAATTTGGAATTTGAATTGGATCAATTCAAGCTAATTTTACCATCAATGCATTTTTTTGCTAATGCAACTCATATTAAACGTATAAATTACTATTTTTTTGGAACAGCGTTAATATCTTAACATAACACTGACTATTTGCACTAATAATGATATAAAAATAAATGAATTAGAAAAAAGAGAGGTATTTTAATCATTTTTGCTCAATGAATCTATACTGATTCATATACCGCATTCATTGATACAGTAAAATTAGGATTTTAGTTACCGAATTCTACTTTTTACTGCATAACTACTTTATTGCATCAGTAATCAGTCTATTCAAAGACACAATTCTCGTTAACGTTTTAAATTGAATTAATCTAAAAGTTATCCATCGACAAAGATATTAAAATAGTTAATAAAAAAGAATGCAAAGCAAACTTACTTATTTTCTCAGCTTTCCAATCAAAATTCCAACTTTATATATTCAAAAGTTCGATTTTGATTCAAATTCATTTTCTCACAAGAAAGAATTCATACTTTTAGAAAGGTTAGTAAGTTTGGAGATATTCTATAATTACCCTACTTTTCCAACATTTAGAAAACATGCATGACCCCCTACCCAGGGTCCAAAAATTGGTATTTTCTGCGCTCAGGCAACATGAGTTTTTGGGCCGCCAAATGAATAGCTCAAATAGTTTCCTCATATAGAGACATGCTTATGCTTAGAGTTTGAAGGGAATCTAAAGTGATTTTTTTCTGCATTTCGAAATCTAATGCAATCTTAAAATCATGATTAAACTGCGAATCTGGGCGCAATTTTTTAATATGTTAATATATGAAGGTACTCCTACTACTGCGAATGCTTCAAATGAAAATTCAAGAAATCAGATTAATTTGATCACATTAGTATAGTAGTGGTCAATCCAAAAACTCATATGTTGATATATAACCTATAGAGATGATAATTATCGACTCTTCATTGAAATGCATAAGATTTAATAATCTCATAAATATTCTTTTTAATTTTCAGTATTTCGTGTGCATTTAGATTGCATATACCTGTATATGATATTTCTAGAATGTTTTGGTTAGATATTAAGTTTTTTAGATTAATATTTTAACATTTTGATAAAACAAGCAATTGTTCCATTTTGGAATCGCGATTGAACTCTAGTTTGACTAATATGATGTTGTATGATCAAATAAATTCTAACTTCATGAGATAAATTTTGAAATTAGAAAATGCGATATCTGACTCAAATATTTATATGAACACATTTAACATTCAATGATAAACTAAAGTAATATACAGCAGATTCGATTTGGCTTATATTTTAAATATTCAACAAATAATCTTATAAAATTGTGCTATTCACGTTTCTCAAAGATGAATTAAGCATTTACAACTTGTGCATTGATGGAATTAGATATGGATTCTAATGTTAATCGATATTTTGTAAATTGATATATATTTTATCATGGTTTGACATTTGATCGTGTTGAAACCGGAATTGCAATATGCATCATCTATATATATAATTGTCAAAATATGAGCTATAGATTTTTAAATTATGCTCCTGATTATGAGTGACTTATATGATTATATTGAATTGAGTAGTAAGAATCATAAATATTAGAATATTACGATAATGTATTATAACCTTATAGAAGCTTAAGGCTAAAAATGATGATGAAAATGTAGCTCAAATTTAAGTCTAAAATTTTGAAAAAATTAAGTGCTTATGATAGTATGACGATATTGGTGTTTGAATGTAAGAAATTAGAGATGTATTAGAAGCATTATGAGAAAATAATAAGATATAAAAACAAATTTTATGAAATAATTTAAGTTATAAGAGGTGTTAACATTGGTAATGTGTGAATAAGATAGTAGAATTGTATTGGATCTTTGATTAGTATTTTATAACAATTTATTATTGTAGATGTGATTAGAATGTTGGATTTCAAAGGAGAAAGCGGATTGTTCACTCTTGTTGGTCTGCATGTGTCATTCCGGGAGACATTGCCTGTGCATGTCTCCCAGAATGGCATACTGTTCCGCATTCATAACTTGAATGCGGAACTTTGACCGACAAGAGTGCATTGTGCACTCTTGTTGGTCTGCATGTGTCATTCCGGGAGACATTGCCTGTGCATGTCTCCCAGAATGGCATACTGTTCCGCATTCATAACTTGAATGCGGAACTTTGACCGACAAGAGTGCATTGTGCACTCTTGTTGGTCTGCATGTGTCATTCCGGGAGACATTGCCTGTGCATGTCTCCCAGAACGAGACAATTTATTGCAATCAGAATACGATTGCAAAACTTTGACCGACAAGAGTGTATTGTGCACTCTTGTTGGTCTGCATGTGTCATTCCGGGAGACATTGCCTGTGCATGTCTCCCAGAATGGCATACTGTTCCGCATTCATAACTTGAATGCGGAACTTTGACCGACAAGAGTGCATTGTGCACTCTTGTTGGTCTGCATGTGTCATTCCGGGAGACATTGCCTGTGCATGTCTCCCAGAATGGCATACTGTTCCGCATTCATAACTTGAATGCGGAACTTTGACCGACAAGAGTGCATTGTGCACTCTTGTTGGTCTGCATGTGTCATTCCGGGAGACATTGCCTGTGCATGTCTCCCAGAATGGCAATTTCCGCATTCATAACTTGAATGCGAACTTTGACCGACAAGAGTGCATTGTGCACTCTTGTTGGTCTGCATGTGTCATTCCGGGAGACATTGCCTGTGCATGTCTCCCAGAATGGCATACTGTTCCGCATTCATAACTTGAATGCGGAACTTTGACCGACAAGAGTGCATTGTGCACTCTTGTTGGTCTGCATGTGTCATTCCGGGAGACATTGCCTGTGCATGTCTCCCAGAACGAGACAATTTATTGCAATCAGAATACGATTGCAAAACTTTGACCGACAAGAGTGTATTGTGCACTCTTGTTGGTCTGCATGTGTCATTCCGGGAGACATTGCCTGTGCATGTCTCCCAGAATGGCATACTGTTCCGCATTCATAACTTGAATGCGGAACTTTGACCGACAAGAGTGCATTGTGCACTCTTGTTGGTCTGCATGTGTCATTCCGGGAGACATTGCCTGTGCATGTCTCCCAGAATGGCATACTGTTCCGCATTCATAACTTGAATGCGGAACTTTGACCGACAAGAGTGCATTGTGCACTCTTGTTGGTCTGCATGTGTCATTCCGGGAGACATTGCCTGTGCATGTCTCCCAGAACGAGACAATTTATTGCAATCAGAATACGATTGCAAAACTTTGACCGACAAGAGTGTATTGTGCACTCTTGTTGGTCTGCATGTGTCATTCCGGGAGACATTGCCTGTGCATGTCTCCCAGAATGGCATACTGTTCCGCATTCATAACTTGAATGCGGAACTTTGACCGACAAGAGTGCATTGTGCACTCTTGTTGGTCTGCATGTGTCATTCCGGGAGACATTGCCTGTGCATGTCTCCCAGAACGAGACAATTTATTGCAATCAGAATACGATTGCAAAACTTTGACCGACAAGAGTGCATTGTGCACTCTTGTTGGTCTGCATGTGTCATTCCGGGAGACATTGCCTGTGCATGTCTCCCAGAACGAGACAATTTATTGCAATCAGAATACGATTGCAAAACTTTGACCGACAAGAGTGTATTGTGCACTCTTGTTGGTCTGCATGTGTCATTCCGGGAGACATTGCCTGTGCATGTCTCCCAGAATGGTATACTGTTCCGCATTCATAACTTGAATGCGGAACTTTGACCGACAAGAGTGCATTGTGCACTCTTGTTGGTCTGCATGTGTCATTCCGGGAGACATTGCCTGTGCATGTCTCCCAGAATGGCATACTGTTCCGCATTCATAACTTGAATGCGGAACTTTGACCGACAAGAGTGCATTGTGCACTCTTGTTGGTCTGCATGTGTCATTCCGGGAGACATTGCCTGTGCATGTCTCCCAGAACGAGACAATTTATTGCAATCAGAATACGATTGCAAAACTTTGACCGACAAGAGTGCATTGTGCACTCTTGTTTGTCATCCACTATGATACTTAGAGAAAATACTTTACTTACATTATTTAAAATATTAATTTCCCTATTTAATATTTATTTATTATTTTTTGTGCTTTATATTCCCTATGGCATGTACTGAACTATTTTATAGACTCTACCGAGCTATCTCCACATATAAACATTTGACAATAACACATATATACTCTCTTCATATTCTAGTCTCATGACATATTATTGCAAAAGCTATATTTATACAGCATACCTCATAAAGTCTCATTATATCCCTATCTAAGCGTTCAAAACCTATTTTCCCCACGTAATCTGATTCTTCAGGCTCCGCTGATTCGATTTCTGCTGTCAGATCGTGAAAATATGAATCACATAACAAGATAAACACAAGTTACCCAACTTGATATTTTCGTAAAAAAACTCTTTAAGTTCATGTTCAAACAACATCATTTTAGAAAAATTCAATTTTTTCCAAAAGTGTGTGAATTCAAAAAGTCACAATATATCTAGTTATTACCCAGTATTAATTTTTTAATTTAGTTTTTGAGATATTCATTTTATAATACGTATTATTCAGAAAATTAAATACATTTGTAAGGGAAAACGGAATTAATAACAAATATATGAATATCGTGGAAGAGTCAATTTGAAGAAAACATTATTATTTTGGATTTGTGTTTATCTTGTTATGTGATTCATATTTTCACGATCTGACAGCAGAAATCGAATCAGCGGAGCCTGAAGAATCAGATTACGTGGGGAAAATAGGTTTTGAACGCTTAGATAGGGATATAATGAGACTTTATGAGGTATGCTGTATAAATATAGCTTTTGCAATAATATGTCATGAGACTAGAATATGAAGAGAGTATATATGTGTTATTGTCAAATGTTTATATGTGGAGATAGCTCGGTAGAGTCTATAAAATAGTTCAGTACATGCCATAGGGAATATAAAGCACAAAAAAAATAAATAAATATTAAATAGGGAAATTAATATTTTAAATAATGTAAGTAAAGTATTTTCTCTAAGTATCATAGTGGATGACAAACAAGAGTGCACAATGCACTCTTGTCGGTCAAAGTTTTGCAATCGTATTCTGATTGCAATAAATTGTCTCGTTCTGGGAGACATGCACAGGCAATGTCTCCCGGAATGACACATGCAGACCAACAAGAGTGCACAATGCACTCTTGTCGGTCAAAGTTCCGCATTCAAGTTATGAATGCGGAACAGTATGCCATTCTGGGAGACATGCACAGGCAATGTCTCCCGGAATGAGACACTGCGACCGTCAGGAGTGCATATTATCATCAAAAATTCAAAAAAAAACATTTTTCTTTTTTCTTTGGCGAAAAATGTACTTATTTTTTTGAAATTTTCGAAATATGATTTTTTCGGGAGACTTTTTCAAAATTTTAATATGATAAATATGAGTTATTTTATGTTCTCTATTTGAGAGTCTGCTTATTTTTGAGTATTGAGCAAGATTGAAAAATGAGAATATTTAGGAACATAATAAATCGATTTATCTCGTCATGTAGTTCATATTTTCGCGTTCTGAGAGCGGAAAACGCATTTTTTGAATGCGTAGATTCCGAATCACACGGAAAAAATAGGTTTTAATAAGAAAAATAGACAATTTATGAAGTAACAAAGCACATAGTATTATAAAAAAGAAAAACATTTTTCTCATATGAAAGAAAATATAACGTATTTTTTACAGAGCGTAGGTATATATCGAGCCAATTCACACCATAAATTCTTTTCTCGTTCTCGGGCCTATAAACAACCTGAGGTGCACAACAATATTAACTTATACTGCTGTTATCTGGATTTGAATCCTCAATTGAGAGAATTCCAGATAACTTCAGTATAAACAAACCATATACATGTTTCCTCCTTGCTTCTAGGCCAAGCATAACAAGTACATTACCTTAGAGCAAATCTCATTCGGAGTTTCTCATTTAATGAGAGACTCCGAATGAAATTTGCCTATTTGATTAATATTGTGCTTTATGAGATGCAAATTCTGATGATAAATATTGATCTAGAGCTTATATAAGATGCGAAGAAACTTCAAAAAAAGCTAACCGGTAAAGACAGCAACTTGCAACACCAAGTTGCTCACGTAGTGATTACAAGCATATCTGCAAGGCAAAGTCCTCAGGATGCAGAACTTTGCCTGCAATCAGAAAAGAGATTGCAGCAGAGTAACCGGTAAAGACAGCAACTTGCAACACCAAGTTGCTCACGTAGTGATTACAAGCATATCTGCAAGGCAAAGTCCTCAGGATGCAGAACTCTGCCTGCAATCAGAAAAGAGATTGCAGCAGAGTAACCGGTAAAGACAGCAACTTGCAAAGTCAAGCAGTTTCTGAGATTTTGATTTATAAATCATAAACCTTCATGCTTGATGATTTTGTAGAATTGTTAACTCATGTCATCAGTTAATGCTCACCTAAGGGAGGTGTTTTGCGGGAGCTGGGGGTATCTTGGTGAGTACTCAGGAGGCCAAGAAGGGCACCCCAACCGACATTTTGCTGATGGATTGAGTTCGCAACCATTTTTATAACCGTAAAAACCGTCGGGACAAAACAACTTGAATAATTGAATTTTTTAATGATAATGATTGTGAAATAACATGTAACTATAATTTAAGAATGCCATATTTTTGTTAAAAAAAATTTCGAAAAGTGAGAGATTTTCCGTTCTAATAAATATATTTGATAACCGGGGCGTCCCCCGGAATCAAATAAATTATCATATCGAGAATCGGAGATCCTTGCAGTTTCGATTTTTTCGAAAAGTGAGAGATTTTCCGTTCTAATAAATATATTTGATAACCGGGGCGTCCCCCGGAATCAAATAAATTATCATATCGAGAATCGGAGATCCTTGCAGTTTCGATTTTTTCGAAAAGTGAGAGATTTTCCGTTCTAATAAATATATTTGATAACCGGGGCGTCCCCCGGAATCAAATAAATTATCATATCGAGAATCGGAGATCCTTGCAGTTTCGATTTTTTCGAAAAGTGAGAGATTTTCCGTTCTAATAAATATATTTGATAACCGGGGCGTCCCCCGGAATCAAATAAATTATCATATCGAGAATCGGAGATCCTTGCAGTTTCGATTTTTTCGAAAAGTGAGAGATTTTCCGTTCTAATAAATATATTTGATAACCGGGGTCCCCCGGAATCAAATAAATTATCATATCGAGAATCGGAGATCCTTGCAGTTTCGATTTTTTCGAAAAGTGAGAGATTTTCCGTTTAATAAATATATTTGATAACCGGGGCGTCCCCGGAATCAAATAAATTATCATATCGAGAATCGGAGATCCTTGCAGTTTCGATTTTTTCGAAAAGTGAGAGATTTTCCATTTTAATAAATATATTTGATAACCGGGGTGTCCCCCGGAATCAAATAAATTAGCATTACTAACATTCCTTTTTTATTTAAAATTTTCAATTCTTAAAACAAAGTTTTACTTCTATTTAATTATTTGCCATGAAAGTATAGAACATTAAAAATTTATCCTACTACCTCCACCCTTATAATACCTTCAAAAAAATTATATCTCAATTTATTTTCTATCTTTATATTGATGTGCTTATTCAAAAAACTAAATCATAAGTCTTCAGTTCTCAAAATACTCTCAAATTATCTCATTGCGCATATTTTGAAATTTGATAATTTTAAATTGTTAAAAAATTCATTAATCACAGTAAAATATCTATATACAACAATTAACTAACTGATTTCACATCTTGAACATTCGCATTTATTTAATATATTTGAATATCATTTACATCTTATTGAATTAGATCATAAATCACAGTTCCTTAATATACTATCTAGCTAATCATTATTGTTGCACAACTTACATTTGATTAAACACACGTGTATAATTCTGTACAACTCATATCTCTATCAATACTTTATTTATAATCAAAACAAAGGTTAAAATTGTATACCCTGTCACTGTAGAGTATTCTCCCAACTTTAAAGTGAAAATCAAAATTTGATATTTTAGTAATTTCATGTGAGATCGTTATTTTATAGGAAAACATACTGAAAATGTTTATAAGATGTTTCTCTATCATATGCCAAAATATCATGGCTTAAATGCTCTCCTAAGTGTCTATAACTGAATTTTAGGGCAATAACCTTATTCTAAATGTTGGGAAAGTAGGGTATTTTATCAAAATAAAAAAAAACAGTCTTACAAACAATTCATTTACTGATTTATTCATTAAAATTGCTAAGAATTATTAACTTCTTCATTTACGTGAAAAAATTCAACTTTACCAAATTTCAATATCATATTGAACACTGATCAACATTTTCACATTCAGCCCATTCAGTACTTTTCTTCTAGACGATGAATATTAAACTACAAAGAATACTTAGAATAAAATCTTTTTTATAATAATATAACTAACTTTTTTTTCTTTTTATCAATGATATGAATAATATAACCATACACATTGTTATTGTGATAAATTTTACAAGTTGAAAATAATATCAGTCTAAATTTATAATCTCATCCAATTTTCAACTTATGTTACAAACATCTCATATATGAAATCTTTGACTATACAACAAGTATACTAAGGTCCATTATAGAAATTAGTAATTTACATATATTGTGAATATATAATTTTATTAAATACTCATATCATGATCAAACTCAAATATGTTCACACTCTATCCTAATTCTGATTATTTATATCAATAAATAGTTTATATCCTTATTTTTTAAGTGTTCATCATGTAAAGTACCCTATTTTGGCACTTTTTTTGCAAAAACCATTTTTGACACGCCCATAAATACAAAAAGCCTCTCCCTCTTCGTCGATTCAATTTGTTATCGTTTGTAATTGAAATGTTGGAGTGAATTGAATTGAAAAGCGTAATGTAAGATCTATTTGAAGCTTTCATTGGATTCATATAAGTAACAAGTAAATCATAGGACGGTTTTTGGCTCGAATGAGTTATTTATTTCTTGGGAATAGATATTTCATAATATAAAATTGCAACTTTAAGCAATGTTCTTACTCTTAAATCAATGCTTTTGCTAATTATCTTTTAAACTGTCTGATATTTTATAAAATAAAATATATTGATTGCAAAATACATTTAAATTTAATTCTGTAGAAGTTTTTGATAACTATGTAATTTATAATAATAATTGTATTATTCATTTTATTCGAATTTATTTAATATTTAAGAGAAAAATCAAATTCAATAATGAAGATTTCAAAAAATTTAGAAAAATAATAATGTCAGAATCGAAAATAATAGAATGCTTATCATTTTTCGATTTTTGAAATAATTTTGGGATTTTATCTTTCAAGTAGACAGGTTGTTCAGATCAGTGACATAGAGGAAATCCAATTTCCAGCGTTTTATTCCCAATCTTATTTGTATTATACCGAATTTCGAACTTAATTTTATTCAAATTCAATAATTAGTGTGTCACAAACCAGATAGATATAAACAAATCACAAATTTTGATAAAAATTTGCTTAGTTGAATTTATTTTCCGGATTTATTCTCAACATTTTACAAAAAGATATTCTTGGTTGCAAATATAATTACTTTATTATGAGAATAGGCATTAGTTCTCGAATCTCTGCCCAATCTTAAGAACTTGCATATTTCAAAAATCTCGTCCGTGTGCTAGATACGTGTAGTCTATACATTTACGTCAATTTTACTAAATGAGCAGTATCACACTTCTGACAATATTTAATTCGATCAAAGGACTTTCGAATGACAACGACACGTCCAAAATTAGAGTGTTCACAGACGTAATGAAGGAATTGGCTTCCTTTTTACAAAGTAAATATATTGTTATAATGTATGTCTTCTACATATAAATTAAAGATTTTTTTATGAATAAAATCTCCATATTACCACTATATTTCAGCGATTCCTTGCATGTCAGTTTTATGGCAAGTGACAAACATGTTTCCATTACAAAAATTAAAGCTGAAGGGAAAAATCTTGCAGAACTAACTTTTGTTTTATGAATGTGATGTAAAGAAATAAAATTTTTTTTTCTGCTCAAAAAAATATGAGTTCTAAAGTTACTGCTGAGTTGCAGCAACTGGAGAGCAAAACAAGATATCTCCGTGATACGCTTAACTCTTCTGTTACAATGAACAGCACAATGTTCGCGGATAAACCTTCTTTGAAAGAAAAATATGTTGCCGCCAAAATGAATCATATTAAACATACTTTCAATTTATGGAAGGATTCATTACTTCGCGAACTTATTACCGCTGACACGCTAACTCGTGTTCCAACTGGAAATTCTCCAAAGAAAGATTCCGTTAGAGCCTCCAAACATCAGACTTCGAAGTCTCGATCCATACATAAGCACTCCAGCAACCTATGCGCTTTGAGTCCTAGTAAATATTCTCCAACCAAGGCCGAATCTGGCAAATATTCTCCAAAGCGCTCAACTACAAGATCTTCCAGCAGATCTCACCACAGACATACATCACATCATCATAGATCTCGCGAAATCGTCCCTTCTGAGCAAGAGTCGATTGGATCTAAGTATGACTACACTGCTTCAGAGCGTAGTGTATCAAATTATGATTACGACAACGGATCTGTCTTCGACTATACTGCTTCTGACCATGAAAATTCACAAGAAGACGATGCCGGCTCAAAGTACGATTTTACTGTCTCAGATCAAGAATCAAACGGCGAACTTTCAGATGGTGATCGTTTCGATTACACAGCTTCAGATCATCCATCACAAGTCGAAGATGATGATCTTCCAAGCGACGGTTCCAAATTCGACTATACAGTTTCAGGGGATGAAGGCTCACAAGCATCTTATGCATCAGCAACTCAACAACCAACAAAAAGAAATCATCGTCAATCAAATGGATCAAAATACGATTATACAGCCTCAGAAGAGCCACGCCGTGAACACCATCATCACAGAAGTCCTACTAAACGACGCCAATTACCAAATGAAGATACAGCTTCTTCAGCATTTGATGAAGAACCAAAACAGAGGACATCTCCTTCAAAGATGACATGGCCTTATCCTAAACCAGTCAGAACTATTGCGAAAAAGCCAGTTCAGGAATCTCCAAAAAAAGATCCTTCGTCGGCGCCGTTAGAAAATGAAAATGAGGCACGCGACGCCGACGCTAATCATGACAAGCAGTCGCTGAGCGAAGAAATTCATGAAAACGATATTAAAATTACTAATGATTTAGATATCTCTCACATTCCTAAACCACAAGAGCCAACCAACGAAACAATTATCAACAGATCAATTAACGAATTACATCCGGCCCAGGAAGAAGAAGAATATGCCGAGGAAGAAGATAATGAAGAAGATTCCGATTTCTTACATGATTATCTTTGGAATAATGACTTGCCAAAGTATATCCCATACGAGTTCGACAGCGAAACAGATAAAGCTCATATCGGAAGATTTAAAGATTCACTCTTCCCAGATACTCGCGAGAGGAAGGTTAAGTTTGAGAAATGAAATTTTCACTCATTGTGTTCATGTTTTAATTCTTATTTATTTTGAATTTAAAATTTTCATAAAAATTATTTAAATCTATTACTAGAAATGGAAGAAACTTTGTACGGGTAATATATCAGTGTTTTGTGGGTTACAATTTCTCTCAGAAACGTTAGAATGAAACGAGAAGATTTCTCAAATTTAGCTTTAATGAAATACATTTACTACTTTGACTTGCATTCTTTGAAATGTTGGAGCAGATGAAGACCTAATAGGTTATAATGATGGATATTTGTAGCTTATTTCTGCAGATTAGCACAATTATTGTCTTAGACGCTCTGGAAGATCATTAATTGGCTGTGGCTTCTTTAATTCTATGTATAAAGAAACATGCATCATTAAAGTATAACCCTGAATCGTAAATATTGTGTGGGAATCAATCCACCATGAAGAGAAGATGCAACGATTAGAGGTAGTTCATTAAAAATAAATACAAATGCTTCATTATTTTTAATATTCTTGAATATAGATGTAATTGAGGGGGACAATAGAAATTACACTAAATTCTAAAAAAGATATCTTTCTCTTCAATTACATTTTGTCCCGCAGTTTAATTAGTAATGCCTGAAAAGATCATCCATATTTTAATGCTCGGAGCTGATTACTATGGCAAGCTAGCCATTACATTACGGTTCGTTAAAGGGAGTGACGATGAAATGATTCCAACACTTGAAGACACTTTTCAGAAAAACATTTCTGTTGATGGTGAAACTTTTGTTTGCGAAACCACCGTTACACCTAATGGGGAAGACGCGGAGGCATTAATATTACATTTAATTAAACAAAGCGATGCCTTCGGAATCGTTTATTCAGTTGATGACAAGTTTACTTTCGATTACATTAGTAAGCTTTATGACGATATCGTCCGCATAAAGAAGACTAAGAATCCACCATGTGTCATATTTGCAAACAAATGCGAACTTCCAGCACCACATGCCGTCCCAATTGAAGATGCTAAAGCAAAATCTTCTAGATCATGGAACAACACTGAAATTATTGAAGTTTCAAAAAATCAAAATGATAACATTAACAAAGGCTTCGAAAAAATCTGTCGCCTTGCTTTGAAACAGAATAATTCTAAGGATTCTAGTAATGGATATTGCGAAATTCTATAAGAACTTCGACTAAACGTTTAAATTCGATGTTAAATAAAGAAAACTAGTTTAATACCGTGTTTCAGAAATCAAATTGAAGTGAAAAGTGTTTTATCTTTATCTTTCTTATTTTTAGAATTGGCATCTAATGTAGATATTAGATTTTTACTTATGTAAAAAAGGTACGAATAATATGTATAAGTGCATTCACAACTTGACCATAATAGTTGCTGTTATGAACAACTAAGCTATTTGTATTGAGAGGGTGATCACTTATCAAAAAACCAAACAAAGCTGTAAAATGGAAGTACTCTATGGACAAATATTAAGATATACGAGAATGGTAAAAAGAATATTGTACGTTCTTAATAGAAATAAAGAAAGATAATTGAATCAATCAAAATATCTCAGAATTGCCAAGTTTGGAGTCTTAGAAAAATTTATATAGAGCGTTTTAATACTAATATCTAATATTTATTAATATAAAAAGAACTAGTATTTAAAATTAATGATATATATAAGAGTTAAGAATTGATCTTATTAAAGAACCACTCAAATATGGTGCCCATTTCTTTGCTTCTTCCTCAGTGAATATTCTGAGTGGATGTCCTTCAGTATTAAAGACCCATTCTGCTGGAGAAATTAAACTTGAATCACTGAAGGTCAAGTACAGGTATTTCAAGGTCTCAGCGAGGAAATAAGAGTCTTGCGGAGTTCCTGAGTGCTTATCTCTTGATTCAACGTTCTGAATCCAAGCGAAACCTTGGGCCATCCTTGCGTATGTGTTAATTGCTTGGAACATCTTCCACGAATAGTCTCTGAATTTAGGTAATCCGGTGAATTTGAACATTACACATTCAGATTCGACAGATTCTGGTCTGAGTTTGTAAGTAGGATCACTTGCTCTGAAATCACGGTCTTTAGACTGAACGAAATCCATGATTTCTGGTCCAACACCTGTTTGTGTTGATGCATAAGAATAATAATAACCAGTAGCTAAATCATCTGCTAGTTTTAGATCTTCTGCTGCACGTGGATTATCTTTTACGGTTCCTACTGCTAACATTCCGCCTGCAAAAGTGGCAAGATGTTCTTGGTGCGGAGATGCTCGGCCCCCTCCGTAACTAATGCCAAGACCTGTGTAGTTGTTCTTTCCTGAATGAATGATAAGTTTTTCTTTGATATCTCTTGTAATTTCGAGATATTTATCCAAGAAATTTTTGGCATAACCACGAGTCATTACGTAAATCTTGATGATATACTCGAAGTAAGAGTCTGTACCTCCGCCAACGTGTAATTGGCCGCAAGAAGAGTATGGGCCGCTGATTAAACCATGGCCAGCTGTATTTTTCCAAATTGTATTGTATGTTTTCATGGCGAGCCTAATATATTTCGGATCACCTGTAATCATTGATAAAGCAATGAATTCTAATTGATATGTAGAAGTATCTGCAAGACTTGTACCTCCATTTGAAGTTTTTCTGGCTGTAAGCTTGCCGCCGTTATAAGATAAATCTATACCACCTCCAAAAATACCTCCTTCCATGAGAGGATAAACGGCGTCAGCGCATTCAACAGTTCTTTTTAAGAAAATTTCATCGCCAGTCAATTGGTATGTTGAAACGAAACCACCAACGAATCTTATAAGGAATTCAAATAAAGACCATGATCCAGAAGGCTTAAAATCATTTGCGATATAATCACGAGCGGCTTTGAACTCTTCTGTTAAGTTCATTATGTATAATGTGGATAGGGAATCAACAATTGTGAGTCCGGCATGTAATGTGTTCGTACAGCTTCTTGATCGTGGAACAAATTCATCTTGGCCCCAACAATACTTCCTATAAGGAGCCCAGGCATGCATAAAAGCCTCTTTAACAGCTTCTGCTTTTGCTTTATCTGCTGGAATTATTGGAAAACTTCTGTCGTATAATGGATTTGTTTTAGTACCTGTAATAAGTGGGTTATTTAATGTTGTTGCTGGATTTCCAATAGCTTCTTTTGGTATATCTTTTGGAATATCTTAATTTGAAGAATTAGATGTTAACAAATCACCCGAAAAATCAATATCAGAGGCCAATAATAACACAAATATCATTCCAGGCGCTAAAAAAGCTATAACCAAAATAAGAATTGAATTTCTATTCACCGAAGGTGACGATGCTTTCATCCAAATAGAAAAGTGATTTTTTTTGAAAAATATTCACAATATTTTTACATAGACTTGACATAAATTATATTATCCGAAATAGTCAGCTGACTTGTTTCAATAAATGAACGATTATTTTGGGTCACAAAATTTGAAAGACTCAGAAAATTGAAGGGGAAATTGCAAATTATCGATATCGTTTTTTCATCGAAATTTCTCTTCTTAAGCTATACTTGAATATGATGCCTTTTAAATGATTTATAATTGAAAGTAATTTCAAATTATTTTTGTGAAATCATGAATTCTATATTAACATTGTAATGATTCAATCCTAAATATAGTTCTTTTGGTTCACTCGAATCATTTGGAAAATGTATTTATATAAAAATTACCAGGTGGTACCTGAGGATTACCACAAAATTGAGAACTTTTACCAAAAATTGAGAATTTCCCACATAGATTGAGCTGTGGATATCTATAAAGATTATTACAACTCATATCCCGCTCAAAATAAATTTCAATTTCAAAAACATATATCAACATTAATATTTTTGAATTGTAGTATAATGACAAGCCAAAGAAATTTTATAAAATGTTAAAAGATGTTTATTTTTACTAATATGATTTAAATATAATTTTTGAAATGAAATAAATACTAACCCATTTATTCATTCCATGTGGTAAGCTTTTTAAACTTTGAATAGATCCATTGAGCTTACATTTTTTTTTATTTATATTTTAATTTTTTTTAAATAATAGGATAAAGATAATTATTTTTATTGCAACTAGTCAGGGACATTTAAAATGTATCAATAGATTGATAGCAGAAAGAATCCGGACTTCTATTTCCTTACATTTGAATTTATATCATTATCTTTTATTGTGCATTAAAGATGTGAAATAGCATTTAACGTTGCTATTTATCCCATTCTAATAACCATCTTGTCACTAGAATGATTGAAAATACATCATTACAAAATATGCTTTTATAGAATTAAACAATGCTGATTCATTAGAAGGAACAACGTTTAAGGTATTATTAAAATCAAACTGATTTCTTTTCTCTTTGAGGCCTGTTAATAAGACAATTATTAAAATATCCTATTCTCAATAAATTATCCCATTTGTGAGCCTTTAAATCATTCATCAGAGAATAGTTAGATTCATATAATCATTCCAAAATGTTAATGTTGATTTCCGTTCTTTATATAGAATATCTTTTGATTACTTAATATTGGGTTCCTTTAATTATAATCAATATAAATATTAAGCAGTCATATGATTGATTATCCAGAAAGATATATGAACTGGTTGATATTCTTTTTATTAGAGTTTCCTGCAGTTGAGGAAAATATTGATTCTCATAGTTATTTTGCATCTAGCAATTAATATTTTAGATTCAGGATTCCATTGATAGTATGTTCATACCAACATTATTACACTTTCACATGATATAGATGTTGATATCAGCAAGAAAGCTTATCTTAAATATGGAAGGAAAAGGGGACTGTCATTCATTACAAGGTATATCTTAATTCAAATTAACCGAATTTATTATTGAAGAGTTATGCTCTGCTTAAACAATGTTAATTTTATAATGTTGGGTCCCAGTTTCTAACTTTTAGAATGTTGAAGGCTCACATCTGATATGAATAAGTTAATTGATTAAGACTATTTGAATCAGTATGTCGAAGAGGCCTTGGTTCTTCTAATCAATGATAAAGTTTTCCATAGCTTAATGAGAAATAAATCACTGAATATTTTCATGAAAAGGCTACTTAATGGAAACTTACAATCCAATGCTGATGTCTCGAAGTTCATCCGCACCAAAATGGTTTGATGTTTTATTGAAGAAAACAACACCAAAAGCAAAGTAGAGAAAATTGTTAATATTACTGAGATAAATATTAATCCTTTCTCATAAACAAAATATTATGAATCAAAACCAATCAAGAATAAATTGCATCGTAGAGAGTCATATTATTTAGTGATAATAAAATAAAAGTCTATCTGAGTCATTATTGATTTTGACTTATAAATTTTTTGACAAATAAACTCAAAAATTTGACATAATTTTTTTCACATACAATATTCTTATTAATGGCTTATACTTTGGTAATATTTCCTATTACTATCTTTAGTAGGAAAGCATTGGAAACATCGTTAAATGAAATCGGGCCATTAATTGAACTTTATATTCCGAAGAAAAGCATTAATCAAAAGAGACAGAGTTACGCTTTGGCCCGATTCTTAGATAAGGAAACTGTTGATAAAACAATTAAGGAATTTGATGGAAAGGAGATTAATGGCGTTAAAATTTGTTGTCGATTGCTTGAGAATGGCAGATTAACTAGTAAAGATAAAGCTGATATCAGCAAATCAAATTTACCAGTATACTTAGAAAATATTGAGAAATCTCTTTCAAATGAAGTTTATTTAAAATATGTTAAGAGAAAAATGAATTCAAAAGCAACAAAATTCGAAGATAGGTATCTTTCTGCAACTGCTTATCCAAAAGGAATGGAAGAATTTGCTTCGAAAGACCAAAGAGATTTGAAGCCTCTTGGACATGGAAAAACTTTTTGGTCATGGCAGTATGTTCCTCAAGAAACTATTAACAAAATTATCAAAAAATAATAACAATAATATTTTTAATAATTCAATTGACAACAAGTGATAAATAAAATCAAATGGCTGAACATCACTGACTAGTTTATAAGTTCTTCTTTGTTGTATTTAAATTTTCCAAATATCCAATCAAAATTTGATTTGGAAACAATGATATGTATTCTATCTGACACTGAACATATACTAACGGATTACCATTCTTTTAAAATCAATTTTGTTTACTGTTAACGTAATTTTTTTTTTTTGGTTTTAACTCCAGAATGAGAACTGTAGTCGGTAGATGCTTGGGCTTTATTTCATACTATGGTTAGATGTTTTGAGATAGAAATAAATTAATTTTTTTCTGAAGTAATTTTTTATTTTGATTCATGCTATGGAGGTATCGCATAATGGGATAGTTAAATTTGAATAAAATATGAAATCTGATCAATAAATGTTTTGAGAGGAATTGAATCAAATAGAATGCTAATACTCCTTATTTTTCGAATTATTTGCTGTTTAAATAAATTTATAATCTTGAATTGTCTGACATTTTGACAGCCAATAGGAACATATGACTGTCAAAATAATTCCAACTTCATTTCTCATAATGTTCCTGTTTGCAGCTCTCACCGCAAGCCGCGTACTTCATGATCCCATAGAAGACTTGCTAAACCCAAAGGGTTATCCTATGGGCTGGAAAGATTGGCATTATCGTCCAAGAAAGTCGAACACAATGATTGATACCAGACCATATATTAGATTTGGCAAAAGAGTTTGGGATCGTATTAGAAATGAAGACGAAACAAACGGAATCAGCCGCCAGGATATTATTAACGCTATCAAGATTGCACAATACCTCTTAACACACCAAGAACAAGAATCCAATGGAATCCCAATCACACCAAGTCAACAAGCTGAGTGGATTGCAAGAAAGATTGTCGAATATGCCAGAAGAAGAGCCCAGAAGAATGAAGCCAACGGAATCCCAATCACACCAAAACAACAAGCTGACTGGTTATTACAAAAGCTCATTGAATATGCCAGAAGAAGAGCTCAGAAGAATGAGGCCAACGGAATCCCAATCACACCAAGACAACAAGCTGAGTGGGTTGCAAGAAAGCTTGTTGAAATTGGCAGGAGGAGAAGAGGTCTCTAAACCTTTACTAAATACTTTTAAATGCTTAAGTATTTTTATTTTTTGATTTATTTATTGAATGTGATATCTGATTGCTCTGATCTGTTATAATATTGCATAAAAGACTAAATCTCATCAATCATTGTTAATTAAGTTTTCATATATATATAAGGTAGTCACAAAATCTAAGTAGTGAGGCTCTCAAAAATTGAACCGTACTCCATACAAAATTTGTGTACCCTCACTACTTAGATTTTGTGGCCTTCAATTGAGAGGTTAGTTTTGATAGAGCACGTTATAAAATTAAAAGGGAAAAATAAATAAAATTTAAACATTTAATTATATATAATGTAAGGAGTGTAATTCCAAATTTTCTAAAAACTATTCAAATTTGAGCATTTTTTTGGAAATAGTAAATCTAATATGTACATCTAATAACAACATGATTCATCACCTTTTCAAGCTCTGCAGTCAATTTTTTGAAATTTGATTGAAATAAATGTAGCAAAAATTACATTTCATTAGGGAATATATGAGTTTCTCTGGAAACAGGCTGATAAATTTTAAATTTTGGCCAATCAACATGAATGCATTGAGAAATTTGGATTGATTTTCTGGTAGAATCTGGAACAATTCAACCATGTATAAATGGATCATGTAATCATCATGAAATGTTAGTGTTAGAGTTCAAAAGAAACAGAATGAGTGGAAATCAAACACAATCTGAATAATTTTAAACGTATACAATCTTTAAGTTTGTATTTTGAATTCTACATATATGATTGTGTAATTTGTTCTTTCAAATTTTCGGATTCAGGCATGTTTTGATAAAATTCATTCCCAAAAACGTCAATTAACAATTAAATTTAGTGTATTTTAAATATATATACGTATTATATTTTATAAATTATATTAAATTCGCAAAATTTTAAGTTTTAAACAAAAATAAAAAATGTTCAAAATATGAAATTATGCATAGGATATTAAAATTTACATGTTAGCAATTTTTTTGAATTGCTTTCAATTTTCATATTGAAATTTTTAAGATTTTTTTCTGAAATAATAAGCAAGAATATCAACCTAAATAATATTAAATTCCATGCGTTAATTTCCCCTCAAAAGTCATTGACCGCCTCTCAATCTAGATTTTGTGAGTACTTTATATAAAAGGTACATTCACGAAAAGTGACACCCCTCTTCTTTTTTCCTAGGGTTACTGATCGCTTTCTTTCTGCTTGCCATGCCATAAATGAAAGAAATGATTGGTGCAGAATAATTTATTACTCCAATTGGCAACTATCTTGTAATATACAATTAGTTGCATTGTCAGTTATTCTCCAGCATTATTCAATTTAAGTTCAACTTCTTTAATTTAAACCATATTGCAGTGATACCCTCGCGTTGAGATAAGAACAAGATTATACATGCTAAAACCCCACATTAATAATCGAAATTTTGCAACTCCAAAATGCAACAACAGAATTCCTCATAATTTTGATTTTTTACTTACCTTATGATACATATTCAAATGACTTGAATATAGAAAAAGTTACTAAGATTTGAGGAAATTATTGCAATAAGAAAAAAAAAGTTGGTTTTATTATATAAGTTACTTATGAGTTAAAATGACCTCTACAATTAGTGTACAGTGCCTCATATAATCTTTGGCTATTTCTGATTTCAAATTTATACATTTTGATTGGAATATTTATAACTCAAATCTAGATGATAGTTACTACATTTATGTGAATACAGTACGTCTCCATTCATCTATTTACTTGTTGTTGTTGAAATAAAAACATTATTATTTTACTATCTTAAAATAAGAATTTTGTTATGGTATTAATATTTTTAACAACAATAATCTCATTATATCAACTCTTAAATGAGGTTTTATCAAATATGATATCAAAATCAAAAATTAGATGTTTTTTTATGAGTAAAAACGATTCCATTTGATGATTTGATTAATTATACAATACTTTGATTTTCCAAATTTTTTTCAAAATTGATTTTTTCAGGAGAAAAATCAAATTTTTGTTTTTCATTTTTGAATTTTTGAATTTTTTTTGGAATTTTGAATTGATCAATTAAGCAGAATGAGTTATGGGAATGCTTTATATATCATACAATGTGATGAATTAAAGATGAATCTTAAAAAATTATTTTAAATCACAAATATCATCCTTATTATCATTTGTACCAAAAAAGATAGTACTCAGTATTGATAAACCATGATCTATATTAGTAAAATACTTGAATAAAAAGTGTAAAAGACGAGTTTTTATTCATTTTTATATTAGATTTAAACGAAAACCTGTTTCATATTAATATCCTAGTCGAGAGATGAGATTTTATTCGTATTTGTTAGCATTCAATAGACATTCTAATCTTGAATTTTATATTTGACTTTAACTTATTAAAAAATGTGATGTTTTGCTTCGATTTCTGATTAATTTGAATTTAGAATCTCGACATGCATATTGAGTAATATCGTTTCTTCAGGAACTCCAAGATTTTCAAGAGACTTCATGCGATTTTTGATAAATGATAAGAACTCTCACTTACGAAAAATGGTTTATTGAATCTAAAATATTTGTGTAATGACTCATTTTCATTATACTATTTTCAGTCAAATCCTCAAAAGTTAATATTCAAATCTCTTATTTAGCTGAGAAACTGGATACTACATAATAAACCATATTCATGTAAGCTGGAAATGGTATCGCTACATTCAAAAGCTCCAATAATACTTCAATTTTAAACACAGAATATGAATATTGATTTTTACTTATATTTGAAATTACATTTGATATATATATCATAATCTGATGATTAATTGATAAAAATTAGGGAAATTAACATATAATTCACAAATCTTTTTATTATCTTAATAACTTTTCAAAATAAGATCATATTATTCATATTTGGAGCCTACTGATTCTAAATATCCTATTTATTTGAAAATCTATCGTTGGGAAGTCTCGTGCTTGTACCTTTTATATATATATATATATACACCGCATTTTCTACTCAACAACTAATAGTTCTTAAGAATATTCATTGTTTCATATCTTCCATCATTACATGATTGAAAAGCGATAGTGACACAATGCTTAACGAGAGCATATTATATAAGTGTAAATTGTTAAAGTCATTCTATAAAAAATTTGTTAAAATTATTATATATATAAAAAAGGGCAAATATTGAACCGTAACAACAATCAAAACTCCAATTTTATAAACAACCATGAAAAACAACATAAAAACAAACAAACAAATACAAACAAATAATATAATTTCAATCTGTAGATTTTTCCTTGGTAATCACAATTTTAGCGCTTTTTCCGGAACCAATTGCTATAGTACAAGGTGTTTTCTCAGGCTTATCAATTTGGATCGTATTAAAAAGTTCAGAAGTCGTGTGATTCTTCTTTGGCATTGCGAAACAAGCAACGATAGGAAGGTGATCTGAAGGGAAGTAGTCATGAGGGAAAGCAACATATCGCTGAAGAATTTCCTCTTCATTATAGGACTGAAGAATGGAAATTGGCCGTATTTTATTGACAGTGCTGTAAATGAAATCAATTGTCTTATGAAACGACGCTCCATATATTGTAAAACGTGGTGAAAGTCCGAATGAATCGTATACGTCGAAAAATCCATTTTGAACTAGCCATCTGTGGGGCGTAGTCTGTGATTCAGAATTAAAATCACCTGCAATGATGATATCGTAATTCGATGAATGCTGCTTGACAATATTTTTTGCAGCTTCGAGTGCTAAGTATAATTGGCTGGTTCTGACATCATCATTACCAGTTTGTTCCCAGTATAAATGAATGTTTACAATCGCGATAAATAAGTTTGGTGCCGACTTATGTTGAACGATCGAAATAATTGCTGTTTCATCGTGCTTTTTGAGCTCCGCAAATGATGGTAGTAGTTGAGCTTGTTGCATATTGCGATACTGTATGCACTCTGTTTTTATGACTGTAAGATGAGAATTTCTCACGAAAGTTGCTTGGCCATGTACCATTTCCCTGAAGGCTTCGTTGAGCTTCTCAGCTCTGCCTTTTTGACAATACGTACAATGAAATCCGCGCTCATGCATAAAAGGCTCTAATTTTTCTTTGTAAACAGAACCTTCTACTTCTTGAAGGCAAACAATGGATACAGGGAATTCTATTATTTGCTCTTCAATTAATGCAATCCGCTGATCTGCATTTAAGTATTTTGGTGGGGAAAATGGAAATCTGTCCGGGCGTACACAGTATGGCGCTAATATATTATAAGAGAGCAACATAAAGCCGTTTTTCTTGGGCGGGTTCTTTATTGGTGCAAAAGTACGTGCTTGAGGTTTTGGATTTTTTTGAACAAGTTTCCGAAGAAAGGGAATGAGGTGACCTGAATCAAGCTCACATTCTTTTGATAATGTTACCGCAAAAGGATTATTTGATACATCAAGTTCTTGTAAATTTTGCATTGAACCGAGTTCAAAAGGGATTTGTTCGATTACGTTATGTGATATATCAAGCTGCTTTAATGAATTGAGAGCGAATAGTGATATCGGGAGCTTCGTGATTCCGCAGTAGGATAGATTTAAAGTTTCGAGTTGTGTGAATTTCTCGAAAATTTTGTCTAATGTATAGCGAAAGCGGTAGTTATGAGCGTCAATAACCTTTGCATCCGAGCCCGCCATAGAAATAGGATCAGGTTGCTCTTGAGAATGCTGAATATCCAACGTCATATATTGCAAAGTTACTTATCGTCCAAAAATTAACACTGTAAATATTTTTTGGCGCCAAAACAGTTAAGGGTCCACTGTAAGGCCAAATAAGGCCTATCGTCGTCCCAAAAATATTGCTCGAGATGGTGTTTTACTCTTTTGAGATCCTTATCAGATATGCATCAATTTGATGCAGTATCGCAGTTCGAATCTGATTTTTTAATGTAGATATACTCTAACATTCTTGAAAAAATGCAAAATAATATTAATTAAGCTTTTCATTTCTGTATCATACACGAAACAAAATCATTCATTATACTAAACTTTATCAAAGTTTGAATAATGAAAAAAAAATATATCTAAATTTTTACATTGAGTCTGCTATTGATATGGTTAATATTAAATCTTGTAACAACGGGCATTGGCCAAAATAATACCCGCTAAAATACACAATTTTTTAAAATTTTATCAATTTGTTATGGTGCATATTTATGACAATGAATAAAATGCTTATCCTTCATAAGTAAATACATAATTTATGCTTAAACACAAAAAATAACACAAAAATTTTTGGCCAACATATCAAAACTAAGGATAATGTTTTGAATATATAAGCAATAATACTTTGTCTAGAGAATTAAATTTGTGCTATCTAATTGTCAATTCTTTGAATTTTTTTTTAATGCAAGATATCCCGGCATTGGCCTCAATGAATATAAACTACATGCATCATAATATTAGTTTGTAATAGCATAAAAGCGAAATTCCTAATTTCTTCTCAAATAAACTCCTTTTTTTTATTTAGGTACCCTATTCAATTTCTATCGTCACCATATGGAGAGGTCAGGCCCATATCATAAAACATTAAGTTTGGACTTACTAAGACATGTAAGAATTACCTTGCTTGTATAGGGGCATTAAATACTTTTAGATGCTAAAATATTCAAAATTAATTTAATTTGATATTCAAAATATGCACGAAAACGTAAATAAATACGGATCTAGCTCTCACATATCTCTATTTTAAGCATTGATAAGTATTTCTACATTCTATTTTAAAAAATATTCAAATTTCACAATATTCTTTTCATTGATAATTTACATATTAACGAGAATGATATAACTTTTCATGTGTTTAGAAGTTCTTAGCTTTAGTACTGTATTGTTGAAAAAATTATTGAAGACTTTTTTCTTTTTGAGAAATTAATGCAATAACCAAAGAGGAATTGCATATGCTGCGCACTAAAATTATAGAAATGTCTCTAATTAGACACAAATAGAGATATTCGGAAATAAAAATTTGAAATTTTGATCAAAAACGCTATTTTCTAATCATTTTTATTTTAACTATATATAAAGTATCTTTTTCTATAATTTATACTTGATGGTTTAAAAGACGTTTAGACTCAAAATTTTACTGCATTTCATGTGGTAACTATGCTTTATCACTAACTACCTCCTTGTTTCAACCCTGAACAATATATTATACCTCCCAATGCAGGTATTACTCCAACAAAATTAGCAATTTGGCTATTGTCTAAAATTTTCTCAAAGAAAGAGGAGTAAAGTCCCATTTTTAGAATTCGAGCTATATTAGAATGCAACTTAGACAAAAAGTTACAGTTTCAATACACATATTCAAAAAATTTGCATTCGAAATTTAAGATAAAGTACAATTTCCAAAAAAGAGTATCGAATCAGTGCACAAATATGCATTTACATGCTTACACTAGCTTGCACTAGTATTAATAATTTTGAAATTAATTTTCAAATTATTCCCATACCTTTTGCAAAATTATTATGCTTATGATTCTAAGCATAGTTAAGCGATCTCGAATTTGAATTGCTAAGAAAAAATAATTAGTAAAAAATTTGTCTATGCATTCTGTATGATGCTACTAACTATATTAGCAGCATACCTAAAATCTTTTCAATATTTTTGAGGGAATTTGAATGGTACCGGTTGAGAGCTTTTTTAATTAAGGTACTATTTCGATAGAATTTGAATGGTACCCCTTCAATTTTGTGAGGGACCCCTTTCATTTTTTGAATAGGGTACCTTAAATGAAAAAAGGACCTTAAATTCCTAAAAAAACATCGGAATTAATGATTGGAAATAGGTCAAAAAAATTCCTAATATAAAACTGATACTTAAGATAAAATCAAAATTCGAAAATATCTATTTTTCAAAACACGCATCCAAAAGCGAAAAAATTCGAAAAAATCATGTTCTTATAAAACTCGCCGATTTTGCAATTTTTATCCGATTTGAAGTGATAGAATATATTACCATCTTACAAAAACATATACTTCATTATTCCATTCACAAAATATTAATCAGAACACTAGGAAAAGTGGATTTTCGAAAAAAGACGATAACGATTATTTGCAAATCGCCTCTCAATTTTGAGAGACTTTCAATTTTTACAGTGGACCCTTAAAAAGTGACATATCTTATTTAAATCATGGAGCCAACCTAAGTTAATACATCTCATTTAAGGGTTTCGTTTTGCGAAAAAAACGTACAATACGCAATTTCACTAAAAAAACATTTAGCTAGCAATTTCGACCTTTGACTCCACTTAAGACGTCACTTTTTTAATTTTGCGGTATCATATTTTTGGAAAATCTTTATGAATATTATATAAAAAGTCTCTTTAATATCTATATTTCATATTTTTATCGATTTTTAAAATTTTTGCGAAAAGTATTCAATTATTTTTGCTATTTGGTCGGGTAAATGTCAGATTTGCGACATTTTCTGATATGATATTCAGATTCTACGTTGATAATAATGCTTATAGAACCCTCTTGCTATTGTGTCAAAATTGCGAAACCGATAGCAAAAATATCTCGCAATATCAAAATTGAGATATTGAGTGAATTATGCATTATAGAGATTAAAAATCTGATTTGTGAAAACATCTCATCAGTTTCTAGCTAATTCAAAAATCTTTACTATCTTATTCGATTAAAATGAAAAGGGAATAGTTTCATTATGCTTTAAATGACAGCCTTATAATATAATCATAGTTTTCGCTCAATATGCAGCATTTTTTTTTTCGAAATCTATGGTCAATGTCCTAAATACTGATTGCTTTGCATTCATATCTCTTACATTTTCTATACCCACATCACCATTCATTGCTATTCCTATCTTTTTCATTTTTGTTTGTTTCTCATAATTTCTCAAAAAACATGATAACTTGATATTTGTAAATATCATACTTTATAACGTAAATAAGAACTTGACCTATTAAGAAAAGCAGTAATGAAAAGAAAATCTGAAATTCATAAAAATTACAAGTTTCTGATGACAATTAGCTTAATTAAACCAGGTACAAGATTATATAATTGTATTTTCTATCCAATTATCCATATAATATCTTATCCAGAAAAAATAACTTGATTAATACCAAATGATTTTTTAACTAGTAAATAAAGTATTTTCTTTACACACACATTGTATATCATAGTTTTTTTTTTTTTGGTTTCGCAAAACATCCAAAAACAAATATGCTATAAAAGTGACAATTTTAGCAAAACGAAACCCTTAGTCTCATTGCAATGAACTTATCATTTCTTTTTACGATTTCAGGATTCGCTTATATACAGAGGAAATGTACAGTCGGTGGAATAAATAGCTACTTATACGACATAATATGCAGAGAAATATGTGTTCAATGTGAATGCATAACAAAATTTATGGTATATTAAGTTTTTGTTCTACATTTCGAAATCTTGATGTCTGAAAAAATATCGGATTTGGACACCACTTCGGGTACAAATGAAATATATACTACTAACACTTAAATGTAGCATGCTGCGTTTGATCTAAAACACTTCTAATGTTAGAGAAAAACTGACTTTTTTTTACCTTTTTTTCAGAATCAGCACATGAATATTAGAGTATTGACATCAATACTATATAAACATATATTATATCACATATATGCATTGCGTGTTGCATTAGAAACTGCTCAATGATTATTTGAATTACAATACCCCTAAAAATGTATCATGAAAGCGATAACAACTCATAAATGAGTATCATATCAGTACAGTAATCGCATTCTTCTTCTTCATCGTAGTTTTTGATTGTAATAAAATCATGATTTTTTTAAATCGATTGTTTTGAATGATATTTTAATCAGAAAAATGTTAAAAGTACACCATGCTTATTTGTGTTTACAGTTTAATAAGAGACGGAATTAATCATATAAAAATTTTTTTATTGTAAAACTCAAAATTCCCGTTATTTATTTTTAGGAATGACTTTTCTCAGTTCAGATTTAGCTGGGATAGCATCATTCAAAGCAATATCATGGTCTTATTTTGAAAATCTTTGTGCCGTCATATTGGCAGACAATACAGTCCATTTCTTTGATGATCGCGGAAATGAGTTATATCAAAATACCTGCAAACACAACGGTAGGGCTACATCAGTTGTATTTTCGCCAAAAACGAACATTCTCGCTGTTGGTTGGTCAGATGGTAAAGTTACAATCTGGAATAAAGGACAACTCCAAGAATCATCACAAATGCTTACTTCTTCCGTCAGCCTCTTATTCTGGCACCCAACAGAGTCCATACTCTTCTCTTCTGCAGAAAATGGCTCACTCTGTATTTGGGATTGCTCAACTATAATTTTACCTCTATTTCAAGGCAATGCTCCAACACAATTTTCAAAAGGTACGTTCATTCAAACAGAAGCACCATTCGCTTTCCTTACAAACGATGCCGGCGAATTATATTCGATTGATGCAACAGATAAATCAGTTACGAAGATATACGACTTACCAGCACCAGTTTATTCACTTGCATCATGTGCTGCAACGCGTAGAATCATTTCAATCGGCGGAGATAACTTAATGACTCAATTTTCTTTCCCACCATCACTTTCTAAATATTCGCAAACAAAGCTTCCTAGTGGAGGCGCTCCTACGCTTGTAAAAATCAGATCAGACGTTTACGCTTATAATATTGCAGATTCTATCACAATTTTCAACGTTCAAAACGACAATTCATACATCATTCGTTTACTCAACAATAAAAACGTCATTGCGTTCGATTTCATCCCTATTACAGGTACATTATACGCTGCAACAGATTCTGGCCAAATTATTTCATGGAGAGCTACAATGAAAGGAATATTTTCAAGAGCAGGATGGTCTGACCCATCTTCTATCGATTGCAAAGCACAAATTGAAAAAATTTATATGTCTCCTTACACTGGCTCGTTCCTTTCGACTTGCAACAACCGCAGACCACTTATGTTCAGAGTTACAAACTACGAGACAAGCGTCAGCCACGAAGTTGTCGTTTGGCAAACTGCATCTGACATGATTCAGCTTGCAGGCCAAGATCCAACCAAAATTGCATATCCTGTTGAACGTATTGGCATTAGTAATAACTATGTTGCCACAAGCTCAGCAATTTCTACAGATATTTTCACGATAAGATCAGGAGGCTTAGTTCCTTTCTCCAGAATGAACATTAACACACCTCTTGTTGTCATATCCAAGGAATGCATTTACGATTGCACATCTTCAGCTTTAGAAGTCAGAAATTTGCAAGGTACAGTTAAATTAACTATTTCACTCTCAAATTCACCACCAAAATTCATCAAAGTCAATGGCAAGTACATCTGCATTATGTGCGAAGACATGTCTTTCTTCTTATTTGATATATCTCCAAGATCTCCAAAACTCGTCTTCTCGACCTTCTTCTCCACTCCTCTTGAGACATACAGGATCAGGGATATCTCAGTTTCCGCCGGCGGCTTCTGTATCTCCGTTTCTGTCGATGTTTACGAAGACCAGCATTGGAGGCCATATCCGTCACTTTTCTTACATTCCCCTCAATTTGACAAAACCGTTTCTGTTGAATTTGACGGGCGTGTACCTATTGGACATTGTTGGGATTCAGAAGACACTAGATTATTGTGTGTCAGCGCCGCACCTTTCTCACCAGATTACGAGAGTAACATGAGTGGTTCTATGATTGTTCCTTTGTTTATTTCCGATGCATTAGATGTTTTCAAACAAACAACACTTTCTGTTTCGAACAATGCCATTTTGTGTGCTGTTGAATTACCACGTGTATTCATACAAAGTGCGCATGGTGTTGTTCCTACTCCTTACGTTCTTCCTCAGTTCGAAGGCCTTGACAATGCTGATGATGCATCAAAGAAAGCTCTCATGGAATTGAATTTCCATTTGGCGACAGGAGACATCGATTCCGCATTCAACGCCATCAGAGGCATAGAGAACAAAGGCATCTGGAGATCACTGGCTCAGATGTGCGCTCAAATGAGAAGAGTTGATTTGGCGGACATGTGTTTCGGAAGAATGGAAGAAGGCGCATCAGCAATCATGTTGAGAAAAGTCAAAGATACAGGTGATGACATCGCAACATTGACTTTAGTTGATAACCAGCTTGGTTTATATGACGAAGCGAAGAAAATCGCAACAGAAAACAGAAGATTCGATTTGGTTGCGAAGACACAAGCATCTCTTGGTGATTGGCAAGGATCTTTGAACACAACAATTGCTTCTGATAGAATACACAAGAATACTCGCGAATACAAGATCGCGAGATCTCTTGAAGTCAGAGGAGATTTAGGAGAAGCAATCAAACATTACGAGCAAAGTGGAACAATTGCAACAGAATTACCTCGTTTGGCTTTGCAGGCTAATGATTTGAAGTTGTTTTTCGCGTATATAGCTGATAGAAGTGTAACAGAAATTCCTCCAAGAATGTTAGTATGGATTGGAAGATTCTATGAAGCACACAAACAAACGGATCAAGCTCTTGAATACTTCGATTACGCGAATGCCACAAAAGAAAGCGTTAGATTACTTTGCTGCACGGATAGATGGGATGAAGCAGCAAAGATTGTCCAGAAATCTAATGATAGATCAGTAATAACAAGCTACGCGAGACATTTGATGAAGAGATTGGAGTATTTCATCAAACCAGAAAATACAAATCCACAAGTTGACACTGAAAAAATGAAGCACGATATCATCGAATTGTTTAGACGAGCAAGGCAATTTGCACAAGCCCTTGAGTTCGCAATACAATACGAAATGATTGATGATATCCTAGCTTTGTCATTTTCAGCACCACCTGCAATTGTCTGCAAAGCTGCTCAATGGTTTGAACAACAGAAAGAAGCCAAAAACGCAATTCTTTTGTATTCAAGATGCGGAAGAATGAACAGGGCTTTGACTTTGTGCTTCGTGTCTAAACAATACGACGCATTGGACGAAATATCAGATACTTTAAACGCAAAGACTGATAAAGGAGTTTTGATAAGATGTGGTAATTATTTCGTCGAATCTGAAAGATGGTCAAAAGCTGCTCAATGTTTTGTTTTGGCCGGCCAATTTGACACTGTTATTCAATTGTGCAATGACCACAACATTAAGATCAGCTCTCACATTCTTCAAGATTTGGCAGAGACCGTTGCCGACCCACAGATTATCCAAAGATTCGCTGAACTCTGCGAGCAACAAAGCGCATTCCAAATTGCTGCTTCTTTGTACGTGAAATTGAAAGACATGCAAGCAGCAATCAAGGCTTTGATAAGAAGTGGAGATACAGAGAAAGTTATCAAGTTCGCGAAATACATGAGACGTCGCGAAGGATACATTCTCGCAGCTAACTACATCAGCACTTTGAATCCAAGAGAAAGTGAAAACAATTTCGACACTGTTGTAATGTTTTACAACAAAGCTCAGGCTTATGATAAATTGGCAAGATTCTATGAAAGCTCTGCACAAACAGAGATTGATGAATACCAAGAATACGAGAAAGGATTGGACTTACTCGCAAAGGCTGTTGATGTACTCCAAAATAACGAAGCAAGCAACAGAGAGCAAATTTTGGAAACTCTCAATGCAAAGATTCAATTAATTCAGATTTATGTCGCTGCTTCTCAGAGCGTCAAAGAAGACCCACAAAAGGCTTTGACTGCTTGCGTCCAGTTATTGAAGACAAAGGGAATCGAAACATGCATGAGACCTGATGATATTTACATACTCATGGTCCAATGCTACGTTCAACAAGGAAACTTAAACTCTGCTCACAAAATTTTGGAAGATTTAAGACAGAGCGGAACAGATATTACGTGGTTCATGGATGTAGAAGCAATTCAGAAGATATATCAGGCTGTGGGAGATACCTTCGAAGCAAAGGAAGGTGAAGGTGAAGATTATAGCGAAGTTATGGACTTAGATGATGCTGATGTTGAATAAAGATATTTTTTTCTAATACTGATGTATTTATTAATTCTAACTTATAAAGAAGATTTAGTAGTAAAATAAACCAATTTTTTTTTCTTGATTAAATATTTTATTTGAGTATGTTATGCCAAGACATAAAATTATATCAGATCTGTAAATCATCCAAGTTTTGAGTCCCATTTGTTAATGTAGTCAATGCGCCATTAAACGTAATTTTAAATTTTTGTTTTGCCATTTGATTTATCGAAATAGCATCTGTATACCAAATGCATCATTCCATGATATCATGTGATGACTAATAACTAGATATACAATTCAAAATCAATTCAAGACTCTAATATAATTACCTTAAAAATCCAAAGAAGTGACACGCATGCTTTTAGTCTAATAGTTTGATCATGAATTACTTTTTCTATGAAAAAAACGAAACCTATACTAAAATTTCTCTAATTCTAAGTTGAAAGATACAAATTTCACTCAATTTTTGAAAAAAGTTAATGAACAAATTGTTGTTCTTTTAATCTTCAGAATTTTTGAAGTCGAATTTTGAATTTTGAATTTTTTTTAAATTTTCCAGCCCTTTTCCTCTTAAATTAACAACATTATATACAGAGCATTTAATATAACATCAAATTTTGATTTTATAAAGTTACGACTTTTCAAAAGTCGAATCAGGTCATGTATTCGAATACATTGCTGCTCACATCAACGATTATATTAAGAATGAAAACTTCTTCGATACTTTTGAGGTAGAAGATATCAGAACAATCATGAAATATTCACATTTGACAGCTGATCAGTACATTACTCTTCTCAAGCAATCTCATTCAACTATTAACGCAACAAAATTATATGTTAGTACACGAAATGCTAACGTTACTATCCAAAATGTCGAAGAAATTGTATCAATTCTTAAATCTCTTAAAAAATACATGAAATTCAATATATTTGATGGAATCATTGATATTTTAAATCAAAAGGAGAAAGAAATAAGTGACTCTACAGAAAAAATTAAAGAACTTCAAGAAAAATTAAAAGAATCTCAAATTTTATCCAAAATCGCAGAACTTAAGGATTCTACTAATTTTGAAATCGTTTACAATTTCCTTGATGAACTTTCAGAGAATGGAAATCAAGAAATGATGTCAAAGGCTTGTAAAGAAGGACTTTGGAAAAAGGTTGCTCCCGCAAAAGATGAAGAAAAAGATCCTAAGTCGAATGTACTTCATGTCGCTTGTGAAAAAGGAAATCTCAGACTAGTTAAATCACTAATAGAATGTGGATGTTATATAGAAGAAGATGATTATCATTGGCGTACTCCACTAATTATTGCATCAAAATATGGTAATCTCGAAGTTGTTAAATATCTCATCTCAGCTGGAGCTGAAAAAGAAGCACACGATTATGATAGAAATACTCCACTTATTATTGCATCATGTGGGGGCCATCTTGAGGTTGTTAAATATCTTATCTCAGTTGGAGCTAATAAGGATGCAAAAAGTAATGATTTACCTACTCCACTTATTGCTGCATCATGTAAAGGCCAACTTGAAGTTGTTAAATATCTTATCTCAGTTGGAGCTGATAAAGAAGCAAAAGATAATGATGTTTTTACATCACTTGTTGCGGCAGCAGGATTTGGTCAACTTGGAGTTGTTAAATATCTTATCTCAATTGGAGCTAATAAGGATGCAAAAAGTAATGATTTACCTACTCCACTTATTGCTGCATCATGTAAAGGCCAACTTGAAGTTGTTAAATATCTTATCTCAGTTGGAGCTGATAAAGAAGCAAAAGATAAAGATGGACGTACTCCACTTATTGCTGCATCAGAAGAAGATCATCTTGATGTTGTTAAATATCTTATCTCAGTTGGAGCTAATAAAGAAGCAAAAGATAAAGATGGAAATACTCCACTTATGATTGCATCGAAATGGAATGAACTTGAGGTTGTTGAATATCTTATCTCTGTTGGAGCTAATAAAGAAGCAAAAGATAATGACGGAAATACTCCACTTATTAATGCATTGAAAAATTATAATGTAGAAGTTGCTATATATCTTATCTCAGTTGGAGTTAATAAAGAAGCAAAAGATAAAGATGATATTACTCCACTTATTATTGCATCAAAATATGGCTATCTTAAAGTTGTTAAATATCTTATCTCAGTTGGAGCTAATAAAGAAGCAAAAGATAATGACGGAAATACTCCACTTATTATTGCATCGAAAAAGGGTAAATTTGAGGTTGTTGAATATCTTATCTCTGTTGGAGCTAATAAAGAAGCAAAAAATAATGATGGAAGATCTGCAATCGATGTTGCTTCGGGTTATACGAAGACTTTTTTGAGTGATATATGATTTCATTATCAGAGACTAGAAATGACAGTCAAATTGTCCCCAAAACAAGTAAAACAGACTACATTATAAATAAATAAATATATACATACACATACACAAATTACAATTGTATTTTTTATAGTAACTTTCGTGAAAGATTATTGAAAATTAACTTTAAGGGTCCACAGTATTTTTTAAACTTTTCAAAAAATTGAATTAATTGTTATTGTCTTTTTCTAATTCGATTTTTTAACTCAAGTTTCTGACAACTGGCGTAAATCACCATTTAAAGCTAACCTTAAAAACTAAAATTGAGGGGGAAGTCATACGAGCGGAAGAATACCCGTAATGAAATCCAAAAAATTAATTAAAAAACAGTAAATAAGTAAGATATGATAGTGAAATCTATACTAAGGCATGGGACTTGCCATATAAATTTTGGTTATTAATAACTATGGCAGGATTGTCTACTCTTTAAGGCTTCACTAACATGACAAAAATTATTCAAAATAAGGATGCCATTTTGCGAATGATGTCACCTTTATAGCACAAATTTTCGGTCTCTTGCGTTCAACCTAAAATATCTATTTTTTTTACCTCGGAAAATAGATATACAATCAATATAAATTCTAGTCTATCATTTTCGAAAAAAGCTCATCATAACTCATGTTAGTGGAAGAAGGCCTTTTTAAGTGGGGCAACAAAAATTGATAAGCGCACTTTTAAGGCTCCAGTTCCCACTCTCTCAATTTTCAAAATTAAATATATTCGTCAATAAGAGTTTTCTGGTATTACTACACAAATTATTCTATGTCTTTAATTATAAGTCATGAAAACACATACTGACGAATATATTCAGTTTTGAAAATGAGGCATTATCATTTTCGTCTGGAAAAAGTGACAAAATTATCATTTTCGTCTGAATTATTGAACTATAACTCTATTTCTAATAATTATAAGCGCAATCTACCCATACACAGCTTTATTTAATAGCTCCTTTTGCATGTTATCATTCTAGTTCCAACTTCAAATTGTTTCAATTTTTGTGATTTTCCAGTCAATTTTTTAGCGAAGTCAAAATCATAAACTCAAACTATTCAATTTATTTTCATCAAAATTTCCTAATAGATGCATTGCAATTCAAGTAATTATCATTGCATTGCAATCTCATAAATTTATCTTTTTAGCATGACCCTGAAAATAAAAAATTATCATTTTCGTCTGACGAAAATGATAATTTTGTCACTTTTCCAGACGAAAATAATAATCCTTCTTTGAAAAATTGAGAGGGTGAGGACTGAGCCTTATGAAGCACAAAATTTACAAGAATATTTTAAAAATGAACAATTTATTGAAAAGTGATAACAAATATGAAATAAAAGAATTTAGTTTGAGGGGTAATATAGGGTTGTTAGATTCCCGACGATAGGTGTCTTGGAAGATTTGCCTGGTGTCATCATAGTGTCTTTAAATCAAAAATTTTATTTTGGAGTTAGTTTTATTGATTTTTCAATAAAAAACATTTCTAAAACAAGAAAATAAAACGATAAAATATTTATATTTTATATAAGGATCTTATATATTTAAAATAAATATCATTTTATTTTTTTCATTGGTGTCTGTCAAACCATAATACACTATTCAAAAATTCAATGTGTCTTGCGGTTTCAAAAGACACCTTCAAATTGAACGATAGCACAGACACTATTGAATTTTACCCATTGTATTTAGTTTTTACCCTTTTTATTTTTAAGAATTAATGACTGAAACAGCCGTTTTGCTATGACTTCAATCACTTTTATTTATTATTTTAAATATTATTTAATTTTATTATTTGAATAGGCCAACTTATATTTGAGAAGCTCAATTTGAGACCACTTAATACATTGAAATATCATAAATATTGAAATATTAAAAAGTGTATTTCAAAATATTGAAATTATAAAAATTTATAATACTGAAATTGAGACAAATTAATAAATTCAATGTGTTTTTTTTGAAATAACTCTCAAATATTATTTTTTTGTTTATTTAATGATGAATAAATATGATTGCTTTAGTCAATCATAAAAACTAATTTAAGTTTAAAATAATGAAAGGATAATTTGATCGTTTTTTAAAATACAATTATTTTTGATGATTTGCAAGAATCTTTGAAAAGAATATAATATAGGTTCTATTTTTGTAAAATTTATCCAAATCATGTATTACATAAATTACGATTAAAACGATGAAAGAACCAAAAAGTGTGTTTTGTGTTTTGTTGTTGCGTGTTGGATGCGGGATCCTGTTATTTCCGAAATCGACAAAAAATTTGGAAATTTAATTTCCGAAATCGAAATTATATTAATGTTTTTAATATTCTTATATCAAAAGGATTAAAGTTCATTAAGAGAAAAACAATTCTTCTTCTTCAATCTATTGGCGCATTTATTTCTACACGCCAATAAGGAAGGAAAATTATAAGACACCATGGTGTCTTCAAAACGCTAATTTTTGATATTTTTAACAACCCCAGGGTAATAATTTTCATTAAATTTTTTGTTGCATTTTTCTGGATTATTAACTCCGCACAGCATATCTCTTAAATTTAGCACAGAACATTCAGTTGTAAACTTTGCAAACTGATCATCATTGCGGCATAAGATAGGTGTCAAATTATTAATTATTTGGTTGGTAATTTCATGGATTGTTGGTCTTATTGCTAAATCCATCATCTTTTCATTTGAGTGAAAGTATTTTTTGCAGTATCCTTCCATCAATTCCTTAAGATATTCTGATGGCTTCAGAATTCCAATTTCTTTTGTCAAATCCGTGAATTCTTTCATTAACTCTAAATAGTTTTTGTAGAAATTCGATGTTTCATCTTTCTTCTTTCCCCTGATGTAAGAAAAGAAAATGTACAAAATCATACTTGATCCGAAGTTGAATTTCTCGTTTAGCAATGCATTAGGAAGATACATTGGTATTGGAGCAAAATCATACAAATTGATACTATCAATTTTCTTAGTTTGGTCTGCTTTTTGGCTTGTTTTAATGAATTTTTTAAATTCATAAAGATTGTGATTCTGAATCAAGGCTTTTCCATCGTTTTCATTAAGGATAAGCATATACTTCCTAAAGAACGGAGTTTGATGCATGAAAATTTCACTTTTTGGCAATGAAATCAAAATTCTTGGAATGTAATCTTGTTGGTAGCGAATCGGCACGCTTCTATTGTAACCAACAATAGAAAGGAATTTTCCCAAGCGTTCTATGGTTTTTGTTTGTTGATCATCTTTAGATGTATTCATAATATTGCAATCAAGGTATTTGAAGTTTAGGACGTTTGTATTCATACCTTGGAATATTTGAAGACAAATAGCTCGCTTGTAATCCGAATCTTTCCTTGTAAAAATTGAAATATTATATCTCTGTAAAATATACAGTTTCTCTGCCTCTGATATTTCTTTTGCACGACCGAATATGTATGGGTTGTAAATGTATCGGAAAAATTCGCCTTCCATTTTATCATTAAAATCTTTGTTATGTAATACTTGAACAATGGAATAGTCTGGCTTATTAAGAGTGGGCATCTTTAGTTTATTAAAGTTCTTTGAGCCAATGAAAAACAGACTGTATGCGAAAGAATTATCAACATTTTCATAATAGTTTTTTGCTTTTCGTATATTAATCTTATCTTTCTCATTATCAACACCAAATTCGAGGTTGTTGTGATTGTTTATCGTCCATTCGATGATATACTTTCTTAATGACCTAATAACTGCCCTTGGCTGACCAAGAATATAGAACAAGTCCTCACTTGTCCATTTTCCCGCTTTCTCCTTATACTCTTTGACAATTTGGGCATCTGAATCTTGGCTCATTTTTATTGAAAAATTAAAAATTATCCATCATAAATTCCCATTATTTTTCCACAAAAATTCCAACATTTTACGGAAGTTATCTCTATATCACTTAATTAAACAAATATACTTTTATTTTGTTGAATTGATTCTTCAAAATATTTCAACACATGATATATCACGTAATTAAAACGAATATTATTAAGAACTGAAACAGCAGTTATTGAAGGTTCGATTATTTTGCTTTTATACTGATTAATTTTATTTCCAACAAAATATATTGTCATTCTTTTTTTGATATCTTATATACGAATCGAGACATCAATTATAAGCTCAGATTGTTCAAAGATTTTAATCATTACAATCATACTTTTTCTCTCTATAAATATACCATTTTTATATAAATAAATATATGAGGTCATGTGGGTACATACTTAATTATAAGTTTAGATCAAAATGACCGGTAATTGGACATCTACCGATAAGACAGTTAACTGTTGAGTGGATACTTAATGAAGTTAATTCAAAACCAACAATTATTGAAAAAACATGTGGAATGATGTTAACTTCATAAGGATCGAATGAAGAAACAAAAATGACATTTGTATTGACTTTTTGAATTTCATTGAGTAAGTCAAGTTGCTTTGTGTTTAGTCCTGGCCTGAATGGAGCAAAAACTACGATATCAGCTGCTTTTGAAGCATCAATTGATTGCTTGATTTCTTCTTCTGTTGGATTTTTACTAATATTAACAATTTCCAAACAACTAGCACGAGATGGATTACTTTCATCATTGTTGGCTTCCTTCAAAACATCTGCAAATGATGGAATTAATTTGAATTCGAATGAAACATTCTTTTGAGGTAATTTTGTATATACACAGACGACTTTTCTACCATTAAAAGGTATAAGGCCATTTTCATCTCTTGGAACTGCAATTGAATTCTGACTGATTTCATTAGAAAGTTTTTTAAGATTTGAAATATAAATTTCTTCATTTTCATCATATTTATTTGTTTCTAAAGCATGTTTGAGTTTGAGTTTAGAAGATATAATCCTTCTGCATGAATCGTCAATTAATTGTTCTGGAATTACTCCAGATTTTACATCATTTAAAACTCCTTCAATCATTTTGTAGAATTCAGCAAAATCACCTTCCATTGTATTGGCAATTAAAATGTTATTTCCTGCCAAAATTGCTTTTCTTACTGCAACATCGATTCCTTGAATAGAAACACCTTTCATAACTAAAGAATCTGTAACAAGAAGTCCATCAAATCCAAGTTCTTTTCTGATGTAATTGATTACTTTTGGAGAAAGAGATGCTGGATTTTCTTCATCAAGAGGTGACAATAAATGAGCTGTCATAATCGAATCGACACCTGCTTCAATGGCATCTTTGAAAGGAGGAATGTCTTTTTTCATAAATTCATCATATTTGTGAATAATATGAGGCAATTCACGATGAGAATCTTGAAATGTGCTTCCATGACCTGGAAAATGCTTGGCACATGTTAAACAGCCTGCCTTCTTGTGACCATTTATATGAGCTTTGATATAATTTGAAATTTTTTGAGGATCAAAGCCAAATGACCGAGCACCAATTACAGGATTCCTTGAGTTATCATTAATGTCGCATACAGGAGCTAAGTTCATATTTATTCCCAAAGATAATAAAACTTTTGCTACACTTTCAGAGAGATCTTGACAATTTGCAATTGAATTTGTTGAAACTATGGCAGCGGCACCAGGAAATCTTGGAATATCTTCGCTATACCGTTCAACATTTCCACCTTCCATATCAGATGAAATGAATGCTGGGAATCCAAATTCTTTTAGAGAATATTCTTGGAAATCACTTGTTAATTTTTTGATCTCTTTTCCATTACCAAGATTAATGGTGAATAGAATTAAGTTACCTATGTGATATTTTTTGATCAAATTAAATATTTCAGCATCGAGTTGTTTTCCAGGCAAGTTAAACATAAACATTTGTCTAACTTTCTGTTCAAGTGTTAAATTCTTTAGAATCTCTTCAACTTCCATATAGAAATATGATAATTTTATATGATCATTTCCAAGATTAGATCTTACATAACATATGATTTCATTTTTGAGCTATTTTTTCTTTATTTCCCGTTCATATGAATTTAATTCTATAATATTTAACATTTGGAGCTAATATTTCATCTTATTGGCTATTCAAATCAACTATTGATATGGTCATATAAGCTTTACAAAAGATCTTGAATTTGAAAGAATCGTAAGAACACAATAAAATTGTTGATATTTAAGAATACATACAAAATTATGGCGAAAATAATAATTAAAAATTGAATACAAAGGATTTTTTATTTTGAATAAAAATTTTCATAAGGCTATTCGATATTTATCCTAATATTTAATCTTTTCAATAGTAGTAGAATTAAGATGATTAATTATCTCACAACGTTGTAGAAAAATAAGAGAAAACTTTACGCCGCATGTCAATTTTCTTCTCAATTGTATAAATAGAAATAAAAAAAATGAGTGATGAATTTTCCCAATTAGCAGAGTATTTAATATACTCATCTTGTCCAAATGTTAATGACAAGGTTGATCTTGCCCTTGAAGACATTGGACAAGAAGTTGCTCAACTTTATTTAAATACGCCTATTTTTCAAAATATTTCGACCCAAATGAGCCGAGCACAACTTGCGCAACTTCTTAACTACATGTTTTTTCTTATTGCCTACACTTATGAAATACCAAAAGATAAGAAATCTCCAGGAGATGATGTAAAACAAACTTATGAGTTAGCAGCTGCTTCTATTATTCTCGATTTATTAAATTCAAGGTCCCAAGCAATTGTTTCCTTTATCCAATCCTCAATCGAAGCTTTGAGTCTTTATCTTCAAAATCAAGCTTCATCGCAAATGGTACAAATCGAATCCACATGCTTAGTTCGCGAGCTTCTGCAGGTACAGCCACTAGCTTTGATTGTTGATTCGATTTTAGAAAGATATCCAAATATCAAATGGATTCCAAAGAAAGATGACTATGCAAATATCGCAACATACGGACAAAATTTCATTCAATATGTTAATCACGTTTCTACTAAGCCACCTTCAAACCAATACTTAGATACGATCAATCAATACCAAAATGCTCTTGTTACAGCCTTGGGATCAACAATACAGATCATTCCACAATATATCCAAGCAATTGAGAACCAATTCGAAAAGGATACATTAGCTTTTCCCGAAAGAACAACTCTTGCTCAGTTAATTTCAGTCGTTGCGAAAAATTCAATCATTATTACGTTTAATTCTATCGAATGCGTATTTACGCAACCTACAAAACTACCAGAATTAGTTCCTTGGATTGCTCAATATTATTTTTCACAAATTACAAAAGGATATGGCACAGTTCGTAAACTTTATGCAACATCCAATGGTACAGAAGGCTTCCAGACTATTCTCGAAGGCTTAGTATCAACAAATAGCCAGATGCAAGCTTTAATTAATTTCATTCGCGGATTAATTACACAACAACCGAAATCGTTCCATGATGTCTTCATAAACCAAATAGTAACATCAGTTCCCCTCATTACCCAAGTTGTTGAACAATCATCTACAGTATTACAAGCTTCCGTTGATGCTTTCACCAGATACCTTGAATCACAGAAGTCACAAGCAGCTGCAGCCACAGAATTTCCTAAAATTGAGAACATTCCGAACACTTTATTCGATCAAGATCCTTATTCATCGATTGTCTTCCCATTCATCAACGCCTGCCACAATTTGCTTCTCACACTTTCAAATCATAGCGAAAGCAATACAATTATTGCTACTTTATCCAACGTTTACCAAAATCTTCGAAATGAAATCCAGAAAGTTGAGAATTTGAACGACCGCGCTCGATTAAATATTATCTGTGATTCAATTGATAACTATTGGATCAAATTCTCTGATGATTACCAGATGTACGGATATAATCCAAAAGATGAGACGACAAGAATCGGATTTATCGCAAGTGCATTGGTCCTTACATCAAGGGCATGCTTACTCTGCACAGATATGAGAACTTTGAAAGTTATGAAATTTGGCATTGACACAGCTCTCAATAAGATCAAAGGATACTTCGTTAATTTGGATCCAATAAATTCAATCATCACCCAATACATCAATTTCGTTAACCAACAAGCATCAAATTACGCATTATTACCAACTGGAACGGCATCTATAGCAGTTTACAGCCTTGCGAATAAAGCACAGTCTGCTATAGCCCAATACGCTGATTTTAATGACGTAACTGATATTGTTTCCGCTCTTTTGATCGTTGATCAAATTTATCCAACATTCCAGTGCGCAGAAAACATTTTTAATGAGAACAGACTTGTTGTAGAGCAAGTTGGAGCCACAACATTCGTTGCTCCAATCAAATTATTCTGCAGCGGAATTGCTAATTTCAGATTAGCTCTCAGCCAGTTCATTTTAGGCTTCATGAGGGTCAGTGCTATTATTGGCCTTCGCTCCAGTGAAGAATCCATTAAGATTGGAAGTCTCGCAGTATCTCATTGCGGATTTGATATCTCTCCCTTCATCGAAGCTCTCAACAAGACCAAGGAAAATCTTCCTAAGGCCATAGAGCCAATTAACAAGCTATCGTTCATCCTCTACGATGATATTGACTTCTTCAGAAAAGAATTGAACGGCGTACAGTCACTTGCCATCAGTATCGTCGATGCTTTTAAGCAAATTGCAAAGGTCGCCTACGCAGAGGAACTATCTCCTCATATCGGCGCCGCAATGAGATTATCCGAAATCATTGATTTCGCATTAACCATTGCTAATTGCTTCCAATTGAACGCTAAGTTACTTGTTAAACCCGTAATGGCATCAGTTCTCAGCACTTCCCTCCAACTTATGCAGAAATCTGCAACAGATATTGCACAAAATGTCCAAGATTGCAACAGATTCATTTATGCGTTTGCCGCTGCCACGTTACAAGCATCAGCCATCATGAAATGCTTCCCAGGACTCGAACAATACGGTGCATACGGATATGAATCTTGCAAATCGATCTTTTCCGATTTATATGACAGGTATCTTGGCCAGGACAGGTTACAAGAGACATACAACGTCATTTCCACTGTCTACAACCAATTGCAGACATTGAATAATTTCATTAAAGAGCAATACAACCAATTGCGAGCGAAAATGAACGAAGAAGAGATTATTCCACCACAAATCACTGCTACACAGAAGAGTACACTTAAATCGATTGATTTCACACCATTGACATACGATGCAGGCAGTGAAGAGAAGAAGAAGAAAGAAGAGGAAGAAGAGAGGAAGAGGAAAGAAAAAGAAGAGGAAGAAAGGAAGAAGATTGAAGAAGAAAAGAAGCGAAAAGAGGAAGAGAAGAAGAGGAAAGAAGAAGAAGAGAAAAGGAAGAAAGAAGAAGAAAGAAAACGTAAAGAAGAAGAGGAAAGAAAAAGAAAGGAAGAAGAAGAAGAAAGAAAGAGAAGAGAAGAGGAAGAAAGAAAACGTAAAGAAGAAGAAGAGAGAAAGAGAAGAGAAGAAGAGGAAAGAAGGATTAAAGAAGAGAAAGAAAGACAAAGATTGATCGAAGAAGAAAGAAGAAGACAAGAAGATGAAGCAAGATTAAGAAAAGCTGAAGAAGAAAGAAAGAGAAGAGAAGAAGAAGATAGAAAACAAAGAGAAATGGAAGAATTAAGAAGGCAAGAAGAAGAAAGATTAAGATTAAAGATACAGGAAGAAATGGTCTTGGATTCTTATGATTTGTTGATGCAGAAACTTCAAACTCCTCAGCCAACAAATGACAACAAACCTCTCGAAATTCAAAATGTAAGAAGATACGTGGATACATTGAAACAACTCATCGCAAGGCTCCAGGAAAGACCTGATAACCAGGATATACCTAGATCTATCCATACTTTGATTCAGGCAATTAATAGTAACCTTCAGGTTGCTCAAGCAAATGCAATTCAATGATTTATTTTATTTTATTTTTTATATAAGTTTTTTTTATTTAAGGATACCCTTACGTGTCAGATTTTTTGCGCATACGAAGAAGTCATGCTAGACATGAGCTATAAACCTGAAATTTTAGCAACATATTTAAAACTTTTTAAACTACAATACACTTTAATATTCAAGAACAAAAATATTCTTTTTAGAAATTACATAATTATTTTATGTGAAATCTATATAAAAACATATTTTGCGAGCGTAACTTTTTTCTTTATAAGCACCTTATATGACTGATAAACTGTGAAGGCACATAATTGTTAATTCATAGAGTTGATATGTTTCCAAAATTGAGAGGAAATTTGAAAATTGAATACCCTTTCAATTCAATTTTCAAAAGATATCAGCTCCTTCAATAATTGAAGGACGATTTTGATCATTTGCTCTTAAAACAAGTATGACATGGAGAAAAAAGTTACGCTCGCAAATCTGAAATATAACTATCATATAAAAAAATTAAATTTCTAATTTTTTACTCTATAGATATTATTGGCCACTTGTGTAATGCATAAAAGTTTATGTCATATGCATACATTTGGAAGTATGGGAGACGAGGGAAATTACTTCTATGAGGCACTAGGATTTTTAAAAATTTCTCTATCGGACTCACCATTCAATTTCTCGAAAATTAAAAAAAATCAATAATAGCTAAAATGTATTATGCATAACAAATTTTAATGTTACACGGTATTTTTTGAACTTCATGACATGAATTTTCTTTATATTTTTTTTTTTGGATTTTCTATGATTTATGCGATAGGCTGGAACAACATTGTAAGTGCAATGATATCATTTATAGAGAAATCTAAAACTTCAGCATTCAGAACTCGCAACCACAAAAATATTCATTTGCTAAGTAAGTAAAGTTGATTAAGTTCGACACTTAGCTTTTATACGTAAAACCAAGTGTGTATTGTTATTTCTTGTTAAATTATTGAGAAAAAAATAAATTGTAAGAGAAACGATACTGATTATTGAAATAATATTGAGGGTAGCTGCAGATTTCTTCATTAACATGCCGGAAATTTGTTAATCTTGGTTTTCTATCATAAAATCTGTCGAAGAATCTAAAAACGGAGATATGAAATAGAGATCATGTAAATCTAGAGTATCCTGTCAGAAAAATAGACTAAGCATGTAACCCTTTTTTGGTCATAAACACTTTTTACCACTTAGTCATACAGATGATCATTAAATTTAAACGAGCACTTTTTGTCAGAATTTATTCTTTTACAAAGACAGAAGATTTTAGTATTATTTAATATTAGTGCTGTAGCAAAATTCAAAAAACGGTGAAAATTCAGTGAATTTGTGAATTCACATTTTTTTTCGACATTTTTCTTGATATATCCATGCACATTAAGAACACAGCTTTGATACGCTTAAAAAAGCATATTTCATATGAAATTGTTAAAGAAATAAACAATTTATATAAAAATTGCACTTATGGGCAGTTTAGATATATAATTTATATATAACATATATACAAATCCATAGACAAAGTGCAATAACTACAATGTTGTAGAAAATTACAGCAGAAATACTGACTTTTTGAAGGATAATAAGAATTCTTCTAAAAATACTGAAAATTAACATATTTCTGTACTCAATTTAGTATATGCACAGAAGTTATGATTTGGTGTTAGGTTTTTATGCCCCAAAATCTAGATTTTTGTGACATCAAATCTTATTAGTGGATAAATCAAAGACTGTCATTTTGAAATAAGCTCATATCAATAAATATCCATTTAAAAGCCTTATTATAATATGTAACTAGCAAAAAGCCTAATATTTATCAAAATTAATCAAATCAAATGATCAATATTCATGATATGTCATCAGCAATAGCTAATTGATATTTTATTTTGTATTGATATTCATTTTTCTCATATTATACACGATTATATCTCTTTTTTTAAAAAAAGTTTTTATATTAGACATGAAAGTTGAATTAATACAATTTTGTACTAGAGTTTGTTTGTATATTAAATAATAATGATATATACTTCAACATATTGCGTCTCACCATTACCAAAATGTAATTTTGCATACAATTTTCTTTCATTTAACAATGATGTTATTTGAAAAGTGATACTTCCATGATTATTGATTAATGTTCCATCATATATAGGAATGAATGTTAAACAAGACACGCCTGCAGCTGGGTGCATTCGTGGCATTGTGATAAGGCTTATATATAAAGACTTCTCTCGCGATCAGCATTACGTCAAATGAATATTGACCCATTATTTTGGCGATGCGCTAGTTCCAAGTAGAAATGCTTTTGGTATATTTGTATGTCTATATGTTATGAATCATAATCATGGTATTATTGTAAAAAACGTTCTTAGTCATTAAATCAATCCTAGTATCTAAAGATATAATTTAGATTTTTTTGTTTATTGCTAAAATTAAATACAGTATAACTTTCTTTCATATTGTCGGTACTAACAATACAAGATTGTGTTGAAAAAAACTTAAATATGCATGAAAATTAAATTTAATGTGTAAATATGATAAAAATTTCAACTTTACTAATAACATACATAAGTTTCTGATAGTTTAATATAGTTCATATTGATGTGACTGTAAACTATATCAAAAAAATATTTTTAAATATTGTTATGCAAATAATGGGATTTCTAAGGAAAAAATGATTATATTTGTTATATAAAGCAATCTTTTTAATTATTCACTACGTTTATTACATTTTTTGCCGACCATTTACGTAATATGCCTCCACCAAGCAGACGCAAACAACAAAGTCGTGAAGCTAACGAAAAATCAATTGAAGCAAAAAAAACTCCCAAGAAAAGAATGCGCCAAAGGAAGTCGATCCAAAACACTGGACTGCTTCTGTAATTGTTAATGGTGACTCTTATACTCGAGCAAGGAATTTATTTCAAGATAACAATATTAAAGTGCCGAGTGAAAAAGAGTTTTACCGTCATCAAAAAGAAATAGGTAAGGTAATACTAGAATATAAAGAGCAATCTATTAAAAATGCTCAACAAACAATGAAGAAAGATACATTTTTAAGCACTGATTCGCATTATAATGTTGGCAGAAATGCTACAGCGTGCCAAAGTTTAATGATGGACAACCGTGGAAAAGTTGTTGGTGAAACAACTGTTATAAAAAAGAGCTCTGGAGGAGACTTTGAAGGCCAATCCAACATAATGGAAACAGAATGTACAAAGAGGATGATGTCAAATTTTGACTTTACAAAGTCTAACTATTTTTTATATTAGTACATATACACACTTGGGATTCTCATAGTTATATTGATAATTGTCTGTTTGTTAAACAAATTTCATTGTATAATATAAACAGGATATTGAGAATTCCAAAATAGATAGGAAGTAAGATGAATTCAAATGTCTCATTTTATTTGATGAAACATACATATTCTAGCATGCAAACTTATTTTTTTGATCATTACTGGAGCAGTTGAAAATTATACATTCCATTAACCATAGAATATCTAGAAATTTATATGCAATAACGGAAAATAAAAGCAATTTAGGGAATTTAAGAGGAGAGAGGGTCAAAGTTGCTATTTGTCACTTTTCCACAAGAATATAATGGGGAAAAAGTTATCATATAGTTGATCTCATTCACTGAGGTGAGAGATGCATGTAGTGTAATATGTAATGGGATAAACAGTGGGATTACTGCTCTAAGTCCTAGGTTCGAGACACATTGGCTTCATTTTTCTCTTTTTTATTGACGTAAACTGTTCAATTTTTGTGTTCTCCATTCAAATTTCAGAATTTTTTTTGCAGATTTCACGCTACATTCGAAGTTACCTTTTGTAACAACCACCACTGCCTACGAAAGACGAAAGTGTGTCACGATTTCACCCGGAAATCCGACGGTTGTTTAAGAGTAAGCACTTTTGGCACCTACTCAATTTAAGAGCCGGCTTAAGTTTCTAATAAAGATTCTGCAAAAATGAAAGATTTAAAGAGCAAAAAACAATATTTTTTATTCAAAATCAATAAATCGCATCTGTATATGCACTAACTAAAAACAATAATAATTTACCGTCTTTCTTTTTAATTTTCATTTCTTCTGTGATCTCAACTTGTTTTCGATTGTCTTGAGGTATTGGAATAACTGCAAGGCAGTAGGCAGTTGAAAGATGGGACAACGGATTAACAAAACTAGTTTCTATTGTATTTGTAGTTGTATAGTCAAAATATGTATCAATATAACAGCTATCTAAAATCGAAGAGTATGATGAAAATGTAGTATAATCATTATTTATGAATGAGCAATGATAGCATTCTAAGTTACTACCACCAAGTAAGAAAAGCTCGTCACAATTCGTATTATTGATGATATTGTTATAGAACATTGTTATTTGAATTTGAGATTCAATCATTTCATTTACTTCATAATTTCTGTTATAACCAAATGACGAAAAGTTTACAACAATTGAAATTCCACTTTCTATATAAAAGCATGAGTCCCAATTGGCTTGATTGTAACTATCATTTACTGAATAAATTATTTGATTGCCTCCTGTAAGTCTGATTGTATTGCCGCCATAATTTGGAGGACAATTGAAAACAGTTCCTTCAATAAACGAGTTATTATATGCAGCTTGGGAATAAAGAAATTGGGCTCCTTTTGAACCTGTCAAACCTTTACACAAATCTCCGCAAAATCGCCTATTAATCGCAGAATTGGATCCATAAACGTACATTCCGCCACCTGTATCTGGGCTGTAGCAGTTATAGAAAGTAGAATCTGTTTCGAAAAAATCGTAATTACTGCTAGAAATATATATTCCGCAGTTTGATAGATCGTAGAATAAGCATAGATATAAGAAATACTGACTTTGAGATGGTAAAGAACAATTTACGCAGGTTGTAATATTTCCTGAAAATTTTGTTCCAAAATATTTATTCCAGAGATCTGGTAATGTGCCATCTTCATGTTTTGTAGGAGTCATGGTGTATTTTGATGTTTGGATGGATACTAATAGTGAGGATAAGGGTGCACCCACATGTACGTTTATTTGAGAGGAGGAGGATTACCCTCTCAATTTTGAAAGCTTCGTTAACTTAATATCTCGATGAATATTGGATTAAAATTGAATTCGCCCATACCAATATATCTGATACAATATCCTTAAGTTTTACTAAAAAGAATTTTTTAAAATCCCTGCAGATTCGGGGATTTTTAAATTTTTTGATTTTTTTCGAAAATTTTTCGGGAAAAAAAATATTTTCAGAAGAGCCTTAACGGCTAAGTTTTATGTTTAATGTTGAGTATCAAAAAGAATGGGCATCTGATATAGCCATCATATATCCCAGAAGCTAGGGCTGTACAAGATTTAAAAAAACATTGCCGGGTTACCGTAGAGGCCTAAAAAAATCGCGCCTCGGCGGCAAGCCGCCTCGGCATTAAGAATGCGCATCTAAATTTTTATATGTCCTTCTTTCTTTTATTTTTCCCTTCCCTTTCTTTTCTTTTTCTTTTTTTCCCTCCTCTTGCTCTCATTAAAAAAAAAAAAAAAGGGTATTGGGGCTTCCAGGCACTTCGTGCCCTCTAGCCCCGAAGATGTTTAGTATAAAGCCGCTTTTTAACTTCACTTAAAATGCCACGTAAGCTACGTAAGAATATACGTAAGAGGAAGAGAGCATTGAAACATCCAATAGTAAGACTGACACCACAACAACAGTTGCAACAACAAATGCTGAATGACCCCACTATGTTGCAACAAATGTCAAGCAATCCTATGCTTTTAAACCGAGTTCTTGGTGCACAGAGTGGAGGTTTAAGAGCGGCACTTTTAGCGAAAATGGCAGGCTATGGTGGAGCTGCAGACGGAACAGCCTATAACCCTCAAAGTCAAATGAATTTGAGTTCACTCAAAAATCAAATAGCAGATGTCAAAAAGTCAAACATAGACATACAGAAGCAAATAGGTGAAAACGAAAAGAAACTAGAATATGACAGACACACAAAGAAACTCAATGAGTTAAACGTAGAGAAAAAGAAGAAAGAAGAACAACTGAAAGAACTAAGTACAGAGGAATATGCGAAAAAAGTGTCAGAAAAAGCAGCAGAAGTAGCAAAAATGGAACAAGATGTCATAAATTTGAAAAACCATACTACTCGATATAAAGTACTGAAAGATGAAGAGATAAAACAAAAAGCCCTGAAGACATATATGGATAGCGATGAGTATAAAAAGGAAGTTGAAGCAAATGTAAAGGCAGAAAAACTTTTACAGTTGCAAAACCAAACCGTACAGTATGAAAACTTAGCACAAGAAAGTAAAAATAACGACGCAGCCATGCAAAAGGCAATGAAAAGCGCAGAATATATAAAAGCTAACAATGACTGGTTAGATGCCCAAGCCAACGCTAAAGCAGCCCAGCTTATAGGGTCAATAAGGACAAAAATACAAGCGGATGAAGACAGTTCAAATGAAGCTTTAACAAATGCTGACTTTAAGAACGCCTTCGAAGCTCTTCATAGTAAGGTGAAACAAGTGAACGACTTCTCATCTGGAAAGAAACTGAAGTCTGAAGGTTTCGACAAAGAGTTAAAAGAAGTAGCACAAAATATGACGAAAATAACAGATGCAGCAACGAGACAGGCAGTTCAAAGTGCCTATGACGCCGTTAGAGCAACTGTTGTGAAAAGTCAAGAAAAAGAGTTACAACAGACCAAAACAGACCTAGTAAATGCTTTCTTAAGAACGAAAAGTCAGATAGGACATTACGCTGCAGATGGAACATATGTGCCAGCTGGTGGAACTTATATACCAGCTGTTGGAATTTATATACCACCAAACCCTCCAAGAGAAGCACCTGCACCAGGACTACCTAACACATTTACATCGTCACATGGACATAGACACAGGCATGCACCAAAACCAACACAACAACCAACACAACAACCAGCACAACAACCACCTCCACAACCAGCACAACAACCAACAGTTCAAAACCCTGCACAACAACCACCTCCACAACCAGCACAGCAACCAACAGTTCAAAACCCTGCACAACAACAACCACAAACAGAGCAAGGACATAAAAGAAGTAGAGAACAAGGAAACCAAGAATTCTTAAAAAGGCTTAAGGAAGACTATGGTTACCCAGATAGTATTGACTTTAGTGACAGATATAAAGAAGCTATTAGAAAGTTCAAGGGAGGAAATACTGACCCGAACCTATTTAGCTTTATGGTTCAGCACCAAATGGGATATAATTTCAAACCTGGAAAATACAAGCTCGCTAAGGGATATGATTTAATAGCATATCATCCAAATGACATGACTGAATTTACTCCGAGATATTTGATGTCAGAGCTAAATGACAATTCAACTCCCGTCATGAAACGCGTAAAAAATAGAGACGGAACGAAAGAAGAAAGGTTTATGAGTCCGGATGACTTAGAAAGGGAAGTTGTTAAAAACGGTCTCGGAATATATGAAATGCCAGCAGATGAGGTACAAGAAACTCCACAGGAAGAACTAGTTCAGATACAACCAGACATGGAAGAAATAGTTCAGCAACAACAGCTAGAAGAGCCTGAAGGAAACGAACAAGTCACTCCTTTGGAAACTAACTTCACAGAACTAGATGAAGATTTGGAACAGCCGAAAAATCTTGACCCTCAACAAGTGTATGCGGAGAATATGGAATATTTCCAAGAGTCTAAAAAAAAAATTCGGCTGACATAGTAGAAGAATATCGAAAAATGTTTGCCGACATACAAAAGACTCCAACACCAGATGAAAATATTCAGCATAGAATGGAAGTACTGAAAGAAAATGTACACAAATACAACAACCCTTTTTACTTACGAGCATTTAACGTTCAATCTTCGGATGAACTCGGTGAAAATAAAAGGTTAAATTTCAAGAAAACATATAGAAATGAAACATTGTTTAAAGTTCATTCAGAACCTAACCAAGATGGAAACAAACCTACTTTTGTTTCTGCAGACGATGGAACTACAATGAGATGGGGTCATAAAGCTAACCCGGATAGGTGGTTCATAAACTTACAACCACAATTCCAAGAAGTTGTAGACGCAATGGAAGTCAATGGTGAACCAGATATAGCTGGTATTTTAAGCGCGGCTTTAATGCCATTGAAAGATATGAAACATGCAGATATTTTGGACCAGTATGAAATGAACATGGCTGATGGAAATATAACACCTGACGTTCTAGAACATTTATCTCAAAGAACTATACAGAACCATAGAGATGGTATATTTGGTGAAGAGTTTAGAAAGAAAGTTAGGGAGGGAGAAGGAAGAGAACCTATTGTACATGACCTTGCAAACGAAAGTTTACAAAATGTCATAAAAACTTACTTTGCAGACGATGAACTGAGAAGGGATGAATATTTAAGAAAACTCAAATGGACAGTACCAAATGAAATGTTAGTATTGAAAAACATGTTCCTTGACAAAATAAAACCAACTACAGAAATAAATGACGCAAGACTGAAAGATTGGGTAAAAGCTTTCCCATTCACAAAAGATATAGTTGGTAACATGGAAAGAAAACCAGAATGGCTACAAAAACATATATTTGGAAACGAGCATATTCCATATGGACAGGCACTGTTTGAAGAGCTTGAACCGGAAACTCAGGAAAGAGTCATGCAAACAATAAGCGACGACTCAAATACAAACTATGACAAACTCTTTCTAGGATATAGGTTACCTGAGATGGGCGACCAGAGCCCAAAGGCAAAAAGGACATGGAAAATTTGCAACATACTAGATGAACATGAGGCAAAGATGCAACAACTTGAAGCAGAGGGCAAGTTACCAAAGCGACACCAAAGAAGAAGAGTAGAACAAAGTGAAAGTAGTGAAGAAGTAACTTCATCTAGTGAAAGTAGTGGCAATGAAGGAAAAAGAAGAGTTAAAAACTCAGTCAGGAAGAAAGTAAAGCTTGGTCCACGTGGGTTCTATTATGACATATAAATCCAACTATTCTATATTTTTACCCATATGAAATGTACGCCGCTCAGAATATAACGCCAACAGTTTTGGATGCTATGAATGGAAATGTTTCCGAATGGTATAACGAATGCGACAATGCCATTAGAAGGTCAGAAATAGTTCCTGGAACTTACGAATATACAACTGCTGTTTCTTATGGAAACGTAGGTGAGTTTGGAGAAGGTTCTTCAACAACAGTAGATATTGCTTGCGACAGGTTTCATATAATTTCTATTGACAACTCTTTCTTATACGTGGAACAAGACATTGAAATAAAACCTTCTGCCAAGTTGTCTGACAAGAAAGGTTGCAATGGAATTTTCTATGTCGGATACCAATATGCTCCAGAAGTTTTCATGGGATATAAGATATATTCTAACTCTGACTTAGTTCAAACAGTAACATGGGCAAACTATGAATGGTTCGCTTTGAGAAACTCAGTACAACCACAAGCTAGAGAACAAACAGACCAGTATGCAACTATTGAGAAAATAAGAAGACTTGACCCTAACGTTCCAGGAGTTTATGTTGACCTTTCTGGACAAACTGCAGCAGCAGTAACCAAAGTAAAATTGAAACTTAGAGTTCCTTTGTCATCTTTCCTCATCTTCAGGTTTTTAAGATACTTGCCAAACTGGGCAGGAAAAATTTCTATCGAACTTACTCCAAGCAAAAATAACTTAGTCATTGCACCAACACAAGACCCATTCACTCTTACTGTAGCTGGAACTGGTGGAGCCAAGTTCTGTGACTTTTGCAAAGACAAAGTTGACTTAGACTTTGGTTTCTCAAACCTCAACACTGAAGTAAACTACTACTTCAATGCTGCTGGAACTGCTTGGGACCCAGTTAAGTTCACATGCGAAAAATTTGAATGCAAGAGAATAGAAAGCAGACTTGCAGTCTATATGTTGGACCCAGATATTTCAAATGCTTTAGCTGCCAAATATATTGCAGTTCCACTTATGTTCCCTATACACCAAATATCTGTCAAAGACTTTGCAGGTGAAGTTGGAAACCAAAGTGCTGACCCAGGTGCAAGAACAGATATTGCCTTAACAACTGCAATGAAACATGCAGATACTATGTTTGTACTGTTCAGACGAACTATAAATGACTATTCTTGTTTCTACAACCCCGGTATTAAATATCATATAAACATAGATGGCAAATACTATCCAAGAGAAGAATATTCTACAGTTGAGGATATGAGGTCATACAACTTGACATTAGATGCTATGAACTTTAACAACAACTTCACAACAACCATTAACCCTGAAATGCAAAGTTCTATTATGCCATATGTGAAAGTATGGACCCATACAGGAGCTCAAAACACTCAATATACAAATGGAGACCGTTCAAACTTTTGGCTTGGCATTCCATTTGCTGACTCAGAAGACTTTATGGGTGGTATTTCAACTGTTGGTACAGTTCAAATACAATATACTGTGACAGAGACGGTCCAAATGAATTGAAAGCAAAGAAGTTTACAAAACCAATAGCACTTTTCACGGAAGATGCTCTTTTGAAGATTCGTTCGATGAAACCTGCTGGGGCTCCTCAGATTGGTATAACGACAGCTTCCATCGAGCAGATTTTGGCAGCAGGTCAGTAAGTTGTTCTTGAACTGACTTCTCTCCGTCAAATATTGACAGTACGCCAGTTTTGATATAATATTGTATTAAAAACTTTCCTTTAGAAATATCGGTCAGTTTTGTTGTTATATTTTTGTCTGCTTCAAGAACTTTCACCATCTCGGTTATACCAACTTTCTTTGCTTTATGAAAATATTTTGGTTCAGCAAAGACTGCTATTCTATAACATTTTCCATTGTTTGTATAAAGAACTATTCTGTCAATGAACTTGTATTGTTTGTGTGTGTAAACTTTGTTTTGCTTCAATTCGAAGAGATACTCAAATACGTCCATCTTTTTATTCTAAGTAAAATGTCATTTCCGAAAAATAGAAGCGTAAGTGTTTCAAAAGGTTTAATGGCGGTGGCAGATGTGAAGTTAAATTCACCAACTCAAACAAACAGTCAAAGTGTTGTTGTCAATGTCAAAGACAGAGATGTTGAAGTGGGGAAACCATACGAAGACGAAGATGGTATAACAATAGTTCCTGTAAAAGAACAACCAACATACCCTGAAGTTAGCAGAGACTTAAGTTCTGTTGCAGATATTCGAAACGACTACCAACAACCTAAAGACAAACTTAAAACTCAGGAGAAGATTTGTCAGGCTTTGGGTATAATGTTAAACTTGGTCGAACACAACCCTGTAAAAGTGAACTCATATGTCATTGCACCTCATGAAGTTTTGAAAGAACTATTGAAACTTTTGACAGAGGCAGACGATATAAACATCAAAGAAATAGAACCCGACATTGCTTGCTGTGGTGTTTCATATAATGTCATTGACAAGATATACGTTATGAAAGGAGGTGAAACGTTGAACTTAAAATATAGTTTCCCAGACGTCATAAAAATATTTGACGACCACAACATTTCATTAAAATTTACTTGCTAAGTAAAAATGTCAAAACTTCTTGAAAGATGTTTGAAGAAAAACAATATAGACTTTATTTCATGTAAAGGACTTTACACACTTTTGAACGATATGAAAGACCCTGTTTTGTTTGTTCGTGTAGACAAAGGAAAGTTCTATGTCTTTACAAAATATTTGAACTTCTTAGACAGAGAACTTCAAGAAACGCCATGTGAAAGTTTAGATGAAGTTCTTCTCCTTTCAGAAAAACTTTTAAATATATGTAAATGGCAGAAGACATAGTGGTTTATACTATTACGACTAAAACCCTGAGTCATATAATTCTATAACAACAAACTTACAAAGTCCTCAAGGACGATATTGTAAACTGACCTTAAACACGATGACGACTAAAGCCTGTTTTGCTCTTTTGACACCAGAAGACTTTGTTGTTGTGAATGGTAAAAAATACTTCTTTGAAGATACTTACTCAGATATACCACCAACAGGTTTTGTTGACTTATTTAATACTTTAAGGACGGATGTAACATGTGCTGGCAACTAGAGCAGGTTTCATTATGTTTGGATGTCCGACTGAGTTTAGTATAAACGATATGAGCTATAATACAAAACTTATATCTGGTTTTTACTACCAACAGTTTCCTATAACAGGAAAAGGTGTCATACAAGGAATGTCTGTTCCATTGACTTTAAGTACACCTATTTTATATATTGTTTCAAACTTAGGTTCAAAGTGCTATTCGAATGTCGACAGAAACTACTATGACCAAAAGATACTCATGCGTATAAACAACACTTTCTCTGCTGGTTTGCCTATTGTTCATTCGAATGCAGAGTTTTCAGCTTTAGTAAACTCAAACACTTTAGCAAACATAAACTTAACCTTAGTTGACGCAAACTTTGTTCCTGTAAAACTTTTATGTCCTATGTATTTGTCAATGACGGCAGAAAGTTTCGAATTGGAAGATGCAACTGGTGAAAGTATTGTACTACAAGAACAACTTCAACAACAAATAGCTCAAGAACAACAAATGCAACAAATGGAACAAATGCAACAACAAATCTCAAGAATAAAAAAATATTTTTTTTTATTTTTATAAAAAAATGTACAGAATAGACGTTTCAGATTTTTATGACTTCCAAGCGTTCAGAAATATGTGTCCATTTAGAGACTATAACAAAGCAGTCGAGAATTTGAAACGTTTAGTCATTTATGTCGACTCTGCCCCAGAATGTTATGTCATGAAAGAATGGGATGTAGTCTTTAACAAACCTAAGCGACAATAGTTTCAGAACAAGAATGTAAACAGAAACTTAAGAAAATAAAAGTCGTACAAGTTGGTATGAAGATGTTAGATGCTTGGGATATCTTATTGTCAAAGTTAGAAGATTTTTCAGTTCGTGGTATAAAGTTCTATACACCATCTCCAAACTTCTATTCTATCTTCACTGGATATAAATACGAACAAGTAGAATGGAAAGAAAATGTTATAGAAGCTTGGTTAGACCATGTCAAAGAAATTATATGCAATGGAAACGAAAGAGTCTATGAGTATATCTTATGTTGGTTTGCAAACATCTTACAACATCCAAGTGCTAAAAATGAAACTGCTCTCATAATTGGAAAACAAGGAACAGGTAAGAACACTTTCTTTACAGATATCTTATGCAAACTGTTAGAGGGCTATTCGAACCCGAATATGACAAACTTAGAAAACATCTGCGGTAAATTTAACTCTTCAATAGAGAATATGAAACTTATAGTATGTAACGAACTTCAAAGTATAGATACAACAAAGTTTTGAACTCAGATGCTTTGAAGAGTCTTATAACAGACAAAGTTGGAGTTGTTGAAAGAAAATATAAAGACCAAAGAGTTTGTGAAAATGTTGCAAACTTCGTCATGGTTTCAAACAACGCCGTTCCGATGAAGTTAGAAAGTTCTGACAGAAGATATGTAGTTGTCAGAACGTCAGAAGCTCATATGCAAGATACAGAATATTTTGACGACTTAGCAGAAACTTTGACATCTGACTTTTACAACCACTTGTTCTCATATTTCATGACATTAGATATTTCTAAGTTCAATCCAAGACAAATTCCACATACCGAAGAGAGACAAACATTGTTAGAAGCAAACAAGAGTGTATATGAACTGTTCATAGATGAAACTGACTTTGAGTGTTTAGATGAAAGGTCATTGTACGATTCGTATAAACAGTATTGTCAAGAGTATGGTTATATGACAGCGTCTAAACGAACATTCTTGGCAAATGTCAAAAGTCTTTTAGACGTACAGAATGGTGTATATACAAAGAAAAATTTTTCTGAGTAAATTTTAAAAAAAATATTTTTTTTATCCGATAGAAAAGATGACGAAATTCATCTCAGTCAACAAGTACATGTCAGGACTTAAAGAAGAACTAGACCCATTCACATATTTGAATGTTTACTTCTACCATTTTGAAAAGTCTACATTTGACAAAGTTTGGAACATCGAACCAGTTAAGTTTGCTATTGTGACTAAAAATGGTGCGAAATTTGAAGACTTAGACATAGAAGGTTTGTTAACAGTCAAAGAAAGTTTTGACAGAAGGTTTTCAAACCTTAAAGAAGGCAAAGCATACAAACTTGTTATACCTTATGAACCAAAGAAAGCAGACGACTATGAATATTATGAGTCTAAGATAGTTGAAGTTCAAGGTAAATTGGGTAAAAAGATTTTAGAGTCTAAGCCGGTGTTTGCTCCTAAAGAGGAAGAGAACATTGACATTGACCCAGAAATGTTCTAAAAATAAAATTTTATTTTTACATGTCATATCTCTTCTCTGGCTCTGGTTCTTTCTTCTCTTCTTCTACTTTCTTTTCTTTCTTTTCTCTCTTCTTCTTCTCTGGTGGAGTTATGTCAAACTTCTCAGAACCATATTTTTGTAAAAGTGCTTTGTCATTTAATAGCTCTTCTATTCTGTTTTCTATTTCATTTTCAAGAACAGCGCATGTGTCTTCTTTGCATTCTAAGAAGTTTTGTTGGACTTCATCTCTCCAAGAGGCGTCATCTCTGTCAACAAGTCTGTCATTGACAAATTTTAAGACTTCTCTGCTTAAGGTTTTATGGTTCTTGTCATATTCCCAGAAACAGAACTTTAGAACAAATTCACCTTTCTTGTTTACACTATGTAAGATTTTATGGTCGACAGATGTTTTGCTGTCGAAAAGCTTGTCTCGAATATAGATAGCGAAATCGCTAGACATTTCCTAAAAGATAAAAATTTTAATTTTTCTAAAAATATGTTAGAAAAAAAGTTTGCTGACATTGACAAGAAATTTGAGAATGTTTTAAACAAGAACAAGAGGAAGTTGGAAAATGCTCAGATAAAACCCATACATGACAAGTTCTTATTTGCTCAGAATGGTATAACAGGTCTAATTGCACCACCTGGGTCGGGTAAGACTTTCACTTATCTTAAAATGGCTGCACAACAACAAGAACTAGATGAGAAGAACCCATTCTATGAGTTAGTAGTCATTTGTAGTACTTCTGGTCAATTTGACCAAACCGTCAATTCGTTCAAAGATATTATAAAAAAGTCTAAGTTAGTATGTATAAAAGACTCTGAGTTGTTAGATTGGATAAAGAAGTACCAAAGAAGAGTTTTGAAGTACAATGCTATAAATGAGTATGTCAATTCTAAGTTTAAAGACCCAAATGAGGAAATGCAGAGAATATTAGAGAAGAAACACTTCAGAAACAAACAGAAAGAGATAGAATACATTTCGAAGAAATTGCAATCTTACGATTGGAAGACTTACCCTCACAGATGTCTTCTTATCTTAGATGACTTTGCTTCTCATCCTTTGTTAAAGAATAGAGAACAAGACATGTGTCGAATTCTTAAGAAGCTCAGACACTTTAACATTTCAGTTGTCATTTGTGTACAGACAGCAAGAGTTTAAGTAAGGATGTAAAGAGAATACTTACTGATATCATACTTTTCCCCGGATTGTCCGAAGACGATTTCATGGAACTTATGAAAGAGTCCATGGCAGGTAAGTTTGACAGACATGAACTATGGGAGAAGTACAAAGTCATACAAGACCCTCATACTTCTTTCAGAATTCACATCTACGCAAACAAAGTTCAAATTGTAAAAAGTCAAGCGTAAAAATGTAAGTGTTTGAGTCTTAGTCTGTTGTGGTGCTGGGGCTGTCGGTTCTTCTGGCTTTGGAATGGACTCGGTTGGTGGTACGTCACATTCGTTTGTGTCCTGTCGGAAGGAAGGACTTTTCCTGTCGGAAGGAAGGACTTTTCCTGTCGGAAAGAAAAACTTTTCCTGTCGGAAAGAAAAATTTTTCCTGTCGGAAAGAAAAATTTTTCCTGTCGGAAAGAAAAATTTTTCCTGAAGGTCGGCCAAAAAGTTCTCAATTTTCGAAAATTTGAATGGTTTACGGACGGACAACTGGAAAAATTTTTCCTGTCGGAAGGAAAATTTTTTCCTGTTGGAAGGAAAATTTTTTCCTGTTGGAAGGAAAATTTTTTCCTGTTGGAAGGAAAAACTTTTCCTGTTGGAAGGAAATTTTTTTCCTGTTGGAAGGAAAAACTTTTCCTGTCGGAAGGAAGGACTCGGAATGCCAGAAGGATTCGACAAGACAATTTACCATCTAGAGCTACCTGAGCCATCTTTGGTGTCAAGCTTGAAAAATAAATGGTTCATTTACTCTTCCTCTTTGAAGTTGTCAAAATACTCTGTTATTTTTTCCTTCAGTAGCGGCAAATCTTCTTTGAATGTAAGTATTGTACAACCTTTCATATCATAGTGTGTTTGAGGTAACGTATCTTGAACTATCTGTTTAACATCTTCATTTGGTGTCATTGAAATCGGTAAGTTTTCGCGATAGAACCAATTTCTGTCAGATTTGTAAATCTTAGCTAAGTCGTAAAAGCTTTTGTTGTTTCTTCTGACTAAATGCAACATAACCATATCTCTGTCTTCTTCATTTTCCATCTCTTCAGTGTAAATCATATACTTATAGTTCTTTTCCTTTCCTTTTGGTACCGAACGTGGTATTCTTTTCTGTATGTTTTTGTCTTTTGCTTCAAGCTTGTTCTCTAGCTCTTCACGTTCTTGTCTATGAAGTTCGTCAAGAAGTCTGTAAATATACCAAGCGTAACGAGGTGAAGCCCACATTGCAACAGCATTTACAAGAAGTCTATGTACATACCAACCTCTCAAACCATTTGGCAATTTTTCACGATTTTCATAGAGTTTTGGCGACTGGGGTTTTTCTCCCACTCGCTGTTCTTCACTGTTTTTATAGAGTTTTGGCGACTGGGGTTTTTCTCCCACTCGCTGTTCTTCACGATTTTCAGAAAAAAGTCTGTCTCGCTGTGCTTCGCTCAAAAGTTCAATAGTGCTTTGGTTCCTAAACCAGTCTTTAGGAAGCTTAGTATCTGGAGCAAAACATGCTGTCAAAATACTTTGCATTTGGTACATGTCATCTTTGACCGAACGAATGAGACGTAACTGTTTGTTATACTGAACCCACTCGTATTCTTCACTTATGGCTTCATGAACGATAGCAGTTGTTGTGTTCTCTGTTGTTGACATTTCTGTTCTTACATACAAAATAAAAAAATAAAAAAAAATAAAATTAGCGTTATTTTCTATCTTGTATAAAAGACCAAAAATAAACGCTTTACATGTATTTTTCAGCAACTTCGTCAAATACTTTTATAGCTTTGTCGATCTCATCTACTTCAAACGTTTCTTTACCTCTCGTGGGAGCACCATACAATTTCTCAAACTTTTCAAGTAGTTCTGTTTCAGCAGCTCTCATATCGTTAACAAACGCAACCTTAACTCTATTGACTATACTGTCATATCTTTGAGTTATATTAAATGTTCTTCCTATCTTATATCTCTTTGTATTGAAGTCCTTCGGTTTCTGAACGATGTAAAGTAAGCCTTCACTGCAACGTTCCGTATCGAATGAACCATATGTTATGAAATTATATCCAACAACTGGGTCAATCCAGAACAAAACTACTGGTATAAGACTTTTGTCTATAAGATATGCTCTTGTTCCATAGAATCTTACCGATATCATAAGCTCAGGATTTCTTGTCAAAATTTTCTGAGTAGAAGCATTTCTAACCCAGTCGTGTGCTTTCTTTCCTTCAGATAGTGTTAAAATGTCTGACAAAGAATATTTTTTGTATTTCTTTGAGTATCTTACGTTTAAATCACCTATTCTAACCACTTTGGTCTCATTGTCTATCTTTTTAACTGTTTCAAACTCAGTGCTTGTCATTTCCTGTCTTTACATACAAAATAAAAAAAATATTTTAAAAAAAACTAACGCTATTTTTTATCTTGTATAAAAGATATGATTTCAGGGATTTTTTTGACGAAGTGCAAAAGTTCTCTTCGTCAAAAAAATACAGTTATATCATGAAATTTGGTCATTTTTTCACGATTTTCATGAGTTTTAGGCGACCCCGGGAAAAGTCGGGGTCGCAATTTTTTACGATTTTCATAGAGTTTTGGCGACCCCGGTTTTTTCCCTACTCGCTGTTCTTCACTGTTTTCATGTGTTTTAGGCGACTACGGTTTTTTCCGTACTCGCAATTTTTCACGATTTTCATGAGTTTTTTTTACGATTTTCGAATGGAATCTCGTTCCTCGGTTTTCCGCGGGACGCAATTTTTCACGATTTTCATAGAGTTTTTTTACGATTTTCGTACGGAATCTCGACCCGCGGTTTTCCGCCGGTCGCAAACATATGAGGAAATTCATGAAATTTGGTCATTTTTTCACGATTTTCGTACGGAATCTCTACCCTCGGTTTTCCGCGGGTAGCAAACATATGAGGAAATTCATGAAATTTGGTCATTTTTTTCAGCAAAAATATATTTTAGATCTAACCAGGTCACTCGGTCACTCGGTCACTCGGTCATTTTAACTTCTCTGAAAAAGTGTGACAACATGACATTTTGACAACAGTCCAGGAAATAGACTTCTTCGTAAATGTTTTTGTTGAGATTTCTTCGTCAATGAGCGTAAATCAGACAAAAATGAGTTTTGGTTGAAAAAACAGGTGGAGCCAAAAGTGGCTCGACCTCAAAACAAGCATTTCGTGAAGAATATACCAACCCGCGGAATTCCGGCGGTTGCTTTTTATACAAAACATTTACGAAGAAGTCTCAACAAAACAAGCATTTCGTGAAGAATATACCAACCCGCGGAATTCCGGCGGGTGCTTTTTATACAAAACATATACGAAGAAGTCTCAACAAAACAAGCATTTTGTGAAGAATATACCAACCCGCGGAATTCCGGCGGTTGCTTTTTTATACAAAGTTCAACGGGTGAAAGAATACGAAGAAGAAGTCTTGACAAAACATAGACAAGAAAGTTCATGAGAAATTAGATGAAGAAGTCTCAACAAAACAAGCATTTTGTGAAGAATATACCAACCCGCGGAATTCCGCGGGTTGCTTTTTATACAAAACATTGACGAAGAAGTCTCAACAAAACAAGCATTTCGTGAAGAATATACCACCTGCCGGAATTCCGGCGGGTGCTTTTTATACAAAACATTGACGATGAAGTCTCAACAAAACAAGCATTTTGTGAAGAATATACCAACCGCCGGAATTCCGCGGGTTGCTTTTTATACAAAACATGTACGATGAAAGTCTTGACAAAACAAGCATTTCGTGAAGAATATACCACCTGCCGGAATTCCGGCGGGTGCTTTTTATACAAAACATTGACGAAGAAATCTATCTCCTGTGTTGTTGTCAAAATGTCATGTTGTCACACTTTTTCAGAGAAGTTTAAATTACCTGGTGACCTGGTGACGTAGTGACGTAGTGACACCTAAAAACCATCTAACCTAAAATATATTTTTGCCGAATTCAATAAAAATAAAATGGTTCATTTACTCACAATATTTTTGTACAAAACGACCCCAAACTTTTAACCTCTCTTCTGCAGCTTCTAATGAAACTTTAGCGAGTTCATATTCTCTAAATTCTCTCTTTAAATCTTCTTGTTCCCATTGGTCTAGTTCGTATGGAGAATCTCTATAACCAGAACATATCTCATGTTCATGTTCTATTTGTTTTTCATGCATTTTTCTAACTTCTTCTTCGAACAAAGGTTTTGCATTCTCTACTGTATCTTCAAGTTCTTCTTCATCTAATTTCTCATGAACTTTCTTGTCTATGGAGTCCAGAATTTTTCCAACTGCTATACAATATTTTGGAGAAGCCCACATTGCTATATAGTTTGTAAGTCTTGGGTCTACATACGTTCCTCTAACCTGTTTGATTTCATCAGGAATTCCTGCATGAACTGTGTATAAAAAGCAACCCGCGGAATTCCGCGGGTTGGTATATTCTTCACAAAATGCCTTAAAATACTCTTCCCAAGACTTATTTTCCAACAACCTTCTAAAGTCTTTCCTAAACTGCTGACACATATTTGTTGCATTTATATAACCATCCTTGTCTCTACGTAAGACTTCAATACCGTTGTAAGTGCCTTTTGTGAATGTTTCGCCATTAGATTTGTTCGTGAACGTTTTTGCTTCGACTGTCATTTCAGTTCTTACAATAAAAATAAAAAATATTTTTTGGTGGTACGTCGGACATTCGTTTGTGGCTTAACCGTCGGACATTCGTTTGTGGCTTAACCGTCGGACATTCGTTTGTGGCTCGACCTCAAAACAAGCATTTTGTGAAGAATATACCAACCGCCGGAATTCCGGCGGTTGCTTTTTTATACAAAATTCAACGGGTGAAAGAATACGATGAAATTCATGACAAAACATTGACGATGAAGTTTATTTCCTGTGTTGTTGTCTAAATGTCATGTTGTCACACTTTTTCAGAGAAGTTAAAATGACCTGGGGACCGAGGGACCGAGGGACCTGGTGACCTGGTGAGATCTAAAATATATTTTTCAATACTTTTTCAGCACTTTTCCGTAGTTGTATATGAAAGACAATTCGAGATAAAAGTCATAGTACAATGGTATTATATGCTGCACACCGTTTGTTGTGAACCAAACTTGAAAGTCAGAGAAACTGTTACTAGGTGGTTCGTAGAATTTAGAAGCAAAGTCATAAAAGTCCTTACCGATACACAGAAAACTGTTGTTGCTTGAACTGAAACTTGCATGACACATGACATTTTGAGGGTCAAACACGTTTCTATAAACTGTCAAATCTGCTGGTGGAAGTATAAATTTAAATGGACCATCTGGTGGCAATGGTTCGTTCTGGTTTAGTAACCGAAGAAATTGTGCCCAAGAACGTCTGTCTACTCCCCAATATAAAAACTCTGTATCTCTTGGAGGGTTAATTTCAATCTTTTGAAATGAAACTGTGGAGTTCATCTTGTCGTATTCTAGCTTCAGATAGTATGTTCCATTTAGTAAAGAGTGGTATTTTTCTTGAAATTCCCAGTAGTATTTGTTTATTTGAGTTTGAAAGTCATTTAGAGTTTTTTCAAGACTTTCGTCTGAACGAATTGTAAAGATTTTCATTTCATCAAATTTTTCTATTAGACCGTCAGAACCTTTATACTGACCATGAAAATATACTGCGAACATGAATGCATTAGTTCTATTTGAAAACAAAACTCTTCTAAATCCTATTGCCTTTGCATCTGAAGGACTTTGAAGCCAACGAATTGGATAGTCAAACCTGTAAGATCGGGATGAAATTTCTTCATCTGAAATATTCCTACCAGCGTTTGTAAAGATATAGTCTAACGGTTTTGTATCTGCTACTTTTGTTCTTTGTTTTTCAACCTGAAGCATTTAATATATGTAAAAATATACTGTTTTAAAAATGTTTTAAAATGGTATGCAATTTTTTATTTCATGCAATGTTTTATTTCTGTGCCGTCTTCAAGTATTCCCCAATATTTCCTTTTCGATATTACATGAACTTCGGAAAATACCTTGTCTAGCTTAAAACAGCCCATCTTTTCACCGACCATTCCCATTTCAATGAGTTTGTTATAGCCTTCTTCGTTCGTCATGAGCGCATCGATGTTCTCATAGTATACCACAATTTTCGATTTGACATCGGAGAAGAATTTGTTGTAGTTGTCAAGGACTGCCTTTGCGAACTGAGGGTAAGACCAATGTTCGACAATAGGTTTTACTGTGGTTACTAAGCCATTTTGACCTTCGGTGAACTCGTATTTCAAAACAAAAGGAGAAAACCTTTCAACAAAGTTGTCGACCTTCTCATGGTGTTTACTCTTCATCTTTTGAGGTTTTTTAATAGAATATCCCCATGTCGAATTCATAAGCAATTTGAGTGTCATTGCAAGTTTGGGGTTTGAAGCTTTCCTAATATCATACATTTGTTGTATGACTTTTCCAACTGTATAGTTCCTTCCCGGGAACTCACCTTTTTCGTTTGGAATTCCAGTCGGAATATATTGGACAAACCTCATGTACGCAGCGTTAAGGTCGACATAGTATATCTTTTCGTTTGAGTCGAACTTGTCGCAACCAATGGGTCCAGTTCGTGGAAATTCAAGTGAGTCTCTTATCTTTTGAGAAACTTCTCCTGTTATCTCATAAACATCGTCGAAGCAACCTGTTTCATATAAAACCTTCTGACCTAACTCAGATGCTCTCCAATACAATTTGACGTCAATTGGATGTCTCAATGGAAGTTTGTTTATAGCATCTTGAAGTTCTTGCAACCTCATTGGAAGTTCTTCTGGTTCAGGTTGGTATCCGAACAATCCAACTCCTTTTGGAACTGTGTACTTCTTTTGTGCTATAACTTTGTCTGGAACAACTTTTGGTCTTGCTAACAATGAAAAGTTTGTTTCGTCTTTTGGTACAAAACTTTCTGTCAGCTTGTCATCTGGAATTGGTTCCAACAAGCCTTTCTCGAAAAGAATGTTAACAGCTCTGACAATGTTGCACTTACCTTTTCCGAACAATGGGTTTGTAAGACTTTCGTTCAACATGAAGTGGTTGTGGACAAGTACAATCTTCAACCATGGCAATTTGAAGTCAACAACATAGTCGTCATGTGAAGAACCTTTCTCAGTCGGTATGTTAACGCGGATATTGACATTTGCCAACGGTGCAATTTTTGTCAATTGACTTCTGAGAATGTACCTTGTTTTCACACATGACTCAAGATACTTCACTTCTCATCTGTAACAAGACCAGAGTTCCTGAGACATGTAAGAATACAAGGTTCATTGACAATTGTTTCAATTGAATTGTAAATTCCATACCTTGTCAGGTTAATGTCAGACTTATTTCTGAACGGGAAGTATCCAGCATGTTGTCTGACTGCTTGAGGGTTGGGTTGGTACCATTCGAACTTCACGCTTGCAATTCCTTCAATTGCATTCAAAATATCTGAGTCGGAGTCAAACATTTGTTCTCTCTTTGTAGTCTTGAAAGCGTCAAGAAGTTGTGCGGCTGTTGTGACATTGCCATGTGCATAGTAAATATGACCATCCAAATCTTTTACGGTTAGTCTGAGATTGTATCCTTTCTTATTTCCGTCTTGAATTGCAGCAAGTACACCCATGAAGCCTTCTTTGTTCTTTCCTTCGTCAAAGTTTACTGTAAAGGTTCGACCAGAAGTAATTTTACTTCTAACTCACGATACTTTTCATATGCATATCTTGTTCTTTCCATGGGAGCATGTGCGTCTTCACCTTTTCCTTTTTTCCTTCTCAAAGGATGCAATTGTTCGTCATGTTTCCAGTAGAATCTGGCAAAGCCGTCGTGTCCTTCAACTTGAGCTCAGTAACATCGAAAGGCATGTCCATAAGACGTTCTTCTTCTAACCTCTCTAGTCTGTTTGGATAATTTGCGCGTGCTGTTTCTAGTCCATTTCGTAGCGAAGACCAGACAGTTTGTCATAGACTTTTATCTTCCCTTCCTATATTTAAACTTCTTCGAAACTCTCCAACCATATCTTTCTAACTCTGCTTTTATTCTAGCAGATTTTCTATCCATTCTATATGGGGGCATTTTTATAAAAATAAAAAAATATACTGTTTTAAAATGGTATGCCATATAGCTTCTTGAATTTGTTAAGAAATATTTTAACGTTTTTTCCATCTGTATCTCTAGTGTTTACATAAGCATAGCCTTCCTTAGTAAAATATACTTGTAATTTCCTATAGTTTACGCCGGTATAAAAGTAGAAAGAGTCTTGTTCTTCGCTATAGTAGTAAAACTCAAACGTATGCTCGCCATAGTCTGTAATTTCAATTGTTTCATCTTCTAGTTCGTCGACAAATTCGAATACAATATCTCCAAATTTGCCTATGTTCTTACTGTTTTCAGAACAAGTGACCCAACGCAAGTTTTCAAGTCTATTGTCGTTTCTTATACGGTTTATATGGTCTACAAAAGGTAAATTGTTAGGGTTCGGTATAAAATGAGTTGCAATGACAACATGTTTTAAATAGCGTTTCCCACTCATATTCATAGTAGCATATCCGTCATTTCGCTCACATTCGCTTAAAACTCTTTTTGTCTTTTTGTTTCTGACTTCAAATGACTCACAACAGTGAATTTCATATTTCTCATCTAACAAACAAGTTTCCCAACGGTCTTCTCCAACAAACTCAGCGTACATTTCAAATAAAATAAAAAAATGTTTTTTTAAAAATATTTTGTTTTAAATGGTATGCCATTTCATATTTCTCATCTAACAAACAAGTTTCCCAACGGTCTTCTCCAACAAACTCAGCGTACATTTCAAATAAAATAAAAAAATGTTTTTCCTTTACTTTACATAACCACTTGCTGCCATAAGTCTTTGACGCCAACCCATACCAGCTAATGAAGGTTGACTTGGTTTAGTTTCAATACTAAACTTTGGTTTTGGTTTATCTTCAGTTTTTGGCTTCCCTTCTTCTATTGGTTTTTCGTCACTTTTCGGTTCATCTGACTTTACCTCACTTGCTGGAACAGTTGTGTCGTCAACATCTTCATAAATATCATATGCCATCTGTTTCTGTTTTCCTTTCAACTTTTTGTGTTTGTTGTAAAGTTTAGAATATTTCGACTCTAAGTCAATGAGATGTTCTATAATGAACTATTGGTCAGTGAAGTAAACTTTTCCATCTGTTGTCTCATAAACTCCTTCAGACTTCAATATTTTATTTGTGAGAGTCTGTTTCTTTTTTGAGATACTTGCCGTTCCATTTTTATGAAAAGTGACTTTGTAGTTAGGGTTTGTATTTCCAGACCTGGCATTTTCTATTATTGAATTTTTCTCTTCATCTGTAAGTTCTTTGACAGGTTTTGACAATGGTTCTGAACTTTTTGTTTGTGGTGTCAAATCTACCGTTTCAACTTCTTCGGTCATTTCATCTCAGTAAAAAATTTTAGTTTGGTTTGTTTTCAACTGGTTGTTGAGGTTTTTTAAGTCGGTCTAAAACTTCCTGAGGTATAGGAAGAACTTGACAAACACGTGGTTGTGTAACTGCTGGAAGCCGACAAAGCCATCTTGAGCCCATTTGTCTCAATGCTGTATTGTTCATTTCATCTCAGTAAAAAATTTTACATTCCCCACGTTTGAGGTGGTTGAGGTTGGTTGTTGTTTACCCACTGTTGTGCATGGTTATATCCTCTGTTAAAGAATCTTTCACCTTGGTCCATGTAGTGTCCTGCTTGGTTATAGTAGTCATTTGCTTTGTTATAGTAGTTTCCTGCTTGTCTTCCTACATTGTCCATCCATCCTTGAACTTTTCCTCTTGTTTCAGGATTTGGAATAAGATTTGCTGCATCTCGTGCTACCTCCCAACCTTTCTGTACAGTTTGTATAATAGGTTGTGCTTTCTCTTTCAGTATACCTAATGTACTCAAAATCTTCCTTCCAATTCCAAATGCACCTCTGGCTATTGTTCCCACTGCGGGCAAAAATCTAGATGCGACTCCTGCTAATGCGCCAAATAAACCCATTTCTTATGGGTTAAAAATGACGAATTCAAACAAGGACCCGTATGTTTCTAAAGCAACAAAGAAAGCACTCATGGTAAAAATCTTTAGTTCAACACCAAATGCTTGGTTTATGGATATCTTGGAAAACATTCCGAGGTATAGAGAAGATGGACCACCATACTGGCTAATATTTGTTGGTCAAAACACAAGATACTGTGAAGCCATACCATTATGGTCCAAAAATATTTTAGATGTGAAAACTGCTTTGACAATATTCGTTGACAAATACCATCCAACAAAACTGACATCTGACTATGAAAGTTCTTTCAAATCAGACAATATTAAAAACTATCTGCGTTCAAAAAATGTAAACCAATATTTCATTGTCGACCAAAACCATTCTGCTCTTGGTGTCATTGACAGTTGTATAAAAATCTTAAGAGACTTAAACCAACCACAAAGTGGTGAAGCAAATGAAATGTCATATGACGACAAGTACAGACACTTCTCCATGGCAAAGATGAGACAAGTTTTAAATATTTACAATAGCCGTAAACAAAAAGGTTTGGGAAACCACTCCCCGAAGAAATGAAAAACAACCCTGACTTAGAGAAAGACTATATATTTAATAGTTTAGTCAAAAGAGACAAACAAGAAAGAATGCCGGGCTTCAAACTTAAGAAAGGTGACAAAGTAAAAATAGAAATACCTAAACGCGACCCATATGAAAATACTATTGACTATGACAACAATGGGAACCGACAGGTACTCACATTCGTGTTCGTAAAAATAGAAGAAAGTATACAAGAGAATATTATGAAGTTTTAGGCAAACATGGCAAAATGTACACACTGCAAGCAGAAGATAAAACTACTATTGTCAGACCTCGTTTCAAACTTGTCAAAGTTCAAGGTGGTATACTTTCAAAGACAGTTCCTAACAAATATAAGACAACTCCTGACGAATATGCTAAAGAAGTTGAAAATGACGACTAAGCATTTCTATACCATGCGTAAACTGTCATGTAAGGTGGCATGTAGTCTTTACTTTGTCCCGTTGTTTGCGTATACCCTGAAACGCGATGTATATGGTTTCCTCCTCCCTCAGTGTTACTCCAGTAACAATCTATAGCAAACTTAACGTTGTTTTTAACATCATATCCTTTACCTTTTGTCATTGATGACCAATCCCAATATCTATGCTTATGCCAACCTGCTTGAGATGTACTTAAATCTATGTAGTGACTGTGTGCAGGTAATTTTCACCTGAAATCGTTTTACTTCCACCTGTTTCCTTTGAAGAGTTTGCACAATACAAAAACCTGTCGACTATTTGAGTCCAAGTTCCAAAACCAAGTACTACTTCTGGTTTGGTAGAGTTCATTGACGTGTAAATAGAACCTATAGGATATACTGTTTGAAGTATTTCTGTCTTTAACGTTTGAAGCTCTGTTTTGTCAGCTTTTTTATCATATAAATCTTGAGCAGTGAATTTAACTTTGTTTTCATCCTCCATGACATAGACATTTCTACATCTAATGTTTTTATCCGATGTTAAACCTTCTGGAAAGTTAGGAGGTTTAAAATATAATCCATCCCCACCAGTTTCTTCAATCGTTCCTAAAATACTTTCTATACCAACAGTTGAGAAGAAGGTATGTGTATGTCCAACGTCACTTTTCCTGTTTAAGGTTTCTTGTAAGTTTGTAATATTTGCAATGGTATGTGTATGTCCAACGTCACTTTTCCTGTTTAAGGTTTCTTGTAAGTTTGTAATATTTGCAATGGTATGTGTATGGTTCTTATCCGCTTTAAGGTCTAAACATCCTGAAACCCACCCTGTATCGGCTTTAGTTTTTAAAATCTTTGTTGTCCGTTCATGGTACCATTCAACCCTTTCTATAATTTCATTGTCTTTTTCATCCACATATTCCTTATCTGCCTTCTTCACTAACGCACTAGCCACATATGCTAACTCATCGTCAACATACTCTTTGTCAGCTTTGTTGTCAATATCTGCCTTCAAAAGAAGTTCATCTATAGGTTTCTCGTTTAAAGTTCCTTTTGTTGGATTTATACAAACAGTATGGTTCTTACTGTCTTGAAATAGAAACTCGTCTGTCAATGGGTTTAATGTCAGTTTTAAGTTTCCTTCTTTCAATGACTCAGATATCTTAGAATAGTTGAAAAGTTTGTTGTGTTCTTATTTAGAGCTTGCAAAATGAGTTGTCGGTTGTGTTGTATTTCTCTCATAGACGCTGTTTCTTTCGACATTTTATTCTAGATAAAATATGCTTTCAATAGAAAAAGAAAATTCAAGAGTTGCTACAACTAAACCATTAGATGAACTTTTTACGAATGTCGGTCAAAAGTTTGAGACAGAGACCGTAAAGCATGAAGGCTATCGTTTTGACTACCCACTAAGATGGTTAAGAGACCCATCCGTCACAAAAGCTATTGGCTTTCGTAGAATGAAGTTCATTTCAGAAGCCATACATGGTTTCCCATTTACGGTCGCTTTTGAAATTCGATACTATAACAAAGAAAAACGTACGTATGAGAAATTTGAACAGGGAAAACTTTTACAAGTTAGTTTGCTTGTAAACTTAGAAACAACTCTTCAAGCTTTTCAAAAAAAATAAACGATATCTATCTCGAATATGCAAAACAGTACAACATTGACGAAGGAGAGTACCATCTCGATATTATATATGACAGGAAAAATGCAACTGTTAAAATCAATAGAATAGAAGACCTTGGAGAAGACGTTTATATTTCTACAAAATATAACAACTTGGCATGGTATAGATTTTTGAGGATGTTAAATCAGCCTGCAGAATATCCAGTACACCCGAACTTTTATGAAGTCGAAAACCCTAATGGAACATATGAAAATGTTTTCGACTCAGATGCTATTATAGTTCATGCTTCATTTTCTGGTGCACAAAACTCTTTTTTATGCTTGGCAAATGACTTTTACGAAAAACCTACAAAGCTATATGAACCACCGAGTGGAAGTATTTCAGACTTTCAAGTATGGTTTACAACAGATGGAAGAAAGAGAATAGTTCCATTATACCATGCGTTTTACTTAGAACTTAGTCTCATATACAACTACTATCGAACGGTAAAAATATAATTTTAATACGGTTGAGGTGTTGGATTTGGTTGCCAACTAGACTGTGGTGCAGGTTCAGGCTGTTGTATAACAGGAGCTTGTTCTTCTGGTTCAGGGTCTTTAGGTATAATACCAACGAACTGACCTACTCTTTTACCAATATTTTTGACTCCGTTCCAAATTCCTCTTCCTACGGTTTTTATTCCATTCCATATACCTCTTCCAACATTTCGAAAGAAGTTTCCTATTCTTCCAAAGAAACCCATTTTACTATATGTAAAAATCTAATGTCCGCCTAGTCTCTTACGTTTCCTTCTGAGTTCCATAGCATTTTTTAACTGGAGCTCATACATTCTATTTCTCCTCTGGTAGAAAACATACTCTGGGTCAACTCCTGTGTTCGCGTCATCTGCATAGAGTTGTTTATATCCCACTTCAGGGTTTGTATAAAACTCTTTCCATCTCATATTTGCATACCATGGTGGTAAGCCTAACGCAGCGTCATTTGACATGGCAGTTTGCATTTGTACATCTGTTGGCACTTGACCATAGTTTGCCATTGCAGTTTGTATTCTAACTTCATTTGGAATATTCTCTGGGTTTGGTTGTCCAGGTTGCTGTGCATTCGCTAAGTTCTGTGCGTCCATTTAATATTAGATAAAAATATCTCTTACGAGTACATATGCCGAACATTTGCTGGCATTGGTTCATCTTCATATTCTCTATATCTTTCTGCCACGTCAAATAAGTAAATGACACAATGGAAAAAACCTAAAACAAGTAGTCCTATTTCAAACCACATTTACTTACCAATAAAATTTCTTTGTTGTGACACTTTTCCGGTTTATAGGACCTCTCTCATATTCTATCTTATCGTATCTAAACACATAGTCATGTATATCCTCTAACCATCTCATGACACTTTCCAAACCACTTTTATCGGATGTAAAGTAAAAGCATGGATGGTTATGTAAAACGTCTAAAGTTTCTAAAGAGTCTCTCAAAGTCCAGTCTACTTGGTATTGAAAATCCCATGTGTTATAGAACGGCGGGTCCACTATAAAGAAAACATTTTCCTTGTCTTTATATTTTTCATACAACTCTGTCCAACGACATCTCACAAACTCTATACCCTCAATATATTTTTCTATGTCCTCTTTGAAAACCTTTGTATAGTTAAGATATAAAACGTTTGACATAAGTGTTTCAATGTCATGAACTCTTATAGAACCACTATACAATAGTCTAGAAGATATACTATCCCAGTCAATATACTCTGCTTTTTCAAAACCTCTCTGACAGTATTTTTCTTATCTAATGGTATACGTTCCATCTTACCTATAGGTATCTTTTCTTTTAACTCTTTCAATATTTTGTTTGTGTCTGGTATATGTTTGAGACGGTTCATATAGTTGTCGAAGTCATTGCATATAATCTTTGAGTCAGGAAATACAGTATGGCACAAATGAGATATATAGAAACTTCCACCGAACAAATCTACAAATGTTAGACCATTCGGTAGTTTCTTAAGTTCTCTCAATAGAATATCTTTACATCTACTCTTATTTCCAAAGAAGGGTAACGGTGGTTTTGTAAAATTCATTTTATATTTAATAAAAATGTTTTTTTCCTGAAAAGTGACAGAAAAGTGACAAAACATCTTCGGGGCTAGAGGGCACGAAGTGCCTGGAAGCCCCAATACTTTTTTTTTCATTTACCTTTTTTTTCCTTTTCTCATCATTTTTCAAAATTCTAAATTTTTATCAAAAATCTTGCCTATAAAAGCAGACTATGGAACCTTTTAATGCCTCTTAATCAATATTATACAGCATAAAGCATATTAAATGAAAGTAATTACGTATAAATTTATTTTATTATCTTATTTATTAATTCTTTAGCATGTATTGTTTAATATTAACTTTTCTGTACATTAAATATGATATCTCCAAAGTATGAATGCCTTGTAACGAAACGAAAACTTAATTTTATGTTGAATATTTGTCACAAACATTAGATTATTAAAATATATGTTGGATATCCCTTAGTATGAGACTTCATGACTCTTGTAGTATAACGTGAGCTTTGGATTGCAAGCTCTGTGGTTAACGAACATAAATTAATTGTAAAGTTTTCAAAATTTTTCATCGTTTCTATCAGCATCTATTTTCCTTTAAAATAATATATTTGTATGAATACAATATTTAGTAATTTTTTATTTCCCATAATTTCATTCAAAATTTCAGAAAAAATTAATTTCTATTCAATATTATTTCAGCTTCAAAACACTTCATTCTTATAGATGTTGATTCACTAAAGTGTGATACTCAATGTCTTATTTCAATGAAAATTGTTCTGCAAATTTATTTCACTTTTGACCTCACTTTTTCCGTAATTCAATTTTTTACTTTTAATATTTTAGATCTTCATAATATCATTTGAAAAATTAACCATATAAAAAAATCAAGTTAACAATTCACTTTTTCCGTAATTCAAAAATCAAAAATATAAATAATATATCTTTTTATCAAATATTATTATTATATTCTATGAAAAATGAGGTCCGGAAATTTTGCGGATTCCGTAACTCAATTTTACGGAAAAAGTGCAGTAAACTATTCAAAATACGGAAAAATTGGTGTAAACTAATGATTTTACGGTAAAATCACGGAAAGTCCCGGAAGAATATATGTGCCGATATGAAATTATACAAAAATGAATCAAACGCATTTTAAAAGATTGTTCTTGTATTATAAATGCTATTCGCAGATTTATTAGTTGAAGAAAATTACCAAATTTTTGCCGATTTACAAAAAATGATTTACAAAGCATATTTTTATAAGGCTTTAAAAATCTTTAAAATGTGACCGGTGACGGAAATCCATGGTAACCAACCGCGGTTCCCGTTTGGAATGCCATACCAGAAGCAAATAAAATTTTATTTTTTGCAAAAAACAGGCCACCCGGATGTACGTTTATTTGAGAGGAGGAGGATTAAATTTTTGAAAGCACTAAAATTTGTAAATATACTAGTTATATAATAATATGCATTATTTTAAAAAATAAAAATTAAAGCACGTTAAAATCTTTTTTGATGAATTTTTACAAAAGCTACTCAGGATAATGCAAGATATGAGTAGTTAAACATAAATTTCAAATCAGATTTTACTTATAATAAATATTTTAAATTTCCGAAAATTAAGTTCAGATCGACTCTATACGTAGTGTGAAAAAAAAAGACCAAAAACAGAATGTAAAATATAACAAATAATAGTACAAATGTCATAAGTATCCCAAACGACGTCTTAATCCATGTTTTTCTATTCATTCCTCAAGATTTCATAAAAATCTTGAAGAAAAACTTAATATTAGATATGACTTGTATAATAGCAGCTTATTTTAGGCAAGCCCTGCTGAACTTTTATCGTTTATGAAAATTCATAATGTCAGATTTTATTGACAAATTTCATCGTATAAAATCAAATAATTTATACTAAATTTTGTTCAACTTTGAGAGCATACATGAAACTCTGATATATTTGTTCATAAATAATTAGAAATTTGAAAATCAAAAACAACCTCAATAACATTTCAAGATTACGATATTGGGAGTCAAATTTGCTCAACTTCGAATCTATTTTTTTAATAAACACAATTATTATTAGAATTCTCAAGAATAAGCACAACCTAAAAAGGCGTGTGGGCAATTTTAACGACATTTTTTAACGCGATACGAGCGTAAGTCCATAGAATGTGTTTTGAGGGAAACTATAAAAATCCAAAATAGAGGTAAGTGCGCCATTATTACCTGCGAAGTTACATGGAATAAATCGAAGAGTAAGTACAAGATGATCTTGCATCTTTCCAAGTAAATGAAATTTATTAAAATTAAGATGATAATATTCATTTATAGTATGTGTATGATGTGTTTTCAAAATTTCTTCAAATAAAATGCAATGATAATTTGACTGATCTTCGTTTTTATGTGGCGTTCTCAAATTTTGCCAAATAATCGCTGCGTTTTGATGTCTTTGGAACATGTGAGCATCAAGTTTAGAAAGTGAAGGTAAATCTTTAAGACAAATTGGACATTTTTGCGAATATAAACTTTTTTGTTTCAACTTGATTTTTAAGTGCGGAATTTTCTCGGTTTAGCTTTTTAACCATTGATTTTAACTTTCTAATGGAATCTTTATTATTTTCGATAATGATTTGTAAAATTGAAAATAACTTTTGAACTTCATTCATATTTTGATTGTAAAATGTTGTTGAATCGAGGAATTCCTCTTGAATTTGTGAAAGTGTATGCCTGTCTTTCGTTTGGCTCAAAGTTCTAATGTCAATAGACGAAATCGAAGCCCAATTAAAGCCATTAATATCATTAATGACATTATTAGTTGGTTGTGGAGGATTTTGTGCAATCATGATTGTTGGAGGCTGACTTTGAGGCCATAGAAATCTTGATTGCATTTATTTTTTATTTCAAAAATGGAGCAAAAACGTTATTGCCTTGATTTATATTAATTAAAAAAAAAAAAAAAAAAAAAAAAAAAAGGTAGTGGGGCTTCCAGGCACTTCGTGCCCTCTAGCCCCGAAGATGTTTAGTATAAATGAAGTTTTTATTCGGAGGGCTTCCAGGAGCTTTTCACAAATTATATATGTTTTCATGTTTTGTCACTTTTCTGTCACTTTTCGGGTAAAAACATTTTTATTATATATATAAAATGAATTTTACAAAACCACCGTTACCCTTCTTTGGAAATAAGAGTAGATGTAAAGATATTCTATTGAGAGAACTTAAGAAACTACCGAATGGTCTAACATTTGTAGATTTGTTCGGTGGAAGTTTCTATATATCCCATTTGTGCCATACAATATTCCCAGACTCAAAGATTATATGCAATGACTTCGACAACTATATGAACCGTCTCAAACATATACCAGATACAAACAATATATTGAAAGAGTTAAAAGAAAAGATACCTATAGGCAAGATGGAACGTATACCATTAGATAAGAAAAATATTGTGAGAGAGGTTTTGAAAAAAGCAGAATATATAGACTGGGATAGTATATCTGCTAGACTATTATATAGTGGTTCTATAAGAGTTCATGACATTGAAACACTTATGTCAAAAGTTTTATATCTTAACTATACAAATGTTTTCAAAGAGGACATAGAAAAATATATTGAGGGTATAGAGTTTGTGAGATGTCGTTGGACAGAGTTGTATGAAAAATATAAAGACAAGGAAAATGTTTTCTTTATAGTGGCCCCGCCGTTCTATAACACATATGATTTTCAATACCAAGTAGACTGGACTTTGAGAGACTCTTTAGAAACTTTAGACGTTGTACATAACCATCCATGCTTTTACTTTACATCCGATAAAAGTGGTTTGGAAAGTGTCATGAGATGGTTAGAGGACATACATGACTATGAGTTTAGATACGATAAGATAGAATATGAGAGAGGTCCTATAAACCGGAGAAAGTGTCATAACAAAGAAATTTTATTGGTAAGTAAATGTGGTTTGAAATAGGACTACTTGTTTTAGGTTTTTTCCATTGTGTCATTTACTTATTTGACGTGGCAGAAAGATATAGAGAATATGAAGATGAACCAATGCCAGCAAATGTTCAGTATATGTACTCGTAAGAGATATTTTTATCTAATATTAAATGGACGCACAGAACTTAGCGAATGCACAGCAACCTGGACAACCAAACCCAGAGAATATTCCAAATGAAGTTAGAATACAAACTGCAATGGCAAACTATGGTCAAGTGCCAACAGATGTACAAATGCAAACTGCCATGTCAAATGACGCTGCGTTAGGCTTACCACCATGGTATGCAAATATGAGATGGAAAGAGTTTTATACAAACCCTGAAGTGGGATATAAACAACTTTATGCAGATGACGCGAACACAGGAGTTGACCCAGAATATGTTTTCTACCAGAGGAGAAACAGAATGTATGAGCTCCAGTTAAAGAATGCTATGGAACTCAACAGGAAACGTAAGAGACTAGGCGGACATTAGATTTTTACATATAGTAAATGGGTTTCTTCAGTAAGATAGGAAACTTCTTTCGAAATGTTGGAAGAGGTATATGGAATGGAATAAAAACCGTAGGAAGAGGAATTTGGAACGGAGTCAAAAATATTGGTAAAAGAGTAGGTCAGTTCGTTGGTATTATACCTAAAGACCCTGAACCAGAAGAACAAGCTCCTGTTATACAACAGCCTGAACCTGCACCACAGTCTAGTTGGCAACCAAATCCAACACCTCAACCGTATTAAAAAATTATATTTTTACCGTTCGATAGTAGTTGTATATGAAACTAAGTTCTAAGTAAAACGCGTGGTATAATGGAATTATTCTCTTTCTTCCATCTGTTGTAAACCATACTTGAAAGTCTGAAATACTTCCACTTGGTGGTTCATATAGCTTTGTAGGTTTTTCGTAAAAGTCATTTGCCAAGCATAAAAAAGAGTTTTGTGCACCAGAAAATGAAGCATGAACTATAATAGCATCTGAGTCGAAAACATTTTCATATGTTCCATTAGGGTTTTCGACTTCATAAAAGTTCGGGTGTACTGGATATGCTGCAGGCTGATTTAACATCCTCAAAAATCTATACCATGCCAAGTTGTTATATTTTGTAGAAATATAAACGTCTTCTCCAAGGTCTTCTATTCTATTGATTTTAACAGTTGCATTTTTCCTGTCATATAAAATATCGAGATGGTACTCTCCTTCGTCAATGTTGTACTGTTTTGCATATTCGAGATAGATATCGTTTATTTTTTCTTGAAAAGCTTGAAGAGTTGTTTCTAAGTTTACAAGCAAATTCACTTGTAAAAGTTTTCCCTGTTCAAATTTCTCATACGTATGTTTTTCTTTGTTATAGTATCGAATTTCAAAAGCGACCGTAAATGGGAAACCATGTATGGCTTCTGAAATGAACTTCATTCTACGAAAGCCAATAGCTTTTGTGACGGATGGGTCTCTTAACCATCTTAACGGGTAGTCAAAACGATAGCCTTCATGCTTTACGGTCTCTGTCTCAAACTTTTGACCGACATTCGTAAAAAGTTCATCTAATGGTTTAGTTGTAGCAACTCTTGAATTTTCTTTTTCTATTGAAAGCATATTTTATCTAGAATAAAAATGTCGAAAGAAACAGCGTCTATGAGAGAATACAACACAACCGACAACTCATTTTGCAAGCTCTAAATAAGAACACAACAAACTTTTCAAACTATTCTAAGATATCTGAGTCATTGAAAGAAGGAAACTTAAAACTGACGATAAACCCATTGACAGACGAGTTTCTGTTTCAAGACAGTAAGAACCATACTGTTTGTATAAATCCAACAAAAAGAACTTTTAAACGAGAAACCTATAGATGAACTTCTTTTGAAAGCAGATTTGACAACAAAGCTGACAAAGAGTATGTCATTGAAAAAGTTCAAGAAGAACATGACAGAGCAGATGCAACATATGCAACAAAAGAGGATGTTGAAAAGAAAGCTGACAAAGAGTATGTTGACGATGAGTTAGCATATCTGGCTAGTGGGTTAGTGAAGAAGGCAGATAAGGAATATGTGGATGAAAAAGACAATGAAATTATAAAAAGGGTTGAATGGTACCATGAACGGACATCGAAGATTTTAGAAGGTAAAGCCAATACAGGATGGGTTTCAGGGTGTTTAGACCTTAAAGCCGACAAAGAAACTGTAGATATGTTGGCACAAACGGTTTCAAGTCATACCAGAGGTTTAATGGAAGATGGACAACAGTTGAAAGAGCTTGAGAAAGGTGTTACAGAGTTAAGGAATACAAAAGCAGACTCGACATGGATAAAAGGATATGTAGATGCAACAAAAGAGTATATTTTCACATGGACAGAAGGAACATACCCACAAAAATATCATAGACATAGCATCTCTGACGTAAATGAACTTGAAGAAAAGTTATATAAAAAAGCAGACAAAACAGAGCTTCAAACGTTAAAGACAGAAATACTTCAACACTATATCTATAGGTTCTATTTACACGTCAATGAACTCTACCAGACCAGAAGTAGTACTTGGTTTTTGGAACTTGGACTCAAATAGTCGACAGGTTTTTGTATTGTGCAAACTCTTCAAAGGAAACAGGTGGAAGTAAACGATTTCAGGTGAAAATTTACCTGCACACAGTCACTACATAGATTTAAGTACATCTCAAGCAGGTTGGCATAAGCATAGATATTGGGATTGGTCAGGAATGACAAAAGGTAAAGGATATGATGTTAAAGACGAGGTTAAGTTTGCTATAAATTGTTACTGGAGTGACACTCAGGGAGAAGGAAACCATACACATTTCGTTTCAGGGTATACACAAACAACGGGACAAAGTAAAGACTACATGCCACCTTACATGACAGTTTACGCATGGTATAGAATTGCTTAGTCGTCATTTTCAACTTCTTTAGCATATTCGTCAGGAGTTGTCTTATATTTGTTAGGAACTGTCTTTTGAAAGTATACCACCTTGAACTTTGACAAGTTTGAAACGAGGTCTGACAATAGTAGTTTTATCTTCTGCTTGCAGTCTGTACATTTTGCCATGTTTGCCTAAACTTCATAATATTCTCTTGTATACTTTCTTCTATTTTACGAACACGAATGTGAGTACCTGTCGGGTTCCCATTGTTGTCATAGTCAATAGTATTTTCATATGGGTCGCGTTTAGGTATTTCTATTTTTACTTTGTCACCTTTCTTAAGTTTGAAGCCCGGCATTTTTTCTTGTTTGTCTCTTTTGACTAAATTATTAAATATATAGTCTTTCTCTAAGTCAGGGTTGTTTTCATTTCTTCGGGGGAGTGGTTTCCCAACCTTTTTGTTTACGGTGTTGTTGTAAATATTTAAAACTTGTCTCATCTTTGCCATGGAGAAATGTCTATATTTGTCGTCATATGACATTTCATTTGCTTCACCACCTTGTGGTTGGTTTAAGTCTCTTAAGATTTTTATACAACTGTCAATGACACCAAGAGCAGAATGGTTTTGGTCGACAATGAAATATTGGTTTACATTTTTGAACGCAGATAGTTTTTAATATCGTCTGAATTAAAGAACGTTCACAGTCAGATGTCAGTTTTGTTGGATGGTATTTGTCAACGAATATTGTCAAAGCAGTTTTCACATCTAAAATATTTTTGGACTGTAATGGTATGGCTTCACAGTATCTTGTGTTTTGACCGACAAATATTAGCCAGTATGGAGGTCCATCTGTTCTAACTCTCGGAATGTTTTCCAAGATATCCATAAACCAAGCATTTGGTGTTGAACTAAAGATTTTTACACATGAGTGCTTTCTTTGTCGCTTTAGAAACATAGGGTCCTTGTTTGGATTCGTCATTTTTTACCCTATAAGAAATGGGTTTATTTGGCGCATTAGCAGGAGTTGCATCCAGATTTTTACCCGCAGTGGAACAATAGCCAGAGGTGTATTTGGAGTTTCTGAAATTCCGTTCTTGACAATAGTACTTAATGATTGTCCTTCTAATCTTCTCTCTCTAAATTCTTAGCTTGATTCCAAGATGAATTATTAATAAGCACAAAATATCAATTATTGATGATCCAAAAGTAAAACTTTCTGAAAGTTCTTCATAGTTTTTCAAAAGGAAGTCTCGATGATGTTTGAAGGAAATTTGGATGGAGAAATTACAGCTTTCTCTTGAATTCAACAAGAGATTTCTTAGGCGTTCTTACATTCAGGAAACTCTGTGATAACTGAGTTTCTTGAAAACTCTTGAGATTTAGCTTTCATTCAATTGCTTCATATCACCAATTTACTCACACTGCGAAAATATTAATGGTCTTAAACTCATAATCAATCTCAATTTATTACATTGGAATAGCTTCTTCTCAATTGAAATCGACTCAAGATCTTATCTCTATATATCTAAGGCGAGCATATTCAAAGCACCAACAATCCCGGCGAACTAATTGCAATATCTGATTAAATCTGTCCCTTCCCACCCTCAACATCCTGGTTTTGCTTGATGGCCTAGCCATGAACCATCTGAAATAAACCCCTACTTGCAACCCAAGTTTTTGCACTTCATTTGTATTTGTGAATCCACCCAACATTCTTAATAATTGAACGAAATGATTCCGAAAAACACCATTCGAATGAAATCATTGAAATTCATTATCAACAATAATGATCAAGCTGTAGTAAATCAGAAAGGCCATCGGTTTAATAAAACCCTGAGAAATTCTTGTCTAAGCTATGTACTTCATATGAGAATTATATTCATGAAAAAACGCGGAATTATGGGATGAGCTGTGATCTTCATTTATAAATTCCTCTTCATAACAAATACGAAGTTTAGGGAGATTGACACCACTAAAACAACTGTACATGACAGCCCTTTCTACTCAACGATCACTACCTTGACACTAACGCTCATACCAAATTCCCGAATCCCCAACCCAGCAGACAAGCACAACAAACGACTCTCTCAATACCCCTTCACTCACCTAACAATATACGAACTCATCAGCTTACAATAGATCATTGACTATCGGTATTTCATCGATGAGCATTCATAGAAATCACGACAATATCATCTAAAATAACTTTATCTTGAATTAAATTAATCCAATTGCGACAGACTTTCTCATGTCATTAGAATTGCATGCTTTGATTTACTGACTGAGTCACGATAAAACTAATATTCATGAAGCCAACCTGAAACCAAGAAAGATTATATTTCCCATAGACTCATGACTTTATGCAGGGAATGTATCGGCCAACTTCAATTCAAACAATGTCTACTGTATCTTCTCACTTTGCTATTGCCAACGAAACAACGAACAAGTTTCCAAGAAGACATAACATGGTTTTATAACCACCATTAAACAATAGAATCCTTGTTTTCGTGTGCTGAGCTGAGCAGTGAATTAAATGTCTGTCCCATTGCTTCCCAAACGAAGCTTCGATTGCATGAGTCGTTCCTGATGCTGTCTTTCCTGAATTAATTACAGGAATATTTTTTTAGTTGAAGCATTCAGAATTAGAGAACAAATTCTTCTCGATTTTTTGTCATATTCCTGAATAAGGAACTGCTTCCCTTCATCTTGAATATAATTTAGTGCACGTTCTATCATTAATTGAGACATAGCCATTTCAACTCTTATTCCTGTTTCTTCTTTCTTCTTTATTTTCTGGGTTTTCTTCATCGAAAAACTGTCTTGTAAATTTGATCTTCAAAAAAGATATTTAGATGAAGTATGGGAAGCCAAATTAATGAAATTCTTAAATGGTCTGTAGAGTAATGGAATTGGACTTTGTTTTCTGCGCTAATTCTCCACTGATACAAAACTGATGGAAATTCAGAGATTTCATTGTTATGAGCAAGATTGAATCTGAAACTATTGTTGACAAATTGAACAAATTCATTTTCTGGATACTCGACTGTCAATGCAAACAGCATTATTCAAAATATTCCGGTTTAAAATGCTTTGAAATAAGCCAAACATGACATATACATCTTCTTTTTATTGTACCATTAGGAAGTAAAATTGATCTGATTCTGAATCAAACAATTGATTTAATGAATCAATCAGATTATCTGATTGCTTGATCAATCTCTCTGAAACAATCCAAACTGGTCTTCTATTAGAAGCATTTTCTGTAATCTTCTTTAGAAGAGCAGTCTTGTTGAAGTGAATGATGCGCCTATTCATCTTGAACCAGTAATCGTTCGGCCATAGATACTTTCAATGTGTGGATTGGAGAAATTCTGACTGGTCATCAAAATCAGCATCGAATAATTCTGCCAAATAACTAATTACTGTTGATTTTCCAGTTCCACATGGACCTTGAACAATTGCGTGTATTATCATCTCTTTGCAGCGTGAACAAAAGATTTATCATTGCATTGGACAGATTTTGTCTGAACAAGAATTTGTTTTCTTTGGCTTAATTCATGATCATTAATAAAAAATATTTCTCTGGAAACAATTTACCTGCACGTTTGTTAATGGTTCATAGAGCATTTCATCTTCTATATATTCATCATGTACAACGCATTTGCGAAAATCTTTCTGGCTTTTGGTTCCTTAAGGGAATTAGGAAACTTTCTTGCAATGTTATTGATCATAAAACTTCTTATTTAATGACAAATCATCGAATCTTTTTGCATCAAGAATTTGTAAAAACATTTGTCAAAGATGTACTGATAATCATCTTTGCTATATTCTTTGTCTTGACAACTGTTAAACGAGAAAAGCATAGCTTCAGAAAGTTTGATTTTTCTTGATCCTTGTTGTTTGCAAAAACTCTAAAATTGTCAACTTTGATTTGTTTGATTCTTATGAGGAACAATTGTATTTGTGAAGTCTTCTCTTAAATGGAGTTCTGGAGTTATTGAGAAAAGTTCATTCAATCTCTCAATTACAGATATTGTGGATGGGAGAAATTCTTAAGAATAAGAGGCTTCTGTTGCAAATATGGCTGATGTAATCAAACCTGGTTGAATACTGTAGTTTAGTATTGAAAATAAAGTTGAAAAATCATTCTTCTGATGGATAAGATTCAGAATATTTGATCTAATTGTTCAATAACATTAATGATCGAATTATCTTATTTTCGTGGAGTTGATTCAATGAATTTATTGAACTTTACTTCATCGAAACATCTTCGAAGTATGATCTCTTAATCATAGAGCATTCAGAATATTTGAATAGTCACTATCAATTCTTGACAGATAATCAAAAGAGCATTGATATGACTGACTTTCTATCTGTCAAATTGATTCCTCCTATAAGAGAAGAATCGTTGAATCTTTGTTTAAATTGACAGATTGAAGTTATTACTCGTTATCTTCTTTGCTAAGAATTCTTTATATCCTGAGGACCAGATATCAAGATTGGTTCATGTGGAATGTGTCATTTGGATATCGAAATAAGAATTCCAATATTGCTTCAAATTCGGATCAACATCAATTGGAATATTCTTTATAACTATTTCTCCTTTTGTAAGTGTTTTTGTCTTTGGATCTGCAATGACATTTGAAGTCATGACTTTTGTTAATGCCTCCTTTTCTTCATCTTTAAGTCTGAATGATTCCGAAATAACTCTGTGTATTTCAGCAATAATTTTTTCATCAATATTATCATGTACACCCAGCAACATAAATGCAGCATGATAATATGGTTTGATTGTTGTGTTCTTGTTGAAATGCAATATGCGTCTAAAGAATCTTCTTGCCTCACGGAATGACCATGGTTTGGACTTTAATAATTCTGATTCTCTGATTTGTATCATTAAATCAGTTGTATATCCGAGATATTCCATTAATTCGCTATTCATCTCGAAGATAATATCTCTAAGAATGTTCTTTAAATCATCTTTTCCTATCAATGGATATTCAAGCATAACTATTTTTGATGTCAAATCTGTTGGCAATTTCTTTCTTCCTATCATAGAAATGTCATTCTGGCATCCAATGAAGAAATATCTTGGAGAAACAGTAACTGTATCTTCATTGTTTGGTAACTCAATTTCTTCACCTTCTTTTGGTTCAATGGCGATTCTTAGTGATTTGAGGACACTTGATTCTGCGAGATTCAACTCATCAGCAACGAATATGCCTCCAACACTCATTGCTTCTGTAAGAGGACCTCTTTTCTGATTGAAACCGTTTTCACTAATTGTGTAATTGCCAAACAATTCTCCGATTTGTGTTTCATTGTTGAAAGCAACCTTGAAAACAGGAATTTCAAGTATCTCTCCTAAAGCTTCAGCAGCTGATGTTTTGCCATAGCCTGTTTGTGATTGCAAAACAACATGTTTTCCTGCATTGCATAATGCAATTAAAGAAGCCATCAATTTTTTGATTTGTGGTGATTGTTTGAAATGGAAATACTGTGTATCATCATTCTTTTGTGCTTTGATGATAACATCAGCAAAATCATTGCCGACGTCTTCATTTGTTCCAAGGAAAACATTCTTACTGAATGCAATAATTGATTTATCTGAAATCTCCTTGTATAAACCTTTGATTTTAATGTAGAAATTGATGCATTCTATTACTTTGATTTTGAGTTTATACTTCAATAAATCTGATTTAATGAGATTTCTTGCAGAATATGAATCTACATTTGTATCAATGTAATCGCTGAAGACTTGTCTTGTTTCACTTTCATCTTCAAACTGATTATCAATATAAACAATTGCGAAACGATTGATAAGAGCAGGACTCATCAATTTGATTGATTCTCTTCCAGCGGTTGCAATGATTCTGAAGTTTTCGTGAATATGAACAATTTGATTTTCAGGGCGTTCATTTACATGGAATGTTTGATCAGTAAGATAAGCTTTATCTATTAATGTATTAAGCCTTTCTATAACCTGTGAAGGAGCACAATTGATGTTATCAAGAAGAAGAACCGATCCTCCTTCAAGAGCTCTAATAACTGGTCCATCAACCCATGTGTCTTTGATATTTCCTTGCATTTGATTTGATGCATCAATTGTATGCCTTCCAAGAAGATCTGCATTTGTTGTTTCTGGAGTGCAAATGACAGTCATTGGCTGGGATGCAGATGGATGATAGTATCTTGACAGCCAGCGAGCTATAGCTGTCTTTCCGCTGTTGCTTTCACCAATCAAAAGAAGAGGCTGTCTGTTTTTGACTGACAAAATATTGGCTGTTGAAATTGAACGTGAAAGAATTGGATTTCTTATGCAATTCTGAATTTGAACATTGTCAATAGGTATTTGTGGTATTTCTCCCCAGTACTTTTTGAATTCTTTTTCATACTCTTCTCTTGTTGACTTTGGAAAACATAAACAATAAATAATATATATAGCATGATCAATGGGAATATTAGTTGACATGCAATTTAAAACTAGCTTGATGTCTCTAACTGTAAAGCATCTATAAGATTTTCCCTTTGACGCTCTTTTCGCACAAAATTCATGGAATTTGATAAAGTTATTAATAGTACTTTCATTATCTAGACCACTCTTGCTTATAATCTCTTTGAGCTCAAGTTTATCGAAATTGTCGAAATAAATGATTTTGAATTTTGATTGGAATTTTTGCAAAAGTTTGTTTCTGTTCTTGACGTAATCTTCATTGGCTGGATTCATTGTTGCTACAAGCTTAAAGTTATTATTTCGAGGAATTGGCTTATAGTTATTCTGACCAATCGAATTTAGCTCAAGATTGCCAGAATCAAGAGAAGCTTCTATACATTGAAGAATATCTGGAGGTGCAAGATTGATTTCATCAATGATAAGACAGCCTCCATCGCGGAATGCCTTCGTAAATGGGCCTTCTTCGAATTTTGTGACTTCATTTCCAGATTTTTGAAGAATTGTTCTACCAAGTAGCTGTTCACCAGTTGTTTCAGAGCTGCAGCTAAATAATTCTGGATTATTTAACGCAATCTTTGCAGATGTAGTTTTTGCTGATCCTGTTGGACCCATTAAGAGAACAGGAAATCCTAAATCTGTGAATGAACGGATACCATCTATCCTCTTTATAGCTTCGCGTGTAGCTATAAAGCCGTGAGGATATTCATTCATTTTTCTGAAATTTAATTTCCAATTGAATTTTCTCTCAAATTTTGACAACATGTTTTATTTTTTGAATGGCAAACAAGACATGAAAAAATCACGTCTTATCGAATAATGCAGTACATAAAACGTTAACTAAAATTTCATCAAAAAAATTGGTACATATATAAGACATAAGATATCCAATTTTCTCTATTAGTCTTATTTCGATTAAAAAAAAATTGTGACTAATTTATTTACGGCAAGATGTAATACTGAGCCCGATGATAATGAATTCAGTGTGGATTTCAAGATTCGAGCATTTATTGAAGCATTGACAAATAGTGGAAGTATGGTATTTTAAAGGATGTGTCCGAAACTATTTTCTGAAGGTTTTTGTATTGATCATAATTTAAAAAAAATTTAGAATTTGTCATATTTTCCTTGTATAAGCTATATCTTGTCTAATGTGATAAACACTAGGAAATACTACTAATACATAAATCAACTAAAGTTAATGTATTTCTTTACATTTTAAATTCAAATAAATTTATATATGTGTATTTGTAAGAAGAGAAACATCATTAAACAATGATTCCAATTATTGGAATATTTAACTGAAAATATCTTGAATTCAATATTAAATATTTGATCCATCAATGAAGAAAATGCAATATCATTTATTATAACATTAACGCCTAGCAAAGAATTGCATGATTTCAATTGCATAATTAATAGCACTGAAAGTATCATCATTCTGATTATGTGAATTAAACAGTATTCCATGAATGAACTTCAAACTATTAATGCACATATGTTTGATTTCTGTGCTTCCTCCTGCATGGTATATCTTTTTGAGTAATGAGAAGTCCAAAGAATTAATAGCTGCCAAAAGTAGAAACTTTGAATGAGAGTCTCTGCAATGATCCATGCTGCAATCAAATCCATTATCAACCAAGTAATTTGCTATATCAAGCTTTCCCAAATGCAGCGCTACATATAATGCACTTTTATAGCTTTTTGCCCTGATATCGACTCCATAGCTTAAAGCAGATTTAACAGCATTTAAATCTTTATATTTGCATGCATAATATAAAATTGTATTGGTTTTTCCGTTTATATAGTTAAGATCAGCACCTGTACTTAATAATTCTTTAAACAATTCAATGTTTCCTTTCTTATATGCCAATGTTACGGGTGTTTGATTATCTATAATCATAATGTTTCTTGGAGGAACAATATTATAACTTTTCAACAAATTATAAATTTTTTGATTGTATTTATTAATTACGATAAATTTAACTAATGCACAATAAAATGATTGTATGTCAGGCAAATTTCCCTTCTTCAGAATAAACTCTAAAAAGTCGTAATAATCGTTTTTATAACAAAACTTAATTATTTGGTAAAATTGTTTTGAATCTGGAGAGTAAAATGAATAAAAATAATGTAGCCCTGGTAGAAATTTGAGTGATTTGAAGAATTTGTGGAAATCGCATGGTAGAACCAACCCATTTTCTGCGTAAAAAACGAAAGCTCTGATGTTAAATCTTATATCTGTTTCACTGCTTTGTTGTAAATTATTAAAATTTTCTAAAATCCAATCTGCAATATTATTTAAACGAAATGATATAGAAATATCAAAGCAATCACTAAAAATTACTCCTGCATTGTAAAATAAATGAATCATTTCATAATTTCCCCTTGCAATTATATTGGATTTGATGTTATAATCAATATTTGTCTTATTTAAAAGTGAAGGTTGATTTAAAATTACATATTTAACTAAGCCTGGATCGTTTGAATTGATTGCATCAAGTAAATCATTATTATTAAAATGATAATTTGGTTCGAAAAGTTTTTCTTGTAATTCTTGAATAGTTATTTTAGATTTGCATTCTGGACAGATGACATTCAGTTCGAATAAATCCGAAATTTTTTGTAAAAAAGAATTTGTTTGTTAATTCTTTCATTTTGTTGTGATTTGAGAGCAACAATATCAACCAAATATTTTTTGAATCCAATGTCAATATAATCTTTTATTTTAGAAACATTCTGATCAAAATTTTCGGAATTGAGAGAATAAATGGCTTCTTCAATATCCAGAAGTTTCTGAAGTTGCTGTGGAATCAGCAAATCTGATATTTGTTTAACTCTAAGTTTGTCTGGAAAGATCAATGTAAAAGTCAATTTTGTCACTTTTATATCAAAGTGATGAAATTGTTCGTATAGCAAACTATGCATAGAAAACTTTTTGATTGTAAGAAATTACCTATTTGATTAAAAATCTAAAATAATAAAAATAATTTTTAAAAGGACTGTTCTGATGAAAATTTTCAGTCTTTCTCTGAGAAGTTCTGGTGTTTTGAATGACATAATTTCAATTATATTGAACCATGTGCTAGCATTTGGGAGCGAGAAACTATTTTCATTTTAATAACTTGTTGATTCCTTTGAAACCTCTGGGGTTTAGTTTCCAGTTATAAATCTAATTAATTTCGAAATTTGATCTGGAGAATGTCAGAAAGTAAGTGTGCCCTTAAATGCCATAATTAATTATTTATTTGTGTTCATATTTAGCAATATAAAACATTAATAAATTATTTATTTGTGTTCATATTTAGCAATATAAAACATTAATAAATTATTTATTTGTGTTCATATTTAGCAATATAAAACATTAATAAATTATTTATTTGTGTTCATATTTAGCAATATAAAAGTTAATTAGAATTAAAATAAATAAAATAATAATTTAATCATTAAATTCTGCTTGGAATGAGAAGCAAATTATCAATTTTTGTCTTAGGAGTTCTGGTGTTTTATATGGCATAATTTCAATTAAATTGAAACATGTGTGAGCAAATGGAAGCGCGAAACGATTTTCATCTTGATAGCTTGTTGATTTATCAGCTAACTTCAAGCAAAAGTCTTTTGCATTCTTTGGAGTTTCGTTTCCAGTTATGAATCCCATTAATTTGGAAAATTCTTGAGAAGTGAATTTGGAAATTGCTTGGGTGAAAACTGGCCAAACAACGCAATTTCTTGCTGGTGGATTGAAGTAGGCGATGAATGAATTAAAGTCAAGTTCTTTCTTGACACCGCATGTTAATCCTTCAATGAAGCGGCCGGAGAAGTTTTTAACTTTGTCAAGAGGAATGACTTTCCAGAATCCTGAGCGCATAGCATTAACAATGTTTTTGAGACTGTTGAAATAACTTTCGTCATCACAGTCAACAAGAAGAGAAAGGTCTGAGTTAGTAACAAAACTGTCCCAAATGAATTGTGGAAGATTCCAAGCTTTGTGTGCATTTCGTGTTGCAATAGCACTAGCAATGAGAGAACCAATTGTACTTGCAACTTTGATTGGTAAGTTCGATGCAGGAACTAAGCGATTATTTTCACAATGAAGAGTGCTTGGTGGCTTGATGAAATATCGGATATTAACATCCATTAATTCATTGACCATAAGGAAGAATGAATCTCTGAACATACCACCGACATCTTGGCCAGTTGTTCCTTCGTATTCAGCGAAATACATAAGTTTGTTTTCTTTTGCTCTGAATGCGATGATTTTTGATGGGAAATGAGCTTCATCTCTAGCAAGGTAATCAATGATTCTGATAAGTGTTGGAGAATCATAGTCACACCGTGAGAATGTGTCCTAGTGATATCAATCTTCAAATATCCGATTGTTCCTTCAGCAGCCCAATCTCTGAAATCGTTTAACCATCCAACTTTAATGTTGGCATCATCATTAAAGTAATTGTCAATAGGATTCAGTTCTGGTGTGGAATAATCGAAGTAATCATCACTAACTTCTGTCAATGTAGATAAACCGATGTTTGCAAAGAATAAGACAATTGATGGGTAATCACCGATTTTAGCGTCACAGATCTTATTCTTCAACATGTAATCGACTAAAAGTGGTTTATAAACTCCGGAGAAGAACAATTTAAGGCCTTGTACGAATGTCTTTTCATAGAAAATACCGTGATTCCATGCTTGGAAGATACCGATCTGTGATGCACCGTAAGTGGAATTGTAAAGTTGATTGATATCTCTGCCAGCAGTGAATTTTGGATCTTTTTCACCTTCCATTACAGTATTTTCTAATTTGGCCTTGATATCGTTTTCTTTTCCTTTCATTAGTGCTTTAATTTGGTCCAGTTCTTGCTTTGATGATGTGTCAGACAATTTCGTGATCATATTCAATGCCATTTCGCTATTAATTTCTGGAAGATAATAAGGACATTGAACATAGAATCCTTGCATTCACCGCAATGTGTCAAAGGAATAAATTTGTCTTTAATACCATTCTTTTCACAAACTCTTTTCAGCTGCTGTCTGATGAAGTAAGAGTACTTGGAGTTTGTGTAATTTGGAACTATTGTATCTTTGAACTTCTTGCATATTTCCTTCATCTTCGGGAATTTTTCAGCAAATTTGTTCTTGTCAGATACAGCATCAAATAATTTTGATAAAAATGACAAAATAATGCAATTTTTGATTGCCTTTTCTGCAATTTTTTGTGGAGTATCCAATGGTTTTTGTGAATTGTCAGCTGGTTTTTGAGAAGGTGTTGCTTGGATATCAAGATCAACTTTATCGATAAACTCAATCATTTTCGCTGTTAATTTGGCAGTAACATTAAACTTTGGAGGATCAATTTGGAAACAAGCTTGAGAATTCCTTTGAACATCCACGTCATGATTATTTGCAAGCTCTGTCTTTCCTTTGATCTTGATGTATCTTGTAACTTCTGAATCAAATATTTCAGCACCCAATGCAATCATCGCACCCAAGCTAACATTTTCATCGTCGTTAGCTTCGATTTTTTCAAGAATTTTGTCTTTGTGTTCGGTTCTAATTTTGCAGATATTCTCCGAAACCTGCCAGTTCGAATCTGTAAATGTTGCTCTCGCATAAGCTAATTTAAATAGATAATTTTCTTTATCTTTTCCTGGTATAGGTAGCGATTCATTGCATTCTACAGGATTATTAATTGCTATTCCCATTGTTTTAAGAGTCATTAATGCCAATTTCATATCAGCTTGCTCTGTGTTGTGTTCTTCATAACTTTGTGAAATGTTATTGATGAGATTAGCAATTGTCTGATCGTTACCCTCTTTACTAATCAAGTGACAATTGATCACAACATCATTGAATTTTTGACAGGCTTTTATGATTTTGTGATTTTTTCCTGTTTCTGGGTAGATAATGAAATCTAAATGTTGAACTAAACTTCTCGCAAAAGGAATAGCAAATGATTCTGCTTTCAATTTGCGAAGTTTTTTGAAGAAATTCAAGATTATCAAATTCACTTCATTTGGCAACTCTTCTCTTAATGACTTATTTTTTTCGATCGCAACCAATTCTGTATAATCAAATTCAAAAGAATAAAAAGCAATTATTTTTTCATATCTCGCAGTCTGTGGAGAAGGCTTGCTGATTGTGCTGCTGATTGTCTGTTGATTTATTAGCTTGTTGATCGTCTGTTGGATCAAGATAAGCTTTTTCAATTATAGTATGGAATTTTCGGTTTATTGAATTCAACACTCCACTATATTCCGTAGTGTTCAAAAGATTAATTAATTCTAATTTTATCTTTTGTACCTTTGGTAAGTAAGGTTTGAAAATTGTATCAAACTTTGCTATAGTTGGTTCTGTTTCGAATTCAGTATATTCCTTTAACAAATTGCATGACCAAATGATTGAAAGCATTATTTTAACTGTAAGGACTTCAACGTCAATATTAAATGTCCTCTTTCTAAACATTTTTTGTGTTGTTGCCTTTGCGATGATATGGAAAATACTTTTTGGATTTTGATAATCCCTTTCGGCTGCAGAATAAACATCTCTCAAATTCGTTCTAAAATTAGAGTATTCTTCATTGGGTTTATCGCAATGCGGAAGGCTCAATATATCAGCATGAGCTTGCTCCATTTCCGTTAGAGGAATTGATTTTGTTGAGTTTTGAGCGCATTTGATGAATAAATATGGGAATAAAGCATATGTTGGATCTGCTTTTGAAAAATCTTGGGAACAGATTTTCGAGACAATTCCTTCAAGAATATATTGAGTACTTTTATTGTTTCCAATGATATCAATGCTCACATTTTGTCCATTGATCTCTGCTGATTCGGATAACAATTCTTCGTAGTTAAAGAAAGCATTTTGATTTACTTGTCCTTTAACAAAATCTTTCTGTGTTACTTTAATCTTTCTGAAAGGAGTTGCAAAATAAGTTTCGATATCTCCACAAACATTTTCAGGAGCGAAAATTGTTGTGTTTAATGAGATTGATGTTGGTTTTTCGATTTGTTGTCTTTCGGTGCTTTCTCCATAATTGATCAAATATTTTAATATTAACTCAGTAAAATTGGAATCTTGCTTGATAAAGTATTTCCAGATAATATCTGTTTTGAAAAGTTTATCCAAGTTTGTGATAACACATTTAACAAGATAAGGTCTCATTGGTATTACTGATAGTACTGAAAGAAGTGCTTTAAGAACTGGTTCATAAAATTCCTTATTTTGCTTATCATACATGTTAAAAACAAAATCAATGAAAGAAATAAATTCTTGGTCGAAGTATTGTTTCGTTGTATCGCTCATGTGTTTAACAATTGTATACAAGTCATAAATTTTTTCAATGATGAATTCAGCGAAAACTTTGGAATTCCGAGCCTTTATGTTTGACCATGGGAAGAAAACACTCTGTGGCAATTTGTATATATCGTTGAGTAACAATTCAGGTTGGTAAAATGCAAAATAATCATTTTCAATTCTTGTTCCAAAATTTGGCCAGTAAATTCCATATTTGACTGCTCTTATCATCATACCATATGTTTCTTGGATTGGAGCAGTTGGTAATTGTTTTCCAAAGAAAGCGACGATTTGCGATTTATCTTTGTCATTGATCATTTTGTTTGATGAATAAATTTGTCTGAGATTCAATATTAATAATCTGTCTAACATAAGATTTAAGAAATTCATGAGATTTTTGTCGATGCTTGAGTTATTCAATTCCTTGATTATACCAAGAATGAATTCAACGTGCTGAGTGGGATTGGCTGCATAATCACATTGTGCTTTTCCTGTTTTGATGAGTGAAATTAATGAGTTTGTAACTTCCATCAAAATATCATCAATAATCAATGAAACAGCTATTTGTGATTCTGTTGTGAAGCATGGACGAATGATTGTCAAATAATCTTCGCATTTTCCTTTCGGCCGGATATCAACAAGTATTGTATCTTCGTGAAAACTGATTCCAAAAATTTCTTTTTCAGAAAAGTTAACGGTTGAATAGATGTAATATTGAGGCTTTTCGTCAACGATTATCATGTTTCTTAAATCGAAAATGGTAATGCTATTGGATGCAGTATAGATATGCAATTCATTGTTAATAATATGAATGCATGTTCCTGAAAAAGCTGTTTTGACATCCAAATCGATGATTTCGCCCATTCCTGGATCAGTTGGAATTTCACTGTTTCTGTAAACAATAACACTGACTTCATAATTATTAAGGAGAATAAAAGTCAAACAACCATCTATAATGGCAGCACTTGTAATTTTGTATCTGTTATCAATGATACCACTCAAATCTTTAAAATCATTATTATTAATTGCGTATTTTTGAGAGGCAACATCGATAATGCATCTTCCTTGTGAATTATCTAATACAATGTAGGATACGGGAGACGAATTAATGTAAATGGTTTGGTTTGGAGATTTTTGAATCAGATTCGTAATTTCTTGACTTTTAATCCAGTTTTCGATGGGATGATTGGGTATTTTGCGTAACCTTGTGAAGATTTGAGGTTTTTGGTCCAAATTGTTTTGACTTCTGTCTTCCGAAATAATTTCTTTTTTAACTTCTTCGTCAATATCAAATTTAGTTTGTTTTGAAATCAGCTTTAAAATTATCATCAGTTTTGCTAATGGATATGAACTTGGAGATATGCCATACTTGAGGAGATATGAATAATCTTTGACATCTATAGCTGTAAAAGAATCTTTAAGGAATTTAAATAGCTGATCTGGACGAATTAATTTAACATCGCTGGTATCGGCGGAATCTGGGTAATATTTTTCATTTGCAATTACTGGTAACATTTCAAACTTATTGCTACCTTTACATTTTGCATCAAAGTCGTCTCGAATTTTAATTACCAGATTTTCAAATGTCTGTGCAAGAGATGGATATGAAACTTCGATTGATTTTGCTTGTTCCTTAATTTTAGCTATAATCACATCTTGTTGTAGATTGTGTGTTTAAACTTATATCATTGTTTCAAGCTGCTTATGTAATAACATGAACACGATAATAAAAATGAGGAAATTCTAATCTTAAATTGAAAAGTCATTAATCCTTCCATAATGCGAGTTTTATTTAAGGGTTTCGTTTTGCGAAAAAAACATACAATACGCAATTTCGCTAAAAAAACATTTAGCTAGCAATTTCGACCTTTGACTCCACTCAAGACGTCACTTTTTTAATTTTGCGGTATCATATTTTTGGAAAATCTTTATGAATATTATATAAAAAGTCTCTTTAATATCTATATTTCATATTTTTATCGATTTTTAAAGTTTTTGCGAAAAGTATTCAATTATTTTTGCTATTTGGTCGGGTAAATGTCAGATTTGCGACATTTTCTGATATGATATTCAGATTCTACGTTGATAATAATGCTTATAGAACCCTCTTGCTATTGTGTCAAAATTGCGAAACCGATAGCAAAAATATCTCGCAATATCAAAATTGAGATATTGAGTGAATTATGCATTATAGAGATTAAAAATCTGATTTGTGAAAACATCTCATCAGTTTCTAGCTAATTCAAAAATCTTTACTATCTTATTCGATTAAAATGAAAAGGGAATAGTTTCATTATGCTTTAAATGACAGCCTTATAATATAATCATAGTTTTCGCTCAATATGCAGCATTTTTTTTCGAAATCTATGGTCAATATCCTAAATACTGATTGCTTTGCATTCATATCTCTTACATTTTCTATACCCACATCACAATTCATTGCTATTCCTATCTTTTTCATTTTTGTTTGTTTCTCATAATTTCTCAAAAAACATGATAACTTGATATTTGTAAATATCATACTTTATAACGTAAATAAGAACTTGACCTATTAAGAAAAGCAGTAATGAAAAGAAAATCTGAAATTCATAAAAATTACAAGTTTCTGATGACAATTAGCTTAATTAAACCAGGTACAAGATTATATAATTGTATTTTCTATCCAATTATCCATATAATATCTTATCCAGAAAAAATAACTTGATCAATACCAAATGATTTTTTAACTAGTAAATAAAGTATTTTCTTTACACACACATTGTATATCATAGTGTTTTTTTTTTGGTTTCGCAAAACATCCAAAAACAAATATGCTATAAAAGTGACAATTTTAGCAAAACGAAACCCTTATTTATGTGTATAAAAGAACAACGACTATTAAAAACCGAATAAGATTTAAATTACAACATAAGTATAAACTCAATATTTGAAATTCTTCAACCAGAATCATTATCCAATGTGTCATTTAATGAATATTGAACATATGACTTATCATATATCAGTTAGATGACACATTTCATATTTTAATGTGATCATAAGAATAATATCAGAAGAAGATATGATTCATAGCTTATAGATGAGATCACTTGCTGTATAAAATAGGAAAATATGAAGGATAGAAAAGTTTTTATTTGAAGAAAAAAGAAAAGAAAGATTTAATGTTGAATAAACCAGAAAGAAAACTTCGATTGTATACTTCTGGTTTCGCTGTTTCAATGCCTAAAGCAAAACTCTCATTGCTTGAAAACAACAAAATAAAGCAAGGTAATGAACAAAGGAAAGAAATTTCTTTAACTGAAAATGAAATTTGATTTTTTGGAAGAAAATTTTTAGTTTTACATAGTTCTGTAGAAAGATGCTTTAGTTCATTGTTTATTTCTTTATCATAAGTACTTCTAATTACAACATTTCCTCTTATTGTTGTTCCTTGATTTCTAAGGTAACAATTAATAACTTCTGTTGAACCTGAATCTTCTATATAAATGATGTAATTTGCTTTGTTGTCAATAATATTGCATTCTTCAATTGTTGCTTGGTTACAATAAGCATTATAGATGATATCACCTGTTGCTGCGTTTTTTATAACGTTACACCGGAATATTTTTAGAGTTGGAAATATATAATTCCTTATACAGTAATCATCTTTTGATGTATTATTTATTATTGAATTGAATGTAGAATTTGAGTCTGATTGTCCTTGAGTTATTGTGTATGCGCATTTTTCATTTGTTTTAAAGTATGAAATATTTGTTTTTGCTATGGATTGTTTTCCGTACAATAAGTATATTGGGGATCTTCCAATTGGATTTTCAGTAGATCTCGAAAAAGTACTTTCAATAACGTAATTTTTGTATGAACCAGCCGTAGATCGGCTCAAACAATACTGTCCAGAGTCTGGTGTAGAACAGTTGAATGAACAAATTCTGTGATGAACAACTTCTCCTTTTGTAGTGTAAACAGCACCACCATTGCCTGATGGAACTGATACACTAACAAATGTACTATCTTCAAATAGAAATTTAGACTCGCCTGTAAAATAAACTGCGCGATTTTTGAGATCTTCGAAGAAACAGTTATCAACGCAGTAGTTCTTATTATCATTGTAAGTGCCATTCTTTACGTGTTCACATTCCCCCCCAAAATATGTCGCAAAATCTTGATGGGAGAATGGCGTAATGCCATTTTCAATTCAATATATTGCCAAAATTTCGGTTCTTCTCAATTTCAAGTTTCATATTATTTTGAATTCTTTTTTAGGTCAATTACAAGAATTCTTTGAAAATTAACTAAGTAAATTATAATATGAGATATAAACTCTTTATTTTATATCAAAAAAAGACTGATTTATCAGTTTTCTTCAACTAAATGAAGCAGATTTTCAAAATAAAACAAATTGGATGAAATTATTTTCTTAATAATTGTCTCTCGATCATTATCCTCTGCAATAAATAGCAGTTTTATTCAATATTGATTCATTTCTGATGTTTTGATGATACTTTTACAAGCCATGAAATTTTCGGTAGCCAATTTCAGAGCTATAAATCAACCAATTTTGAATTTTAATTCCTGAATCAATTTTGGAATACTTGGAGCGTTTCCATTTGGAGACATAAACTCCAATGTTTTTCTGCTCATTCTCTTTGCATCTTTGTAGGCCGTAAATATTTTTGGGCTATTGTTTACAATGAAGAACTTTACTATATTAGAGGGGAAAAAAAGTAAAAAACACAATCATGATCATGTAGATCTAAGAGGTAATAACTTCTTCTCTAAATAACAACTTAGTTTGCATTCTTTTATTTGGTTGATCAGTTAATTCTACATTCGCCATTTTCACGCATAGCATCAGACAAATCAGTATCTTCGTATATAATGATGTAATCATCAGCAGTTTTTCCATTATTATCCATTATACTCTCATCCGCATTGCGTGATTTCAGCAATTCTATAAGTTGATAATTTTTATACATAGAAGCAATATGCAATGGCGTTTGTCCTTTATTATTCCTCGCATTTATATCTGCAAAATTACAAATAAGAAAATCTGTTGTTTTCTCATGCAACTTTTTAACACTACAATGAAGTGGAGTATTCCCATCGTTATCTTTTGCATTAATGTCAGCACCTAGTGAAATAAGAGTCCTTATTATTTCGTGATATTTTCCTTCGGCAGCATAATGGAAAAGTGTTTTCCCTTTCAAATCTTTTTGATTAACATAAGCACCTTTAGATATATAGTATTTCAAAAAATTAATTTTGTAGTTGAAGTCAGCATATAATATAGGTGTCTGTCCTTTTTCATTCACAGAATTTATATTTGCTCCATTTTCAATTAGAAATTTTGCAACCATTTCATTTCCTACTGCCAGATGAAGAGGAGTGTTTCCTTCCTTGTCATGTACATCAATATCTGCACCATGAAAAATAAGTGTTCTTATATTTTCTATAGAACCGTTTTCTGCTGCAATATGGAGCGGAGTTTTATCATCTGAATTTCTTATATTAACATTATTATGAAGACCAATAACAAATTCTAACGTTCCAAAAATATTATTTGTTGCTGCACAATGAATTAAATATTCCCTTTCATTGATAATACATCCATGAGAAAGAAGAAGTTCAATAATCTCTCTTCCACCGTGGGTTGCTGCTATTTGAAGAGATGTTTGTCCATCATTATTAATATCATTTGGATTTGCTCTATTCTGTAGAAGTATTTTTGTGATTTCCAAATTATTATTTTTTATTGCTAAAAGTAATGGAGTGAATCCATTAACATCTTTTGCATTAACATCAGAACCTTTTTCAATTAGAAATTTAAGTGTTTCAATAGATTTTTGCATTGCAGCAAAATGAAGTGGAGTTCTTTTATTTTTATCCTGAGCATTTACATTTGCTCCTTTTGAAATTAAATATTTTATAATTTCAGTACACCCATTTTCAGCTGCATAATGTAAGGGAGTGCATTCTTCTTTGTCTCTTGTATTAACATTTGCACCTTCCGCAATAAGAATATTTGCAAGTTCAGTCCAATTATTAATTATAGCATAATGAAGAATACTTCGATTTTGTTTGTATTTTGAATCAATACTCCCTCCATTAGAAATGAAATATTCAACTAAAGATGGTATTCCAAATAATGGAGTTATGCTTGTGCATTCTCTGATTTTATTCAAATTTACTTTTTCAATGGAATTGTTTTGATCAAAATAAATTAAAAATACTTGAAGGTTTTTGTATTTTAAACACATATCAATATCAATATCGAGTTCTTCTTCTGTCACTAAATAAGAAACAAAATCAATGTTATGAGAAATAATGGCATATTTCATGCATGGTTCTAAATCAACATCACTTCTCTTATCCATTTCTTTCAAGCATATGTTTAGAATATCAGGATTTCCACTCAAAAAAGCAAAATTTATGCAATTTTGTGTTACTTTGAACTTGGATTTTGATAAAAAAAGTTTGAAACAATTAACAGCACCCTGAAAACAACAAATTTCAGGTATCGAATATTCGTCACGTTCAGGATAATAAATGCTTTTTAAATACTTAAAATCCTGTCGGTTTTCCGTTAATTGAATTAACTTTTCTACACTATCTTCCATAATTGCGTAGTCAGTAGAATTTTCTGGGAAAATATCTACTGAGAATTTTTTATTTTCCATTTTATGAAATTCATTAAGCATTTGTGTATCCCAAATAAAGTTATATTCTTTATACAAAAGGAAAGCAAACTTCATATCAATATCAAAATCATGATTAATGCCATATTCGTTGTAAATCTTTTTGAATATTTCCCAATATGCTCTTAAATAACCTATCCTATAAATGCATACTATTTGAATTTGATCGTAAATATCTTCTGGTGAAAATAATTTGTTTTCAAGTAAATTATTTTTAATCTTTTCATAAATCTGATTAATTTTTTCTTCTGTATTTGATTTAATACTGTAAAGAGAATTAAATGTATCTATATAATCATTGCACATATGTAGAAGTACATCATAATGTCTTGTTAAACTTTGGGATTCGCTCATTTAATTCTATGAAGCACAAATCCGACCAAACTGTTTATATCGTCAAAAATATGACTTTTACCAGAAAATACAAGATATTGACAAGGTTAGGTACTTGATTAAGATTCCTTTTGGATTTTTAGAATTATACTATTTCTAGATTTTCTTCACATGGACTTTAATCAAAGAACCTCAAATGATTCTTAAATGATTCTGTTCTTTGATCCGATGCATCAATACTTCCATAATATGAATAATCATCAGTTCTACATTGATATATAAATATATGCCCAAAACTGTATCTTTCAAATAGAGTTCCCATTTTATTCTGTCGATTAATTTTGAAAGATGAATCGAAAATATCAAGTCTAAGATTAAAAACAATTCCAGTATAATCTTCTTGATCTTGAGAATGAAAAGCGTTTTGAAGTATGTCCAGCAGATATTTCCAATGATTTAGTGTCATCAATGAGTATTAAACAAAAGAAAGAAACTTGAAATCAAATTCTTCACAAAATTTGGGAGACAGACACTTGTAGAATATGATTTCAAGTTGATATTGATGGTTTTCCTACATATTGTTACAATAATTTTACATTCAATATGTACATTAAGAAATTTGGATAAATACCTTTAATAAAATTATGAAATAATATGGTAAACATGCTTAATATTATAAGAAAATAAATCAAATATCATTATTTAATATAAACAAACAAAATATTTGTGAAATTTTTATTAATATATTGATGAAAATTGGTCAATAAGAGAAGAGAATCCACATAATGGACAAGACTCAAAAATGTCATCATCTGGGATTCCTTCTCTTTGACAAAGATTTTTGAGACAATCTTCGTGGAAAGAGTGGCCACAAGGGAACCTGATGAATTCTGTAGTGATCAACTTAGATGAACAAACATCGCAGCAGTCACTAAGCTTCAGAACGAAGTCTTGCATTTGAGGAGGTTTGAATTTTCTCTGGAAAAGACATTCTCCCTCTGTAAACTGCAATTTCTGGGCAGATTCCTTTATTTTATCCCTATAAAGACCGATTTGTTCGTTGTCATCAACAAATTGAAGGAGTTCTTCAAATTCAAACAAATCTGATGAAATTATCTTCTTAATAATAGTCTTTCTATCATTATCCTCTGCAATAGATAACAGTTTCATCCAGCATTGCTTCTTTTCTGATGCTTTTACGATATTTAAAATGGAAAACGCCAAAGAAATGCCTCCTTTGTATGCTACGGCTATAGATCTTATTGGCATGCCCATTTTAACCAATGCCTTGGCCGCTGGTTCGAAAAGCTTGAAGTAAATACAAAATGATGACAAAATTTCAAGACTACAAGTTCTTGACTGGATTATATTGTTGAGACTGACAATATCTTTGTTCAAACAATGAGAAAGTACTAACAATATCTCTTGAATGCGAGATTTCGGAAATCCAATAACTTTATTTGAAATTTGAGGAAGGTTTGATAGCAATAACATGATTTCCGCTGGATCAATGATATTGTTATTACTTATATAGCTCATTGCAATTTGAGATCCAGGAATTCTCAATAATGCGTTGACAACAAGGGCCAAATCCTTAACTTTAGGAAGGTATTCAAGAAGAGTGGAATAGTTCTGGTGGAATAAGTGATAATCAATGATTTCTTGGTCATCATTGAAAATTTCTGACAAAAACAACGGAGCTTGTTCCCAATCGAGTTGTAATAGCTTCTCTCCTATGTTCTGCTTGTTAAAGATGTCTGGATAGCGCTGAACAAACAATTTAAAATCATTTGACATTTTTGGAAGAACTGAGAGATATAAATTAAGAATCATCCACGCAGTAGCATATTTTAGCTTATTCTTGGTTGAATCAAGCGTTTCTAGCCTTCCTTGGAGGAATAATATTTTTTGTTCAGAAGATTTAAGAATATTGAAGCCATCAATGATGGAAAGGTCTAAATGTGGTAAAAACTCAGTGATTTTCTTCGGAACTAATGAATCAAATGCTGGCAAAATGATAGATGAATCTAATTTTACCAACATATTGGCGTAATCGTAATCTTTTTGGTCTACAGCTGTTCTAAATAAGAACTTCATGAAGTTCTTCTTAGTAAATTTGATAATATCGCCTGAAGTTGTAAAAATATATTCATTTTCGTCTAGATATATGAATTGGACTTCTGGAAGTGGTACTGTAAGACGTGCTTTACCATCGTGAACTACAGGAATACCTGTGCCATCAGCAAATAGTATTCCAAAAGGTGATTGAGCGAATGTAACTTTTGTTGTTGAATTAAACTCGTAAAGGTCTTGTCTAAAATTCGCTTTATTACCAGAATCAAAGGCATCGAGGATTAAAGCACCTAAATCAATGATAATTCCGATTTTATTTACAATATATTGTGGCAAAATTCTTTTTGGCTGTAAAGGATTGGGTGGACCGGCAAATATTATATGAGAAGATGCTCCTGCAGCAAAAATTAACTCGATTCTATCTCTTCCTGAGTAAGTAATAATTTTATCATCGGTATAAATAAAGAAATAAGTGATTTCATTAATAACCATTGATACAATTTCTAATATTGGCGTTCCGTTGGGCGATCTGTAAAGAAAGTTTGCGTTTTTGTTTGTTCCTGGTTGAATTTGGATAATTTGTCCATTTTCATCACCAATTAGGAAGTTTGGAGTAGATTTTTCTTGATCATTCCAACAACCAGTAAGTGGGATGACATTTGGAGGTATAAATAATGGTTGGAAAACTTCACCTGTTGTTGTGAAATATAATGGCTTCTTTCTAGGTAATATTATTATACATTTTTCACCTTTTCTATCTACAATCATTTTAGTTCCAGGAACGTATTTTTGCTGTAATGAATATTTCTTTGAATCTTTTAAATTATTTCGTTTAAATATATTCATTTCGTTATTCGAACGAAGGATCCATATGTTTTTCGGTCTAACTGCTAATGCAACGATCTCCGAAGTGAAATCCAACTGAAGGATCTCACAAAAATTATTGAAACTCATATTTGCATTGGCACTTTTTATTTACATTTTCTCAATTTTCATATCATTTTTTATTATTAAATATTTAATAAGTATATTTTACTTTTTAATGAAATTTTTTAATTTAAAAATAGTCCATTCAATTTAAATTTGTTGGAAAAAATGAAAGGGGAAAAATTTTTTTTCAAAAAAAATTCCAAACTAGAAATGGATAAATGCCTTGAATGCTGGAAGTCACTATTCATTAAACAGTTGTCCCTGCCTGATTCCACCAATGATATTCTACCAGCGGTCGTCAAAAAAGAATCCTTAAAAGATTTGAAAGATGATGACTTGAATGGATACATATCCAAGTTTAATCTTGAAATTAAGCTTGAAGAAACTTCAATTAACTTCTTAAATGACAATTGGAAAGCAAATAAACACATAAGAGCATGTTTCAGAGTAATTAGCGCAAAATTATATCAAATGTATCTCAGCTTTTCACCAAATCCAGATCCTAATGCACAAACAGTTACTGAATCTGTAAATTTCATTCAATTTTTATATGAAAACGAAAAACTGAATCAAGGTGATAAAAACATGCTTTGCAAGCTTATCAGGCCAGTACTAAACTGTGTAGTCACTCAAATGAACAGTTTTGATCAAGAAACTCCCCAAAATCCTCAAATTTTATTTTCCGACGTTATACGAGCTCTCGACAAAGCCTTAGAGTTTACTGCAGATGAAGAAACAAAAATCTGCTTCAAAACTGATTTAATCAATTTACAATTTTTCGTATATAAATTACACGAAAAAAATCCGAAAGAATACTACAGTGTTCTTAAATGTTTCCTTACGGAGATATTTACGAACTTTGATCAACTTTCAGAGTCAAATTTAAAATTAATATTAGAAACGATACATTTTGTACCAGAAGACAAAGAATTCTTGTATGATTCTATCTACACATTGTTTGAAATCATCAAAAAGACGAAATTAAACAGAATTGATGATTTTTGGAAAATAATTAAATTTATTGTTGAAAATTACACGAAGAAACTTGATATTCCTGATGATATATACCTAGAACAACAAGATATAAATGATTATCTTCCAGGAATCGAACCAAAACTCGCAATGTCCGAAGAAAACCAAAAAATTGAAATTTTTGATTTGAAAAAATCCGAAATTTTCACTCCAATGTGTAAAAACCACAAAGAAATAGATTATTTATTAGATATAATAACAGATATCATTATGTTGAATGCCGATTCTAACATTTCTTATGTTTTTGACGTTTATTTGAAAGAAACAGAAAATTTTTCAATTTATTCATTTTATTTGTCAGAAATTTTATTGTTTTGTATTCAAAAAATTGTTCCAACAAAAGAAATGCTGGAAAAGTATTTAGAAACGAAATTTTTCTCCGACAATTTCTCAAGGATTATATATGATGACACGAACAACGAATTCTTTAACTATGTTTTAGGATTAAGAAATGAATATTTTAAATATTTTGGAGAAAAAATGAACACAAAAGAAGTTTCAGGTTTTGTCACAGAATTTTCAAGCAAAAGTATCTTTAACTATTTCCAGGTTGTTCCTTTAGTTGTTTATTCTATAAATAACATATCAAAAAACACTGCTCCATACATGAATTATTTGGACATGACTTCTGATTATTTTTCAAAAACAAGATTAATTAAATTTTCAGAAAAAGATGTCAAATGGATTAATAATTTGTATATATATTTGATATCATTCATTAAATACATGATTGATATCTATCCTGATTGTTTGTTTGGAAAATCTTTGGATTCTGTAATTGATTTGTTATTTGAATCAAATACTCAAGAAATAGCTATAAATATAATTAATACATGTGTTAAATCAATGTATTGCAATAAATTGATACAGATAATCAACCAAATTCGTGAAGGAAACTTAAATTTAATTAAAATTTTAATAATTTTGTTAGAAAAAGTTGAGTTCAACGACCAAATATTAATGAATCTTCAAAATCTATTAAAGGAAATTGCAGAAACAATTAATACTTATCCAGAACAAGATTTGATTACTTCCGTTTTAGAATTTGTAGCAAGAAATTGTAGAAACTCTGAATTTATTCCTAAATTCATAAATTCTATTGATGATTCCATCAAAAAGATTCAAATTGATGACAAAATAATTGAATATTTAGAGATAATTTGTTTCGGACAAAAGATTGTTTCATCGTCCCAGAATCCTGTTATTTTGTCTAATCCAAGTATTTTGCCAAATATTATCAATATTTTGTATGATTCAGAAAAATTGTCAGAAATTTTCGGTTTTCTTTTGTTTTGTTGTCAAAAATCATACAGAAATACACTGAAAATTTGTTTGTGCGAAAACGAGAAATACGGTAAAATAGAATCCCAATTGTTAAATATAATAAATCAGGAAGCAAATACGAAAGAAGCGAAAGAAAGACAGCATAATGCTGAAACATTTTTAAGAGGTTTATTGTATAACAATGTATCAACGGAAACATTTTTAGGATTAATGAAAGCAATGAGAGATTCTAAGGATAATGAAATAAGACATAGAATTATTGGCTTATTAATGAATGCAGCAGATTATCAAGCATTGGAAGTAATGGGTTGGATGCCTGGTTTCTTCTCTTTGTATGGTGAAAATGTAATAACTGTTAATTTGGATTTGAATTTGGAAAAATCTTTGTTTTCTTTCGTTATCAAATTCATTTTCGATGATGTTTACAGAGATCAAAAACCAACAAAAACATTATTTGTTGATGCAAACAAAACATTGAGTGTTTTTGTTGAAGATGGAAATTTGAAATGTCAAATTAATAATGGAGAAAAAACAAAAGTTTGTAGATTTGAAATAAGAAGTGCTGTATTCTGCAGTGTTGCATTTTCTGTTAGCAAAATACAAATAGTATTTACTGTATGCCAAAGTGAAAATGAATCTACTTTTGTTTTAGATCTTCGAAGAATGAAATTTAAAACAAACAAAATTTTCATTGGAAAATTTGAAAACCAAGAAAATCTTGACCAGTTTCCAATAAATATCTCCAGTATAAATATATTACAAGGTGCAAGAACAGAAGAACAATTATTAGATATCTGCAGACAAAGTCCTTCCGAAATCAAGAAACAAAATGGAAATGAATTTTTGTCATTGAATGCTGTAAATTGGTCAGTTTCGAATTCAGAGAAATTCTCAACTCCTGATACAATTAAGAGTTCTGAACAATGGTCAATGAAAGGTTATTTGATAACACCACTACAAATACAGTCATTTTATCAGGCAATTCATGAATGCGGCGGTTTGTCAATTTTCTTATCGTTTTTTGACAGTATTAAAACTGACAAAGGAGAAACTGATGATAAACTAGCATATTTCAGGTCTTTGATCACTATCATATCTAGTCTAATGAGAGATCCTATTTTAGCACAAGGATTTTTCAAAGAAAAGTCATTTTTGATCATGAAACAGTATTTGTTAACTTTTCCATCAGAAGTTTTCTGCGAAAGCATGTTTGTTAGTTTGAGTTATTTCTATAATTGTATTACTGATGAAGAAGGAAAATTCTCATTCTTCAAGAACATATACGCAAACCCAGATATTTGGGAAAAGATTAAAGACAAAGAACAAAGACTTAATTTCATCCAAAAAGTCACTGAAATTTCTCAGAAATCGAATTTCTTGTCGAGAATGGATTTGATTTTCAAATACATAAATTACTTGGAAAAGGAATATCGATTTGCGACAGAGAAAACAGAAATTATCAAAGAGATTTTTGGTATTATTGAACAAATGTCTATTGATAATTTCACACAAAATGACCATTATTTCATTCTTTCTGAAGCTGTAAAGTTCAGGAAAGAATTACCAGTTTTTTCAAAGGATTTATTAGAATTTTTGTATGATTTTCATACGAAATATCCTCAGCACAATAAGTTCTTGACAGCATCAGAAAACTACTATCATCCTTTTGTTGAATTACTAGAAAATGATTTAACAGAAAATTTGACAAATAATTTTTATTATCTGACAAATTTTGTCAAATTTATTTCTTCTATCCAATATAAGTTCCAATGCAATAACTCAAACATCAGAGATGCCGCTCTTTCAGTCGTTTTAAAGATGAACTGGAATTTTGTAAATTATCCAGTCAAAAGTGAAGTGACCACTTTATTTAAAGAAATTTCAAAAGAGAACGATAAATTATTAGCAGATTATTTCCCATTAATTTGTCATTTAGCAATATCTATGTCAGAAACTGATTTTGATGAATTTATATCATTTTTCAGTCAAAAATCCGAGATAATATTAAATGAATGCAATGAATGGATATATTGGATTCTTTATTTGTTGTTGAATCGCAGCCAAATTGGTTGTTACCAAAAGATTGTTTCATTGATATCTATTTATTACACTAAAATACCTGTTAAGAAGCAAAGTTTAGTTGCTGACGTTGTTAGTGTTCAAGAAGACAAAACAATTCCTGTTTTATCTTCTTTGCATTTCATTATGTCTTATTTGTCACCTTTCATGGACGGAAATATTATTGGAAAAACTAATTTAACAAATGTTTCCACAGATGGACATCCTCTTTTGAGTTTCTTCAAGGAATGTCTTCATTATCAATCACCAAATATTGAAGCAATTCTTAATTTGATGATTTTGGCTTTATTCGAGAATCCAATCAAAGAAAACGAATTTGCAAAGATTCCAACTGATTGCAAACCTCTCGAATTATCAATTGATGTTGATACAATCACAATGAGAGGATTTAATTTGGAATTACCTTTGTTTAATGAATATCTTTCTTTTGAAGACATTTGGTACTTGATTTTCGAGATCTGGCCAAATACTCAAGGAAAATGCAACAGAGCATTGAGTTATATAACAGGTTATTACATCGTAGATATCGATGACGAAACAAAGCTTGTTAAATTACTCGTGTTCTTGACAAATAAAGTTGACATGCACAGGGATTCATTTAGTTTGGGATTGAAGAGAAGAACTGACTACGAAATCAACAAAAACAACAGTTCTGAATTGAGAAAGAGATTGTCTGATTTAATTGTCCTTCTCAACGCAAATGTTTCTCAAGTTCTCTTGAATTTCAAGAAGAAATATGATTTCGAAAATGCAGATTTCCCGTTGCATAAAGATTTTAATGAATATTCTGAAGAATCAAGTTTCAAGAAATCAGACTTAGTTTACCACTCTGATCTTGCAAAATCAAAGGATTTGTTTAAGTCAGTTATTGAAAAATTGAATAGTTTACGAACGATTAATTTCAATTTAAATATTTCTGAAATCAAAGAAATAATTTCAATTGAAAAATTACATGATTACGAGAAATTCCGCAAATACGAAAAGAAGATGTTGTCAAATGACTGTCACGTTTATAAGGTTAAATGTAGATTCGACCAAAACTTTGACGTCACTTCACCTCGTGTCAAAATTGAAAGACAACTAATTACTATACCAGAAATAGAACTAATTAATAATTGTAAGTTCCAGAAATCTGTGGATAATGTCATTGATTCTTTCTTGACATTTTACAAAGAAAAATTTGTCATAATTTATCAGAAAAGTGACAAATCTTACATTATCCATAGATTTGATCCTCTGAAAATCATCAGTCCTTCAAAGGATCGCTACGTTTTCTTGACAAACAAACAAAGAGTTTATGATATTACAATAACCGGAAACGTGACAGAAGATTTGACACAAAAACTTAAGATTGAAGAAAACGAAGAAGAAAAATGTTTGGAGAAATACAAGAACGGAGAATTATCTGTCTATCAGTATTATTTGATTTCGAATTTCTACAAAGGATTTACCATGAGAACAAATGAAGGAAATTGTCCGAAATACAGCGAAGAAAAAGGATTTGAAGAAAATATTAATTTCGAAGAAATCAGATTAATTAATGAGACAAAACATTTGGTGAATACAATTAATCTTTCTCCTTTGAAGATAACTAATTTGAACACATTTAATGACAAACAAAACATTGATTTGTCTTCGGCTTATTCGCATAGAAAACCAATCAAAATGCAGTCATCTTTTGCTGTTTTCGAGAATTGTTCTGTAGAATGGATTCCAGGAAAAATCATCACTCCTAAACTGATGGAATCAAGGGTTTGTTTGGATTTCTGCTACAACGAAATCCTTGGTTTAGTTGCTGTTCTCGATAATCATGAACAAATAACAATTTACGATTCATGGGGAGATAAAGTTGGAGAATACACAGTAACTCCATCCGCAAAAAGAGTTTTGTTCTGTGCTTCTTTGAAAGCTTTTGTTGTTCAATATGCAAATGGAATTATGTTGTACAAATTAAATGGATGCGTATTTGGAAATGTGTCTGATAATTCTATCAAAGATATAGAAATATATGATAGAAATGATTCATCAAGTCCTTTGTTGTTTGCTGTTACAGATAATTATATTTATTGGGCAGAAATTTCTGATCTACAAGGTGCAAATGATTTGTCTAAATTCCACAAACAAGAACTGAAACTCAAGTTCGAAAAAGTTAATTTCGCAGCAAACAATACATCAGTAACATTCACATTTACTATTCCTAACTCTCCTTATAAGCAAGTTCCATTTGCTGTTCAAATTTCTTCTCGAGAAATGAATTTTAATCAGCAAAATGAAAATTAATTAAATATTTTTGAATAAAATATTATTTTTATTATTTTATAAACTGTCTAAAATATTTCTTAACCTACTTTGAATGTTCTTGAAATGATGATTAAATGTCATATTTACAAATTACTGTAACTTTTTAGATAAAACTTCTTTCTATTTTCGATATAATCTGGAATCATATTTAAATCATTTTACTGGGAACAATGATCTTCTTTTCTAATAAACTGCTTTCAAGACTGAGTATATGGCATTATTTTTGACAAATCTACAAAATACAGTTTTATTCGTAATTTACGAAAAATCAAACAGAATATCTATCTCATGATATCTAAACAGTATTTTGATGATTCAGAAAGCAAAATAAAAAAAAATAACTCACATCCCTTCGATTCACTCCATAAATCTGTGAATGAATTTTTAGCACAATGAAAGAAGAAATCAATGAAAAATTCTTTGGTGAAGTATCATTTCTGATGTAAACATACACAATGAAATTGTTTCAAAAAAAATAAGAAAAGATTTTGCGATTTCTAAGACTAAAATTAATTTTATATCTCTGCCTTAGTCAATATGAGTAATCTTTCCCTTGATTTGTCTTTCTGGGAGCTTCAAATCTGGAGCAGCTTTGCCCATTGCAAGGCCGACAATAACACCTCCCTTAGGAATGTTAAGGACCTCAGAAAGATCAGAGAGTGCAACAGCACCAATTGTCATTGTGGAATAACTCATATCAGCTGCAAGCAAAATCATTGACTCAACAATCAAACCACAATCGATTTGAACGTAGTCCTTATGAGCTCTCTCATTCTTGACAAAGAGGTAAAGAACTGGTGCATCGCATGTGACAGGATTCTTAACACCCCATTCATTGATACGTTGCTGGAAATGCTTTTGTCCTGGTTCAGGAAGTCCCTTGAATGTTGCATCAGAGATCTGAGCTAACTTTTCTTTATTTGTGACAACGACAATATCGACTCCCTGAATATCCATTGAAGAAGGAGCTGTTAAACCTGCATTTGCAATGAGATCAATATCTTTCTTTGGGATCTCAAAGTCTTTGACGTAACTTCTGATTGTTCTTCTTCCTTGGATGCACTTGAGAACACTCATCGGATCTGATTTAAAACATAGCGATGCTTTCAAAATTTTATATGTTTTATTTATAAGAGCAAACATGCAATGGTATCAGATAGCTAGAAATGTTAGAATTCTAATTGAATAGCTCTCAAATTAAGAAAAATGATCGGCATATTTCAAATAATAAAAAACATCAATGTCAAATTATCTGCAATCACATTCAAATGCATCTTTACACTGAAATCAATTATAACATATTTTACCCATCATTCTCAAAATTTGTGATAAAACTGTTTTCCTTAAATGTAATTCTCTGAAATTTGATCGAATGCAAAACTATTTTCATACCTAATAAATAATCTAACAGCATTAAATTTCTTGCAAATATAAAGCATAACAGTCACCGTCATTAGATTCTTAATAAATAGATTTGTATTTTATTAATTTTGAATATTTCATTAAGCTCCCGATGAGATGAAATCACAACAATATTTTAAGAAATTGTCGATATTACTCGACTTCTTTCTCATTTACATAGATCAATGTATCTCATATTCAAATTATTTTTCAAGCTGTTACTAGAAGACTTTTATCAAAATAGTAACTAGTTCATTACAAGCACAGTTGAATAACATTCAATAATTTCGATTTTATATTTAGTTATATATTGAATTTGAAAAATAACTCACAAATCAAAAACAAAACAACATTCAAACGCTTAAATCTCAGGGGAGGAGATATGTATAAACATTGTTTAAATTTCATATTTTTTTCGAAGAAATTATGTTATCTTCTATTTGTCGCTTTGGTCATTCTATGCGTCGCCATGAAAGAGAAATTAAAGATATTGATCAAATCAAGAAATTCCTCAAAGAACAGCCTTATGGAGTTTTATCAATGAGCGATAATAATGTTCCATATGGAGTTCCGTTATGTTACGGTTTCACATGGGATAAAAACCAAAAGTATCCAACATTTTACTTCCATGGAGCTACTACAGGCAGAAAAATCGCAACGATTAACAATAATCCACTTGGATGCCTTTCAATCTCAAAACCACTCCAACTCTCTTACACACCTGGTAAGCTAGTATGCACGGCAACAATGTTCTACGAGTCTGTAATCGCAGAAGGAAAAGTTGAAATTGTTACTCACAAAGAAGAAATAAAAGCCGCTTTAGACACACTTCTCCAACAATTTGATGTTCCTCTAGGCAAGTACGCAGGGGCATCATTAAAGAGAACCGCGATTATTAAACTTGTCACTGACAGTCTTACAATGAAGAGTAATGCTATCAAGGGCAAAGCATAATTAATATTTTTCAAATATAAACCTGAAATTTTAGTCAGTATTTTCCCTTTCTTTTTGATTTTTATTTCAAATTATAGATAAAAAGCTTAAATTAAAAGAATTATTTCAAAAATGTAATTTTGCCTTCTCAAAAGACCACTCCTGAATAAAAAATTACTGCAGAAAAAGCTTTATTTTCGGAATATTTTCTTCAGAGTTTTAAAAGTTTAATATAGACATCTTTAGAGTGAAATGTGATTCAGAGTGAATGCTCAAATAGCCCCTTATGTTGCTCGTTTTTCGTTATCGAAATTTGCTGTGAGAAAAAAAATGATCGTCAATGCAATTGAAATTTTGAATAGTGATCGTAATCTACTTTCATTCAAATCATGACCATATTTACTCTTAAAGGGTTAAAGAACTTTCACATTTTTAAATCATATATGATTCCCTTCATAAAATGAGAGAATTTCATTCTAGAATTTTTCAGAGATCTATTCCCAAATAAAACATTCAAATATGAAACCAATAATATTTATATAATAAAAATATTATATGAGGTTTTAGTTTTGTTATAGACCGAAAATGGATTTTTTCGGTTTTCTCTTCAAATAATTGAAAGAATGATACTATTATAGGTTTAATATATTATATAGCATATAATCATGCTATAGCCGAAAATTATAAGTTTTGAGAAGATTGAATATAACACAAATAAATTTGAATGTAAGTTAAATTGTTTGTTGTTTTTAATAGCTATTTAATGAGAAATCCAATATTGCAAAATTCAAATTGAATGATTGAAAGAACAGAAAAAGTCATTCTTTTCAATTTCGAATATGTTTCATTGTATTTATAATTATATGGCAAATAAGATATTTAAACTTGATTTTTGAAGGAAAATTCACAAAATTGAATAAATTCAAATAATTTTTATTCCAAAATAAACTAGTTATTTGAGTTTAATACTAATTATCTATTCAAACTACAAAGTTTGTAATTTAAAATATTTTGTGAGATCAGATTGAATTAATTCAAGGTTCTTTTCAATTAATATTAATGACCATATTACGCATTTTCGAACATTCTAAACCAAATATATAAAAATGGGAGACGAATGTTAAATTTGCTAGACATGGGGGAGTTGTCTGCAAAGTTTTAGCTCTTATCTCTAACAAAAAATTAGTTTTTAAAAAAATGACCGAATACGTTTCACAGCGAGAAAAAAATAAAAGGCAATATAGAATTTTCTAGACATAAAGAAGTTGTCTACCAAGTGTCAGCTGTTACTTCTTCTCAATACTGATATAAAATAAAAATCTTTATTATTTATTTAACCTTTATTGTTTCATTAAACTTCATTTATTTTATATTATAGTTTTATTCTTTTAGCTACTTGTCAAATAATCTAATTTTATATCATCATTTTACCGGATTATTCTTCAGTACATCGATTGTGTATCTAAAATAATATCATTATCCTTATTCTGTTTTTTCCAAAATTCTTTTAAATATCTTTTTTGGTTAGATTACTTTATACTTTTTACTTTTATTTTTTAATTTCAAAAAAAAATTTGGTGATTGTTCTATTCTGTTACAATGTGCATTATCATATTCTAATGAATTATTCATTACATACATTTAAAAAAACTTGTTAAAAATGAAATTAAAAAATTATGTTTATTATTACGCTGTGAATGTGTCAACAGCGGTCATGCCTGTATCTGTATCCCATATTTGCCACAACCTTTCTGTATCTGCATTTGTGTATTTCGGTTTCAGCTGATACATTTGATTTGGCGTGTAATTTGTTCCAGTTAATGGATTAATTGGGAGATCTTCATGTGGTGTGTTATTATTGTACTCCCAAATAAAGGCAGGAATAGCCTGAATGCTTTGGCAGCGCTCCAATGTCGGCCAGAATCTCTCAATCTTCCCATTTTGGTAAGTTAGTATGGGTTAGTTGGGTACGGAGGCACTGCGAGCCTCCTTACCCATTATATGTGAATTTGACACTTTACAAAACCGCTAACGTATATTTTACAACACAAACGACAACACTAACTTAACCTTAAATATTTACAAAGCCACCAACCATTTCACCTCACTAACGAACTCACTAATGAAAAAATAAACGTTCTCATAAATTTTCTTCTATATCTTCATCGTCAATGTTAACCCTATTGTAGTCATACTTGAAGTCATAAAGTTTCTCAAGTTTTGAAATGCATAGTCTTGTTAACTTACCTTCATCATCATAAGTTTTTATAAAACTACCATGACAATCTTTATACACAGTCAATGTATAATCTACTGGTCTAGGATGAAGTGTAAAGAACATGTTATACTCAGGGAGGAAGAATAAATGTTTAAATGTATGTTTGTTATATTTTTCGATTTGTATGAGTTGCTTTTGTTCTGTCATTTACATCCAAATAAAAATTTTCAGTAAAATAAAAAATAAACTTAAAAATTAATGATATCACCACCCTCACACGTATGAAAACATAGCACAAAAATAAATTTAGGTGAAGTGGTGAAATCTCACCTCTTTTTTCACCTGTTTTTTCACCCTGTTGAATTCATTGCTTTATAACTCTCTTCCTTGGTTTCTTTTTAGTTGCTTTCTTCACGTCTGTCTCCAACTTGACTGTCTTTCTTCTTCGTCCGTAATGATACCAGTTACTTCCACCAGTCAATGGGTCAAATGGTCTTTCGTAAGGGTTTCCATACATTCCATAGGGACCATACGGAAGAACTACTGGTGGAGAAGAAACATTTTCTTTAGTTCCATCGACTCTATTTAAATGCATTGTTTCACCTTTCATCTGGTCATTAAAGTCTTTTGCGTGTTTTGCAAACTCATCGTCCTTTCCTAAAGCATTTTCTGACTCAGTCGCAACCAAATTGGATGCTTTATTTATGAGCCCTATTTTATTTAATCTTAACTTCTTTGCAACCCAGCCTCCAATCTTCCCTTTATTTGCATCTAATGTCTTCGAAACCCTTCCTCCACTCATTTTATTTACTGCGTCATAAGCTCCAAGTGCTTTTGCTCCAAATGCTAATGCTTTTGTTCCCATTGCGCCTAAAGCTGCCCAAGCTACCATTTACACCATATTAAAATCATCTCTCTTCAATATTATCTCATAAAAGTTCTCGTTACTGGAGAAAGTCAATGAAACATAAACGTTCTCACGGGCTTCGCCCTCACCGCTTTGCGGTCTATCTAACTTATTTCTTATATCATCTATACGCTTCAAAATGTCTGAACAATTGCTAACATCTTCTACAACAGTTATTTCATCATGAATGACCTTCAAGAACAAGCTCATTTAATATGCTATTAAAATCATCTCAATAATGAGTCCATCCTTTCCGTCTTTGGGTAGCACAACATCTTTCATTGAAGAAGGTTCGACAAGTCTTATGTTAAACTTACTGACAAAGTTTGTTATACTATAATGCTTCGGCGGCGAATACATGTAGTTTGAAAGACATAATATAGATTCTTCAGCAAATTCACTTATACTGGATTTTATAACAATGTTCTCACGAGACCAAATACCACCAATTGACAATCTTGTAAGCAATCCTGCTGAACCTTCTACTGTAAACGTCGATGGTAACATTCCACGAAGGTCATCTATTGACATCGTTGAGTCACTGAATTTAAATATTTTCTTAAAGCAATCGTCATTATCTAACCATGCAATAGCTTTGAAGTTTTCATTCGAATATACATCTGCTTCATTAAATGTAAAACCTGACTTCTTTGCAGAGATGACTTTAAAATCTATTGAGTTTGTTTCAAAATTATATGCTATGGTAACTTCTGAAGGTAATGGATGTCCTTCCGCAGTCAGTTGTTCTCTCACCACCGTTTGAAGCTTTGTATTAAAAACTTTCATGTCATCTCCTGTATCTAAGTTCACATACACAGCAACAGGAAAACTATCTTGCTTCTTTGTTTCATCATTATATCTCAAAACATTAAAGTTCTTCAATAATATTGTTCTTCCTGCTGGAATACTTCGAACCTGTCTGATTTCAATAGCTTTCTCACCTCCTACATACTCTACCCAGTGTCTTGGATATTCATAAGTATACTGACTTTCTTGAATTTTGGTTGGTTTCATCATAACATGTTCATAGTATATCTTTATACTCTTGTCAGTTAGACTCGGTGCTATGTTCTGAATATTTCTGACTTGCATTTTTAATGGAGATAAAATGAAGCATTTAATACATGACGTAGATGAAGACATGAATGAAACTACAGACAAACTTAACTCTTCTCTTATTCTTCCTTTCAGTAAGGACTATGAGTTCTGTTCAAATGGTGTTTATTTCTATTGTGGAAAGATGGGTTCAGGTAAGACATTTAACCTCATTCGTCATATACTCATAACAGAACGTTTAGGAAATGACTCTTACTATGACCAAATCATTATATCAGCAACTTCAGACTCTATGGACTCAACAGCGAAAACATTTATGTCAAAAGTTCAAGCCTCTGTCGTTAAAGTTCCAGACAGTGAACTCATTGAATTTCTTCAACGTTACATTCGACGTAAGAGGAAATATTATGCCATCGTTGAATTTATACAGTCAGGAATGCAAAAGACTTCTGAGGAGATGGAAAGAATTATTGACAAACACCACTTACGTCAATACTCAGGAGTTTACGATATGAAACGACTTACAAACTACATTCTGTCAAAACTTTCAAAATACCCCTTCAAAAAGTATCCTTCAAACACTTTATTAGTTTGCGACGACTTCGCCGGAAAAGGTTTAGTGTCAAAACCAGACTCACCATTAGCTAACATCATTACTAAAGTCAGACATTACCATTTAACTGTAGCAATACTTATGCAAACATGGAGGTTTTTAGCTTTAAACATAAAACGTCTCATAACTGACTTCGTTATCTTTCAAGGTTTCTCACGCTATGATATTGAACTCATTTGGAAACAATCAGGTATAACATTACCTTTTGAAGAAATTTGGGAAGCATATAAGTCTCTCATCTCTCCTCGTTCATACCTTGAGATTCATATCATGACTAATACCATTAAAGTCAAAAATATTCCATGGGAACGACCAACATTGTTTTAACGTTTAACCTTCAATTGACTGATGGTAAACAAATTCCATGCATCTCTGTCGCCATTTCTGTTAATATTTTTGCTGTCATTCATATCATCCACTTCCCCATCCGTTAGCTTTTGAGGATATGCGTTAGAATAGCTGTTCTTAAATGAAGGCTTTTCACCTTTGAGAGCATAAACTCTATAACTTTCTGCATACTTTATGTTTGAACCTCCCGAGCCATCATTGACATAAATTTTTATAGGCTTCCACCCTTTGTTCATGTTCCTGCTTCTTCCCTTAGCTCTTTTGTTCAGTAGTTCTACATCTTTATACACAGCTCCTGTCTCAGTGAATTCAACAATATTTTCATTCGTTAGCTTTACATTCAAACCCTTGTCGAGTATATTGTTCATTTCATACATATAAAAGGTTTTTATTCTATATGAAATGAGAAGCAAATCCATCTTAGCTGGTGCCGTTAATGTTCCAATTGAACCAACATCAAATGTTGACTCACGAACGACAAACAATATTGTCATAAAAAACTATAGTTCAGAGTGTTTGAAAGAACCAGAACCAGAGCTGAAATCCGTGAATTTAAACTCAGCTTCAAACGCTAACGCTACATCAGATGTTAAGTTAGAGTATCCACCACTGGACCAAATTCTTTCAAGAGAAGCCAACGACAACCCTTACACAAATGTTCAAACAAATCCTTCAGATAACGTAGACCATTACCTTCTTCAGTTATACCAAACAATTTTACTCAAAGACGATAAGAAGCTTTTGACAAATCTTATAAGTAAGAACCAAATAATTCTAACAAAGGAGGACCTTGAAAATGTTATCTCACGAATAACAGGGAAACAATGTGTCATTGACTATCTCGACCCTGAAATCGAATGCTGTGGTCAAACTCCACTATTCATGAAAATAGGTAACATCCGCATCATTGAAACACCAGGAACTACAGGAGTTGAGTTTAAGTATAAATATTCGAACGAGTATACAAAACTTTCAACAGAATATAAACTTTGTTTGAAATATGTTTTAGTAAATTAAAGCAGTCAGGAGGGCTCTTTGAGCCCATCTTGGCGCTTTGCGCCGTCAGTCAAAAAAAATTTCAAGTTAGCAATTTGTAATATCTATCCAAAACTTCTTCAACAGTATCGAACTCATCTTCATAATGCAAACCTAATCTTATTGACTTGGTGCAGTTTTCACTAACACAATATTTTTCTGTTCTCTTGACTGACATAACTAACTCATTTGTTTCATCAAACAGCAACAACCAAAGTTCATGACCTAATACATAACATTCATACTTTATATTTTTAGCTCTGAGTTCTCTTGTAAGCTGTTGCATTTAATATTTTCTAAAAAGTCAACTTCAACAGTCATTCGCACTGGTGCCTTCAGTTCTACAGGCTCTCCTTGAAAGTCAACAAGTCTGAATTGCATGTCTTTCAAATTATGAGGACTAATGCGAACCCATTTACCTAAATGAGTTGCTATGACAGGAACGTTTGGAATGAACATTGAATTGACTGCATAACAGAAAGACTTATATTCTACTGAACCTTTACTATTAACTCCTGAAATGCCTGTGACATTAGCTATTTTAAACTCAATGTACAAACAGTTGCCATAACATACGTATGGAACAGATTTCATCTCAATCGTTTTGTCAACACTTTTCAAAGGAAATGTCATATGGTATGCACCCAAAAGAAGTTGTACTCTATGACTCATTCTTGGTATCTTAAACTCCTTCGCATAACTGAACTTCAAAACTCCTGCAATAAGTTTAACATTCATTAAGTTTTCTTCGTTATCCTTGTTTATTGTAGTATTTATGAGAGCATTTAACACTCCAGCTAATGTTTCCATCTTATATTCTACATTATTGTGAAATCTTATTTCGTGCTTCTTTCCATCTATTTCAATCTCCATGAAATCTGTTTCGTCTGTTATAACGAATGAAGCGATAGTATTGAAGTCAACCATTCTGAATGCAAGCGCCTCATTCTGTAGACCTAAGTTTGTTTGTAGCTTTACTGTCCCGTATTCGTTTGGGTCTGTACTTTGCAAATAGAACAACATTTTATTCTCATTAAAATATGACTATTGCTGCATATGCGTATGAAGCTGACAGAGCTAAACGTTTATATTTTGGTCAATACTCTCTCACACTTACTGACAAATATATTGTTATCACTGATGGAAATACTGCGAAATACATAACATGGAAGGACTATGAAAAGTTTGACCCTATTTTAACTCCATGTACTATGCCGTTTATAAAGGACGGTGAAATTATTGAAAAAGATAATACAACCGTATATAGGTCTGTTTATGAAGCATTAGAATATATGTTGAATCATAACCCAAAAAGATTTGACCCAAGCACTACACCATGTGCAATGCCTTTTATTAAGGACGGTAAAATCGTAAGAGTTCCGGATTCAACGGTTTACACAGCTGTTCCAAACAGTTTACAAAACATTTTAGCGAATATCTTTAATTCAGAAACTACAGAAATAAAATTACCATATATAACAGATGCTAAAGAAATTAAATCAAAAACGACAACATTATTTGCGTCACTTAATGATTTAATGACTTATATCATTAATATTCCTGCACCAACTACAGCATTTGATCCAAACTCGACGGTTTGCAGTGTACCTTTCATAAATGACAGTTCATTAATTACTTTAAGGGATTCGACAGTAAATGAATCATTAAAGGCGTCATTAATGAAAATCATTGATTTTAATTCATTCACGAATACATATAATTCATTCATTAATGTTTCATATGCTTCTAAAGAAGGTGAGCCAAAAACTATCGATAAAGCGGTGTATGAAATAAAAGCATCAACGACGAAATTGAATTCGTTAACTTTTGACGGTGATAGTTTCGTTAATGACATAACATCGGGGAAAACAATTTTAACGAAAGAATACTTAAAATCTCATGTTAGTGAGTTCGTTGAAATTGAAAAAGAAGGTGGAATTAAGTTCGATCCACTGAATTTCATTTTCAGCTTAGCGAATGCGGGTGTTAGTTTCGCTGAATGGACAACTATACAAAGTGAAATAAATGCAATATGGACGTTTTTGGGGTCAAAAGCGGGAATGGGTGAGCTTGTAAATGCTGCAAGAACATTAGGTGAAACAGGAAATTTTGTAGATGGTTTTAAAAGACTTGTTTCAAATGTTTTAACAAACACAAAGAAATTATTTAGATATACCGTACATAACGGACGGATTTTCGAACAGATAGCAACAAACCCTCCGGTTATGGCTGCGTTGATGATGGTTAGAGATATAAAACCACGTAACGACGGGAACGAAGAACATGAACAACAGGATACTGGTCGGGTTATTCGAGACATTAAAAACGTGCATCCTGAAGTTATTGATTTATTTAGAGGAGTTAATGATTCAATTTCAAAACATTCTATAACCCTCGATGAAGAGAATAAATTAACAGATTATATATTCGTCATTATTGCAGAATTAATGAAGAGAATAAATGAAAAAAGGAATTGGTGATATCATTAATGTCAGCGATGTAATGATGAAAAGAAATTTTGACTCATTATTTACAAAACCGAAAACAGAATATAGTCTTTATGACGTAATTACTGAATTAATGAAAAAGATTAATGATAATAAGAGTTCTGGTGGAAGAGTTGAATTAGAAGTGAATGATGTTAATGAGAAATTAGCCGAAAAAGCAGACAAAAATGAGCTTTTAGCTCTGAGTGATAAAGTCAAGAACCACGTTCATTATATAACTTCAGACGAACAGATTATAACGGACTACCATGGATATTTAACACGAAGTGATGAAGCGAAGACAAAAAATGTTAATGAAAGAAGATATAAATACATTCGTGCTAAAGGTTATGACATAAGCTGTACTGTACAGTATGATGTAGCTAAAGCACCAGAAGCATTTGGTTATACCGGTGAAATTTATGCCTCTACTTTCAATGTTAACGGTGTATTAGTTGAACCAAGATTTACTTTGAGAGTTAAGGCAAAAATAACGTTTGAAGATGCTATTAAAAGTAAAGCTGACAAAGTTGAACTCGACGCAACGAACAAAGTTTTGAAATCTCATAAACACAACATCTCCGATATAAATGAACTTCAAGCTACATTAAATAGTAAAGCTGACAAGAACCATACACATAAATCCTTCACTACTGTTAGAGCAGACGACATAATATTGAACTATGATTTGGGTTCAAGTGCACCTTTAGAGAATCCAAGTACAAGCGTAAAAGATACACTAAACTCCTTAAATAGTAAATGTATGAACATTGAAGGTCATGTCAGAAACTTTGAAACACATGAACTACCAGCAATGTTAGACAGTAAAGCTGACAAGAACCATACACATAAATCCTTCACTACTGTTAGAGCAGACGACATAATATTGAACTATGATTTGGGTTCAAGTGCACCTTTAGAGAATCCGAGTACAAGCGTAAAAGATACACTAAACAATTTAGATAACAGTTGCAGGAATATTGAAGATCATGCCAGAAATTTTGAAGCATATGAACTACCAGCAATGTTAGATAAGAAAGCAGACAAAACAGAGCTTCAAACATTAAAGACTGAAATACTTCAAACATTATATCCTATAGGCTCTATTTATACGTCAATGAATTCAACAAATCCAGCAACAGTTCTGGGCTTTGGTACGTGGAAGCAGATTGTAGATAAATTCTTATACTGTGATAGATATTCAAAGCAAACAGGAGGTTCGAAGAAAATTAAAGAAGCAAACCTTCCACCGCACACTCATACAGGAACGACAAACACAACAGGTAGTCATTCACATTCAATAACAAAAAGAGGTTATACAAATCTTGCAGCAGGTTCGGATAGACAGGGAATGAATAGATATGATATTTCAAGTGACCCAGTAGATTCAAGCGCAGGTATTTTCTGTGGAACCACAGGAAATCATTCACACACTTTCACAACAAATCCAACAGGCTCGGGTGCAGATTATATGCCACCATTTGTGACTATATTCGCATGGTACCGCGTTCAATGAACGCGCTTGAGCCTTGAATAAAATCTTTAACTTTACATAAATGAGCTTGAAAGAAGTATTCGAACAACATCCATGGAGGTCATTTAAGAAGTTCAATGAAGCTGCAAAGAGTTGGGGATTTACTAACAGAGCTGAAGTGAAAAGTTCTTTGACAAAAATGTTGTACATCAAACAAAAATAAACCCTTACGACTACTTTTTACCAATTTACTCCAACACTCCTGACGCATACCAATTTGACACTCTCATTCAAAGCAGAAAAGGAGGACATAACCCATTCCTCATCTTCATTAATGTTAACACTCGTAAAGCATATGCATATCCAATGAAAAATAAAGGAACTCGTGAAGTGTTAAGAGTTTTACAAAAGTTTGTAGCAGAACATAACCCAAGTACTTTAACATCAGACCAAGACAGTGCATACCTCAGCAATGAAATCACAGATTTTCTCATTAAGCATAACATAACTCACTACACTACTGAAGACCATAACCATAACATACTCGGCATCATAAACCGCTTCATAAGAACGCTCAGAGATTTAAACCAAGAGCGAGACTTTACCGAAGAAACAATGAAACACTTTCTCGAAGTATATAATTCCTCAACACATTCTACAACAGGACATACACAAATTCAACGACACAACAACAAGAAGAAAAGTATATACAAAGAAACGAAGCCAACACAAAATATCAGAAATTAACACAATTTACCCTCATTCCTGGTACAAAGTTCGTGTAGTTCTTGACGACAAACCGTTGACAAAGAAACGTTTAAGGTTAAGTAGAAACTATTATATCGTAGACTCTACGCAAGGTAATGGATATCTTATAAAAGCTGCGACGACTCTATTGCGTTTTACCCTCGTCACAAATTAGTTGAAAGTAGTAATGGCAAACTTGCTGAAACCATTGACGAAGCAAGCGAGGAGTGGTTATTGAAATACTTGGCTACAACATAAACGATGACATAAAGTAAGATATGAAGGAGGCGTTGAAGATGTTATACCATCTAAGAACTTGAGAGAGTCAAAGTCAACACATCTGGGACCATTAGAGCGGGAGTACTGGAAAGACAAAAATAAGCCAGAAAGAAAGAGAAATTCTTCTAAACTTTTTCATTAGATGTAAATCAGACAAAATAATTTTTAGGTGAAGAGGTGAGATTTCACCTGTTTTTTCACCTCTTTTTTCACAAGCGTTTTACATGAATTGTACGATGTATATTTGAAATCCTAAACAATTTCGTAGCTTCTATTTCTTCTTTTAGTACATCGAATGTTTTAATCGTGCCGAAAGTCTCTTTATATTTCTTCTTGACGTCAGACAGAAGGAAATCTTCTGGTTGGATAGTTTTTTATTAAGAAATGTCAACATATCCATTTTATCTTCTGCTGGCTTTTCTGCTTCTTTCTTTAAGTCTGCATAGTCGTTTCGCATTCTTTCTATCTCTTTGACTGAGTAGTTATATTTTCTTATTGCTGCTTACATTTTGAACATTGCGGCATCGTTTTGCGTTGCGTTATCATTGAATAAAAACCAGCTAGAACAACTAAGGCGTCAATGGTTTTCTTTAACTCAAAAGCTGCTGGTTTTATCTGTTCATTCCATACTTTACCTCTTCTATCTTTATCTCTTATCTGCCATACACATTTTGCAACTAATGAAACAAAGTTATCGTATGTCTTAAACTCCCCAGATTTATATATGTCAGAAATATTTTTATAAACCATGTCGCAATCTTTGTCCATAACTTTATGGTTGCAATGAAAACCAAGGAATTCATAATTTACTTTACGTATGAACTTCTTTATTTCTACTGAGTCAGTTGCTTTGACTTCAATTTCGTCGAATTCAGGAATAGTTAGTTTTGCTGCTGAATTTCAGGTAGTTTAGGCAAATGGTCGATGAGGTCCCCATTTCATAAGATACTGTTCATTGTTTCATCTTTCGCACTACAGTCTAAATTACTTGTTAAAAGTTCTTGCTTTATCTCTGGATTTCTGTTTCAAAAGTATATGAAGAAGGAATAAAGCTTTCATCTCTACCAACATTGACGTAGGATTCATGACTAACGAGTTTGGTGCTGTTGTTTGAATTGTTGTTGTGCCGATTGTTGAAATCATATCTTTTATACAAAATAAAAAAATAAATAAAAATAAAACTAACTTTATTTTTTCTATCTTAAGGAAATTCATGAAAATTCATAAGGGTGAAAAAACAGGTGAAATCTCACCTCTTCACCTAAAAATTATTTTGTCTGATTTACATCTAATGAAAAAGTTTAGAAGAATTTTCTTATTCTTTCTGGCTTATTTTTGTCTTTCCAGTACTCCCGCTCTAATGGTCCCAGATGTGTTGACTTTGACTCTCTCAAGTTCTTAGATGGTATAACATCTTCAACGCCTCCTTCATATCTTACTTTATAAGTGTCATCGTTTATGTTGTAGCCAAGTATTTCAATAACCACTCCTCGCTTTGCTTCGTCAATGGTTTCAGCAAGTTTGCCATTACTACTTTCAACTAATTTGTGACGAGGGTAAAACGCAATAGAGTCGTCGGCAGCTTTTATAAGATATCCATTACCTTGCGTAGAGTCTACGATATAATAGTTTCTACTTAACCTTAAACGTTTCTTTGTCAACGGTTTGTCGTCAAGAACTACACGAACTTTTGTACCAGGAATGAGGGTAAATTGTGTTGAATTTCTGATATTTTGTGTTTGGCTTCGTTTCTTTTGTATATACTTTTCTTCTTGTTGTTGTGTCGTTGAATTTGGTGTATGTCCTGTTGTAGAATGTGTTGAGGAATTATATACTTCGAGAAAGTGTTTCATTGTTTCTTCGGTAAAGTCTCGCTCTTGGTTTAAATCTCTGAGCGTTCTTATGAAGCGGTTTATGATGCCGAGTATGTTATGGTTATGGTCTTCAGTAGTGTAGTGAGTTATGTTATGCTTAATGAGAAAATCTGTGATTTCATTGCTGAGGTATGCACTGTCTTGGTCTGATGTTAAAGTACTTGGGTTATGTTCTGCTACAAACTTTTGTAAAACTCTTAACACTTCACGAGTTCCTTTATTTTTCATTGGATATGCATATGCTTTACGAGTGTTAACATTAATGAAGATGAGGAATGGGTTATGTCCTCCTTTTCTGCTTTGAATGAGAGTGTCAAATTGGTATGCGTCAGGAGTGTTGGAGTAAATTGGTAAAAAGTAGTCGTAAGGGTTTATTTTTGTTTGATGTACAACATTTTTGTCAAAGAACCTTTTCACTTCAGCTCTGTTAGTAAATCCCCAACTCTTTGCAGCTTCATTGAACTTCTTAAATGACCTCCATGGATGTTGTTCGAATACTTCTTTCAAGCTCATTTATGTAAAGTTAAAGATTTTATTCAAGGCTCAAGCGCGTTCATTGAACGCGGTACCATGCGAATATAGTCACAAATGGTGGCATATAATCTGCACCCGAGCCTGTTGGATTTGTTGTGAAAGTGTGTGAATGATTTCCTGTGGTTCCACAGAAAATACCTGCGCTTGAATCTACTGGGTCACTTGAAATATCATATCTATTCATTCCCTGTCTATCCGAACCTGCTGCAAGATTTGTATAACCTCTTTGTTATTGAATGTGAATGACTACCTGTTGTGTTTGTCGTTCCTGTATGAGTGTGCGGTGGAAGGTTTGCTTCTTTAATTTTTTCGAACCTCCTGTTTGCTTTGAATATCTATCACAGTATAAGAATTTATCTACAATCTGCTTCCACGTACCAAAGCCCAGAACTGTTGCTGGATTTGTTGAATTCATTGACGTATAAATAGAGCCTATAGGATATAATGTTTGAAGTATTTCAGTCTTTAATGTTTGAAGCTCTGTTTTGTCTGCTTTCTTATCTAACATTGCTGGTAGTTCATATGCTTCAAAATTTCTGGCATGATCTTCAATATTCCTGCAACTGTTATCTAAATTGTTTAGTGTATCTTTTACGCTTGTACTCGGATTCTCTAAAGGTGCACTTGAACCCAAATCATAGTTCAATATTATGTCGTCTGCTCTAACAGTAGTGAAGGATTTATGTGTATGGTTCTTGTCAGCTTTACTGTCTAACATTGCTGGTAGTTCATGTGTTTCAAAGTTTCTGACATGACCTTCAATGTTCATACATTTACTATTTAAGGAGTTTAGTGTATCTTTTACGCTTGTACTTGGATTCTCTAAAGGTGCACTTGAACCAAATCATAGTTCAATATTATGTCGTCTGCTCTAACAGTAGTGAAGGATTTATGTGTATGGTTCTTGTCAGCTTTACTATTTAATGTAGCTTGAAGTTCATTTATATCGGAGATGTGTTTATGAGATTTCAAAACTTTGTTCGTTGCGTCGAGTTCAACTTTGTCAGCTTTACTTTTAATAGCATCTTCAAACGTTATTTTTGCCTTAACTCTCAAAGTAAATCTTGGTTCAACTAATACACCGTTAACATTGAAAGTAGAGGCATAAATTTCACCGGTATAACCAAATGCTTCTGGTGCTTTAGCTACATCATACTGTACAGTACAGCTTATGTCATAACCTTTAGCACGAATGTATTTATATCTTCTTTCATTAACATTTTTTGTCTTCGCTTCATCACTTCGTGTTAAATATCCATGGTAGTCCGTTATAATCTGTTCGTCTGAAGTTATATAATGAACGTGGTTCTTGACTTTATCACTCAGAGCTAAAAGCTCATTTTTGTCTGCTTTTTCGGCTAATTTCTCATTAACATCATTCACTTCTAATTCAACTCTTCCGCCAGAACTCTTATTATCATTAATCTTTTTCATTAATTCAGTAATTACGTCATAAAGACTATATTCTGTTTTCGGTTTTGTAAATAATGAGTCAAAATTTCTTTTCATCATTACATCGCTGACATTAATGATATCACCAATTCCTTTTTCATTTATTCTCTTCATTAATTCTGCAATAATGACGAATATATAATCTGTTAATTTATTCTCTTCATCGAGGGTTATAGAATGTTTTGAAATTGAATCATTAACTCCTCTAAATAAATCAATAACTTCAGGATACACGTTTTTAATGTCTCGAATAACCCGACCAGTATCCTGTTGTTCATGTTCTTCGTTCCCGTCGTTACGTGGTTTTATATCTCTAACCATCATCAACGCAGCCATAACCGGAGGGTTTGTTGCTATCTGTTCGAAAATCCGTCCGTTATGTACGGTATATCTAAATAATTTCTTTGTGTTTGTTAAAACATTTGAAACAAGTCTTTTAAAACCATCTACAAAATTTCCTGTTTCACCTAATGTTCTTGCAGCATTTACAAGCTCACCCATTCCCGCTTTTGACCCCAAAAACGTCCATATTGCATTTATTTCACTTGTATAGTTGTCCATTCAGCGAAACTAACACCCGCATTCGCTAAGCTGAAAATGAAATTCAGTGGATCGAACTTAATTCCACCTTCTTTTTCAATTTCAACGAACTCACTAACATGAGATTTTAAGTATTCTTTCGTTAAAATTGTTTTCCCCGATGTTATGTCATTAACGAAACTATCACCGTCAAAAGTTAACGAATTCAATTTCGTCGTTGATGCTTTTATTTCATACACCGCTTTATCGATAGTTTTTGGCTCACCTTCTTTAGAAGCATATGAAACATTAATGATGAATTATATGTATTCGTGAATGAATTAAAATCAATGATTTTCATTAATGACGCCTTTAATGATTCATTTACTGTCGAATCCCTTAAAGTAATTAATGAACTGTCATTTATGAAAGGTACACTGCAAACCGTCGAGTTTGGATCAAATGCTGTAGTTGGTGCAGGAATATTAATGATATAAGTCATTAAATCATTAAGTGACGCAAATAATGTTGTCGTTTTTGATTTAATTTCTTTAGCATCTGTTATATATGGTAATTTTATTTCTGTAGTTTCTGAATTAAAGATATTCGCTAAAATGTTTTGTAAACTGTTTGGAACAGCTGTGTAAACCGTTGAATCCGGAACTCTTACGATTTTACCGTCCTTAATAAAAGGCATTGCACATGGTGTAGTGCTTGGGTCAAATCTTTTTGGGTTATGATTCAACATATATTCTAATGCTTCATAAACAGACCTATATACGGTTGTATTATCTTTTTCAATAATTTCACCGTCCTTTATAAACGGCATAGTACATGGAGTTAAAATAGGGTCAAACTTTTCATAGTCCTTCCATGTTATGTATTTCTCAGTATTTCCATCAGTGATAACAATATATTTGTCAGTAAGTGTGAGAGAGTATTGACCAAAATATAAACGTTTAGCTCTGTCAGCTTCATACGCATATGCAGCAATACTCATATTTTAATGAGAATAAAATGTTGTTCTATTTGCAAAGTACAGACCCAAACGAATACGGGACAGTAAAGCTACAAACAAACTTAGGTCTACAGAATGAGGCGCTTGCATTCAGAATGGTTGACTTCAATACTATCGCTTCATTCGTTATAACAGACGAAACAGATTTCATGGAGATTGAAATAGATGGAAAGAAGCACGAAATAAGATTTCACAATAATGTAGAATATAAGATGGAAACATTAGCTGGAGTGTTAAATGCTCTCATAAATACTACAATAAACAAGGATAACGAAGAAAACTTAATGAATGTTAAACTTATTGCAGGAGTTTTGAAGTTCAGTTATGCGAAGGAGTTTAAGATACCAAGAATGAGTCATAGAGTACAACTTCTTTTGGGTGCATACCATATGACATTTCCTTTGAAAAGTGTTGACAAAACGATTGAGATGAAATCTGTTCCATACGTATGTTATGGCAACTGTTTGTACATTGAGTTTAAAATAGCTAATGTCACAGGCATTTCAGGAGTTAATAGTAAAGGTTCAGTAGAATATAAGTCTTTCTGTTATGCAGTCAATTCAATGTTCATTCCAAACGTTCCTGTCATAGCAACTCATTTAGGTAAATGGGTTCGCATTAGTCCTCATAATTTGAAAGACATGCAATTCAGACTTGTTGACTTTCAAGGAGAGCCTGTAGAACTGAAGGCACCAGTGCGAATGACTGTTGAAGTTGACTTTTTAGAAAATATTAAATGCAACAGCTTACAAGAGAACTCAGAGCTAAAAATATAAAGTATGAATGTTATGTATTAGGTCATGAACTTTGGTTGTTGCTGTTTGATGAAACAAATGAGTTAGTTATGTCAGTCAAGAGAACAGAAAAATATTGTGTTAGTGAAAACTGCACCAAGTCAATAAGATTAGGTTTGCATTATGAAGATGAGTTCGATACTGTTGAAGAAGTTTTGGATAGATATTACAAATTGCTAACTTGAAATTTTTTTTGACTGACGGCGCAAAGCGCCAAGATGGGCTCAAAGAGCCCTCCTGACTGCTTTAATTTACTAAAACATATTTCAAAAAAGTTTATATTCTGTTGAAAGTTTTGTATACTCGTTCGAATATTTATACTTAAACTCAACTCCTGTAGTTCCTGGTGTTTCAATGATGCGGATGTTACCTATTTTCATGAATAGTGGAGTTTGACCACAGCATTCGATTTCAGGGTCGAGATAGTCAATGACACATTGTTTCCCTGTTATTCGTGAGATAACATTTTCAAGGTCCTCCTTTGTTAGAATTATTTGGTTCTTACTTATAAGATTTGTCAAAAGCTTCTTATCGTCTTTGAGTAAAATTGTTTGGTATAACTGAAGAAGGTAATGGTCTACGTTATCTGAAGGATTTGTTTGAACATTTGTGTAAGGGTTGTCGTTGGCTTCTCTTGAAAGAATTTGGTCCAGTGGTGGATACTCTAACTTAACATCTGATGTAGCGTTAGCGTTTGAAGCTGAGTTTAAATTCACGGATTTCAGCTCTGGTTCTGGTTCTTTCAAACACTCTGAACTATAGTTTTTTATGACAATATTGTTTGTCGTTCGTGAGTCAACATTTGATGTTGGTTCAATTGGAACATTAACGGCACCAGCTAAGATGGATTTGCTTCTCATTTCATATAGAATAAAAACCTTTTATATGTATGAAATGAACAATATACTCGACAAGGGTTTGAATGTAAAGCTAACGAATGAAAATATTGTTGAATTCACTGAGACAGGAGCTGTGTATAAAGATGTAGAACTACTGAACAAAAGAGCTAAGGGAAGAAGCAGGAACATGAACAAAGGGTGGAAGCCTATAAAAATTTATGTCAATGATGGCTCGGGAGGTTCAAACATAAAGTATGCAGAAAGTTATAGAGTTTATGCTCTCAAAGGTGAAAAGCCTTCATTTAAGAACAGCTATTCTAACGCATATCCTCAAAAGCTAACGGATGGGGAAGTGGATGATATGAATGACAGCAAAAATATTAACAGAAATGGCGACAGAGATGCATGGAATTTGTTTACCATCAGTCAATTGAAGGTTAAACGTTAAAACAATGTTGGTCGTTCCCATGGAATATTTTTGACTTTAATGGTATTAGTCATGATATGAATCTCAAGGTATGAACGAGGAGAGATGAGAGACTTATATGCTTCCCAAATTTCTTCAAAAGGTAATGTTATACCTGATTGTTTCCAAATGAGTTCAATATCATAGCGTGAGAAACCTTGAAAGATAACGAAGTCAGTTATGAGACGTTTTATGTTTAAAGCTAAAAACCTCCATGTTTGCATAAGTATTGCTACAGTTAAATGGTAATGTCTGACTTTAGTAATGATGTTAGCTAATGGTGAGTCTGGTTTTGACACTAAACCTTTTCCGGCGAAGTCGTCACAAACTAATAAAGTGTTTGATGGATATTTTTTGAAGGGGTATTTTGAAAGTTTTGACAGAATGTAGTTTGTAAGTCGTTTCATATCGTAAACTCCTGAGTATTGACGTAAGTGGTGTTTGTCAATAATTCTTTCCATCTCCTCAGAAGTCTTTTGCATTCCTGACTGTATAAATTCAACGATGGCATAATATTTCCTCTTACGTCGAATGTAACGTTGAAGAAATTCAATGAGTTCACTGTCTGGAACTTTAACGACAGAGGCTTGAACTTTTGACATAAATGTTTTCGCTGTTGAGTCCATAGAGTCTGAAGTTGCTGATATAATGATTTGGTCATAGTAAGAGTCATTTCCTAAACGTTCTGTTATGAGTATATGACGAATGAGGTTAAATGTCTTACCTGAACCCATCTTTCCACAATAGAAATAAACACCATTTGAACAGAACTCATAGTCCTTACTGAAAGGAAGAATAAGAGAAGAGTTAAGTTTGTCTGTAGTTTCATTCATGTCTTCATCTACGTCATGTATTAAATGCTTCATTTTATCTCCATTAAAAATGCAAGTCAGAAATATTCAGAACATAGCACCGAGTCTAACTGACAAGAGTATAAAGATATACTATGAACATGTTATGATGAAACCAACCAAAATTCAAGAAAGTCAGTATACTTATGAATATCCAAGACACTGGGTAGAGTATGTAGGAGGTGAGAAAGCTATTGAAATCAGACAGGTTCGAAGTATTCCAGCAGGAAGAACAATATTATTGAAGAACTTTAATGTTTTGAGATATAATGATGAAACAAAGAAGCAAGATAGTTTTCCTGTTGCTGTGTATGTGAACTTAGATACAGGAGATGACATGAAAGTTTTTAATACAAAGCTTCAAACGGTGGTGAGAGAACAACTGACTGCGGAAGGACATCCATTACCTTCAGAAGTTACCATAGCATATAATTTTGAAACAAACTCAATAGATTTTAAAGTCATCTCTGCAAAGAAGTCAGGTTTTACATTTAATGAAGCAGATGTATATTCGAATGAAAACTTCAAAGCTATTGCATGGTTAGATAATGACGATTGCTTTAAGAAAATATTTAAATTCAGTGACTCAACGATGTCAATAGATGACCTTCGTGGAATGTTACCATCGACGTTTACAGTAGAAGGTTCAGCAGGATTGCTTACAAGATTGTCAATTGGTGGTATTTGGTCTCGTGAGAACATTGTTATAAAATCCAGTATAAGTGAATTTGCTGAAGAATCTATATTATGTCTTTCAAACTACATGTATTCGCCGCCGAAGCATTATAGTATAACAAACTTTGTCAGTAAGTTTAACATAAGACTTGTCGAACCTTCTTCAATGAAAGATGTTGTGCTACCCAAAGACGGAAAGGATGGACTCATTATTGAGATGATTTTAATAGCATATTAAATGAGCTTGTTCTTGAAGGTCATTCATGAAAATAACTGTTGTAGAAGATGTTAGCAATTGTTCAGACATTTTGAAGCGTATAGATGATATAAGAAATAAGTTAGATAGACCGCAAAGCGGTGAGGGCGAAGCCCGTGAGAACGCTTATGTTTCATTGACTTTCTCCAGTAACGAGAACTTTTATGAGATAATATTGAAGAGAGATGATTTTAATATGGTGTAAATGGTAGCTTGGGCAGCTTTAGGCGCAATGGGAACAAAAGCATTAGCATTTGGAGCAAAAGCACTTGGAGCTTATGACGCAGTAAATAAAATGAGTGGAGGAAGGGTTTCGAAGACATTAGATGCAAATAAAGGGAAGATTGGAGGCTGGGTTGCAAAGAAGTTAAGATTAAATAAAATAGGGCTCATAAATAAAGCATCCAATTTGGTTGCGACTGAGTCAGAAAATGCTTTAGGAAAGGACGATGAGTTTGCAAAACACGCAAAAGACTTTAATGACCAGATGAAAGGTGAAACAATGCATTTAAATAGAGTCGATGGAACTAAAGAAAATGTTTCTTCTCCACCAGTAGTTCTTCCGTATGGTCCCTATGGAATGTATGGAAACCCTTACGAAAGACCATTTGACCCATTGACTGGTGGAAGTAACTGGTATCATTACGGACGAAGAAGAAAGACAGTCAAGTTGGAGACAGACGTGAAGAAAGCAACTAAAAAGAAACCAAGGAAGAGAGTTATAAAGCAATGAATTCAACAGGGTAGAAAAGAGGTTAGAAATCGGGTTAGATCTAACCTTCTACCCTAAATTTATTTTTGTGCTATGTTTTCATACGTGTGAGGGTGGTGATATCATTAGCTTTTAAGTTTATTTTTATATAAATGACAGAACAAAAGCAACTCATACAAATCGAAAAATATAACAAACATACATTTAAACATTTATTCTTCCTTCCTGAGTATAACATGTTCTTTACACTTCATCCTAGACCAGTTGACTATACATTGACTGTGTATAAAGATTGTCATGGTAGTTTTATAAAAACTTATGATGATGAAGGTAAGTTAACAAGACTATGCATTTCAAAACTTGAGAAACTTTATGACTTCAAGTATGACTACAATAGGGTTAACATTGACGATGAAGATATAGAAGAAAATTTATGAGAACGTTTATTTTTTCATTAGTGAGTTCGTTAGTGAGGTGAAATGGTTGGTGGCTTTGTAAATATTTAAGGTTGAGTTAGTGTTGTCGTTTGTGTTGTAAAATATACGTTAACGGTTTTGTAAAGTGTCGAATTCACATATAATAGGTAAGGTGGAACGCAGTGCCACAGTACCCAACTAAGCCATACTAACTATTTCAAACGTTTCTATTGTTTTGTTTGACCACAGGGAAAGGCCCAGTGGTCATGTATCACAGCAAGAGCTTTGATTTGGTCGTAGGGATTGACCCTACGACCTTTCTTGCCTTTAGGCAATGGGATATTCTGTAAGCTAAATTGATTTTGTAAAAAAGATTTTGAAACATCTAAATATTTGAAATCATTTGATTGAAGGGTTGGGGCGATGGAAACATGGGTGCAAGCTTCTTCCCATGTCATTTTACCTTCTTCAATCTGATTGGAAATACCAATTAGGTAAATTCGATCGGCATACCCTTTGTAAGGATTCATTCTAATGAAGTACGTTAACAATCAAAATATTCTATAAGTGTCTAGTATGGAATTCAAAAGAATAAAGAAAATGGTAACGTAAATAAACGTATTATGAAATAATTTATAATTAAAATGAAAAAAAAGAAAAAATAATAAGTAAAGTGACTGGAAATGAAAATTAAAATCAGTGTACAGTTTTATTTTTTTCTCGCTGTGAAACGTATTCGGTCATTTTTTTAAAAATTAATTTTTTGTTAGAGATAAGAGCTAAAACTCGGTAAACAACTTCTTTATGTCTAGAAAATTCTATCTTGCCTTTTATTTTTTTCTCGCTGTGAAACGTATTCGGTCATTTTTTTAAAAATTAATTTTTTGTTAGAGATAAGAGCTAAAACTCGGTAAACAACTTCTTTATGTCTAGAAAATTCTATCTTGCCTTTTATTTTTTTCTCGCTGTGAAACGTATTCGGTCATTTTTTTAAAAATTAATTTTTTGTTAGAGATAAGAGCTAAAACTCGGTAAACAACTTCTTTATGTCTAGAAAATTCTATCTTGCCTTTTATTTTTTTCTCGCTGTGAAACGTATTCGGTCATTTTTTTAAAAATTAATTTTTTGTTAGAGATAAGAGCTAAAACTCGGTAAACAACTTCTTTATGTCTAGAAAATTCTATCTTGCCTTTTATTTTTTCTCGCTGTGAAACGTATTCGGTCATTTTTTTAAAAATTAATTTTTGTTAGAGATAAGAGCTAAAACTCGGTAAACAACTTCTTTATGTCTAGAAAATTCTATCTTGCCTTTTATTTTTTTCTCGCTGTGAAACGTATTCGGTCATTTTTTTAAAAATTAATTTTTTGTTAGAGATAAGAGCTAAAACTCGGTAAACAACTTCTTTATGTCTAGAAAATTCTATCTTGCCTTTTATTTTTTTCTCGCTGTGAAACGTATTCGGTCATTTTTTTAAAAATTAATTTTTTGTTAGAGATAAGAGCTAAAACTCGGTAAACAACTTCTTTATGTCTAGAAAATTCTATCTTGCCTTTTATTTTTTTCTCGCTGTGAAACGTATTCGGTCATTTTTTTAAAAATTAATTTTTTGTTAGAGATAAGAGCTAAAACTCGGTAAACAACTTCTTTATGTCTAGAAAATTCTATCTTGCCTTTTATTTTTTTCTCGCTGTGAAACGTATTCGGTCATTTTTTTAAAAATTAATTTTTTGTTAGAGATAAGAGCTAAAACTCGGTAAACAACTTCTTTATGTCTAGAAAATAATTATTTGAATTTATTCAATTTTGTGAATTTTCCTTCAAAAATCAAGTTTAAATATCTTATTTGCCATATAATTCTAAATACAATGAAACATATTCGAAATTGAAAAGACTGACTTTTTCTGTTCTTTCAATCATTCAATTTGAATTTTGCAATATTGGATTTCTCATTAAACAGCTATTAAATACAACAAGCAATTTAACTTACTTTCAAATTTATTTGTGTTATATTCAATCTTCTCAAAACTTATAATTTTCGGCTATAGCATGATTATATGCTATATAATATAATAAACCTATAATAGTATCATTCTTTCAATTATTTGAAGAGAAAACCAAAAAAATCTATTTTCGGTCTATAACAATAACAAAATTTCATCGGTTATAAAAATAGAAAAACTAAATAAAATCTGCATTTATGCCAATTTGCGTAATTTCGAAAAAATCTTACTGAAGGAATTCGTAAAAACAATTATTAAGCCGGGAGTGAACTCCTTATTTATGATGATTTTAGTGGATTAGAACCAATGGAACTGAAAGTTTCTAAAAAGACGATATTGAATAAAACAAAATGTTCGCTAAATAGATTGCAAAAGAGTTTGTTTTTAGTAATATTAATTCATGGAATAGTCATACAGTTAGATTTTTTATTATTTACATTCATTTAACAAAATTGATTAGCAGCAACCACGTCTTGAGCGTTTTGAGAAGTCAATATAGTCGGTATCTTCACTCTTAATAGTAACACTTCCAAATGTTGCTATTTTTTCGAATAAATCATTAATTCCTTCACCGGTAGCAGCAGAAGTTTCCTGATAGAATAAGGCACCTATTTTATTTGCGTATTCTTGTGCTTCTTCAGGTTTTACTTGTCTTTTACCAGCAATATCAGATTTGTTACCGACAAGTACTAGTGCACAATCTTTTGGAGCTTTTTGTTGAAGCAATTGATAGAAATTATCGAGTCCTTCAAGAGAATTTTTAGATGTAATATCAAAAACTAAAATCGCAACTTGAGAGTTTGAAAAATACATTGGAGTTAAGCTTCTGTATCTCTCCTGACCTGCAGTATCCCAAATATTAAATGTGATAGGTCCTTTACTTGTTTTCATTTCATGTGTTAAGTTTGCAGCGCCAACTGTTGCATAAGTTGCCTCATTATACTCATTTCTAGCAAATCTAACTGCGATGCATGTTTTTCCAACACCTGCTTCACCTACTATGATTGTTTTTATCTTTTTCATCTTCAAAATTTTGTCAAAGATTGGACGGTTTTTTACATCTCCCCCCAAAATAGAAATTATTTTTCCTAATGAAAAAGAATTTGTATCTGCATTATTGTTGTAAACATAAATTCATCAAAAGTGACACCTCAGAAAAGCTAAAATATTGAATTTTTGGAACTTTTGATAGAGCACGTTTTTAAATATTAATTAAAGTAAATGTATATTTTGTAAAGATTCTTTTTAATAAAAAAATAAAATTTTGAAGAAGAACACAAAATCTTCTGAAAAATAATATCACATAAACTCATATTATTTTCTAATATATAACTATTTTATATAAAAATCAAATTCAATGATCTTAAAAGCGAAGGATAAACCTCAAAATTTACGAATATAATGAGTGGGAATATAATGCTTCTCTATCATAAAACCATATGAAATATCAATTTTTGCTTTACGCCTAATTTTTGACGACAATTAGCAAAAAATGTTAAATGTTAACACTCAGTCCATTTGAATATGAAAAATAAAATTGACTTTGATTAAATGTTTTTATTTATCATGCAATTCTTCTTGCGACCAAAGATTTGAATAAAAGTTCAAAAATAAGATAGCTTAAAAAATAATATACGGTAGTGTTTACTAATAGATGAATAGTATATAAATTCTATTAAAATGGATTTGATCCAAAAAAATATAAAACCAAAAATAATTGTTATAATTTAAATGAAGAAGTAATTTAAAACGATTTTATTTATGATCAAATTTATATATATTTTTTTGGATCAAATCCATTTAATAGAATTTATATACTATTCATCTATTAGTAAACACTACCGTATATTATTTTTTAAGCTATCTTATTTTTTGAACTTTTATTCAAATCTTTGGTCGCAAGAAGAATTGCATGATAAATAAAAACATTTAATCAAAGTCAATTTTATTTTTCATATTCAAATGGACTGAGTGTTAACATTTAACATTTTTTGCTAATTGTCGTCAAAAATTAGGCGTAAAGCAAAAATTGATATTTCATATGGTTTTATGATAGAGAAGCATTATTCCCACTCATTATATTCGTAAATTTTGAGGTTTATCCTTCGCTTTTAAGATCATTGAATTTGATTTTTATATAAAATAGTTATATATTAGAAAATAATATGAGTTTATGTGATATTATTTTTCAGAAGATTTCATTCTATATGCCTATGAAAAGTACTCTCAAAACTAACTTTTTCCTAATTATAATTAAATCTAGAATATTGTATTATGCTTAGTATTATTTCATTTTTCTCATTCAATTTAGAATTTACAAATGTCAAAAAATTGAGAGCTGTCACTTTTGATGAATTTCTGTTTATTACATTATTTATGTGTTTTCCACTTTATAAAGCTCCCTGTGCAGAAAAACAAAGATCGCAAAATAATTTTTGAAGATATAGTGAATTCGATATGGTCATAACCTGTATAAATTTATATGTAATGATTTAGCTGTATTAAACATGAAAAATGGTGATTTTTTGAGAATTTGATATCAAATTTCTGCTCGAAACTGAATAAATATGAGTTTATTTGATTCTAATTCAACTATTTGGTATGAGTATTTTAAAATTAAAAAAAAAAAAAAAAAAAAAAAAATAATGGAAATGGGGCTTCCAGGCACTTCGTGCCTTCTAGCCCTGAGGATGAATGGTATAATGAAGTTTTTTTTTCTTGGGGTGGGCTTCCAGGGGCTGCGCCCCTTCTAGCCCACATAAATGAAGTTTTTATTCGGAGGTCTTCCAGGAGCTTTTCACAAATTATATATGTTTTCATGTTTTGTCAAGACTTCTTCGTAAATGTTTTGTCATGATTTCATTGTATATGTTTTGTCAAGACTTCTTCGTAATGAGCGTAAATGACCCAAAAATAATGTTTATGTTAGAATGTTAGATCTAACACGTTTTCTAACATGTTTTCTAACATCGTAGAAAACTCATGATTTCATCGTAAATGTTTTGTCGAAACTTCTTCATCGTAAATGTTTTTAACTTCACTTAAAATGCCACGTAAGCTACGTAAGAATATACGTAAGAGGAAGAGAGCATTGAAACATCCAATAGTAAAACTGACACCAAACAACAGTTGCAACAACAAATGCTGAATGACCCCACTATGTTGCAACAAATGTCAAGCAATCCTATGCTTTTAAACCGAGTTCTTGGTGCACAGAGTGGAGGTTTAAGAGCGGCACTTTTAGCGAAAATGGCAGGCTATGGTGGAGCTGCAGACGGAACAGCATATAACCCTCAAAGTCAAATGAATTTGAGTTCACTCAAATAACAGATGTCAAAAAGTCAAACATAGACATACAGAAGCAAATAAGTGAAAACGAAAAGAAACTAGAATATGACAGACACACAAAGAAACTCAATGAGTTAAACGTAGAGAAAAAGAAGAAAGAAGAACAACTGAAAGAACTAAGTACAGAGGAATATGCGAAAAAAGTGTCAGAAAAAGCAGCAGAAGTAGCAAAAATGGAACAAGATGTTATAAATTTGAAAAACCATACTACTCGATATAAAGTACTGAAAGATGAAGAGATAAAACAAAAAGCCCTGAAGACATATATGGATAGCGATGAGTATAAAAAAGAAGTTGAAGCAACTGTAAAGGCAGAAAAACTTTTACAGTTGCAAAACCAAACCGTACAGTATGAAAACTTAGCACAAGAAAGTAAAAATAACGACGCAGCCATGCAAAGGCAATGAAAAGCGCAGAATATATAAAAGCTAACAATGACTGGTTAGATGCCCAAGCCAACGCTAAAGCAGCCCAACTCATAGGGTCAATAAGGACAAAAATACAAGCGGATGAAGACAGTTCAAATGAAGCTTTAACAAATGCTGACTTTAAGAACGCCTTCGAAGCTCTTCATAGTAAGGTGAAACAAGTGAACGACTTCTCATCTGGAAAGAAACTGAAGTCTGAAGGTTTCGACAAAGAGTTAAAAGAAGTAGCACAAAATATGACGAAAATAACAGATGCAGCAACGAGACAGGCAGTTCAAAGTGCCTATGACGCCGTTAGAGCAACTGTTGTGAAAAGTCAAGAAAAAGAGTTACAACAGACCAAAACAGACCTAGTAAATGCTTTCTTAAGAACGAAAAGTCAGGTAGGACATTACGCTGCAGATGGAACATATGTGCCAGCTGGTGGAATTTATATACCACCAAACCCTCCAAGAGAAGCACCTGCACCAGGACTACCTAGAACATTTACATCGTCACATGGACACAGACACAGGCATGCACCAAAACCAACACAACAACCAACAGTTCAAAAACCAGCACAGCAACCAACACAACAACCAGCACAGCAACCAACAGTTCAAAACCCTGCACAACAACAAACACAAAACAGAGCAAGGACATAAAAGAAGTAGAGAACAAGGAAACCAAGAATTCTTAAAAATGCTTAAAGAAGAGTGTGGTTTCCCAGATACTGTTGACTTTAGTGACAGATATAAAGAAGCTATTAGAAAGTTCAAGGATGGAAATACTGACCCGAACCTATTTAGCTTTATGGCTCAGCACCAAAACGGATATAATCTCAAACCTGGAAAATACAAGCTCGCTAAGGGATATGATTTAATAGCATATCATCCAAATGACATGGATGAATTTACTCCGAGATATTTGATGTCAGAGCTAAATGACAATTCAACTTTCGTCATGAAACGCGTAAAAAATAGAGACGGAACGAAAGAACAAAAGCTTATGAATGCGGATGACGTAGATAGGGAAATTGTTGAAACGGTCTCGGAATATATGAAATGCCAGCAGATGAGGTACAAGAAACTCCACAGGAAGAAGTTCAGATACAACCAGACATGGAAGAAATAGTTCAGCAACAACAGCTAGAAGAGCCTGAAGGAAACGAACAAGTCCTTCCTTTGGAAACTAACTTCACAGAACTAGATGAAGATTTGGAACAGCCGAAAAATCTTGACCCTCAACAAGAGTATGCGGAGAATATGGAATATTTCCAAGAGTCTAAAAAAAATTCGGCTGACATAGTAGAAGAATATCGAAAAATGTTTGCCGACATACAAAAGACTCCAACATCAGATGAAAATATCCAGCATAGAATGGAAGAACTGAAAAAAAATGTACACAAATACAACAACCCTTTTTACTTACGAGCATTTAACGTTCAATCTTCGGATGAACTCGGTGAAGATAAAAGGTTAAATTTCAAGAAAACATATAGAAATGAAACATTGTTTAAAGTTCATTCAGAACCTAACCAAGATGGAAACAAACCTACTTTTGTTTCTGCAGACGATGGAACTACAATGAGATGGGGTCATAAAGCTAATCCGGATAGGTGGTTCATAAACTTACAACCACAATTCCAAGAAGTTGTAGACGCAATGGAATTGAATGGTGAACGAGATATAGCTGGTATTTTAGCGCGGCTTTAATGCCATTGAAAGATATGAAATGCAGATATTTTGGACCAGTATGAAATGAACATGGCTGATGGAAATATAACACCTGACGTTCTAGAACATTTATCTCAAAGAACTACACAGAACCATAGAGATGGTATATTTGGTGAAGAGTTTAGAAAGAAAGTTAGGGAGGGAGAAGGAAGAGAACCTATTGTACATGACCTTGCAAACGAAAGTTTACAAAATGTCATAAAAACTTACTTTGCAGACAATGAACCGAGAAGGGATGAATATTTAAGAAAACTCAATGGACAGTACCAAATGAAATGTTAGTATTGAAAAACATGTTCCTTGACAAAATAAAACCAACTACAGAAATAAACGACGCAAGACTGAAAGATTGGGTAAAAGCTTTCCCATTCACAAAAGATATAGTTGGTAACATGGAAAGAAAACCAGAATGGCTACAAAAACATATATTTGGAAACGAGCTTATTCCATATGGACAGGCACTGTTTGAAGCGCTTGAACCGGAAACTCAGGAAAGAGTCATGCAAACAATACGCGAAGACTCAAATACAGACTATGACAAACTCTTTCTAGGATATAGGTTACCTGAGATGGGCGACCAGAGCCAAAAGGCAAAAAGGACATGGGAAATTTGCAACATACTAGATGAACATAATGCAAAGATGCAACAACTTCAAGCAGAGGGCAATGAAGGAAAAAGAAGAGTTAAAAACTCAGTCAGGAAGAAAGTAAAGCTTGGTCCACGTGGGTTCTATTATGACATATAAATCCAACTATTCTATATTTTTACTCATATGAAATGTACGCCGCTCAGAATATAACGCCAACAGTTTTGGATGCTATGAATGGAAATGTTTCCGAATGGTATAACGAATGCGACAATGCCATTAGAAGGTCAGAAATAGTTCCTGGAACTTACGAATATACAACTGCTGTTTCTTATGGAAATGTAGGTGAGTTTGGAGAAGGTTCTTCAACAACAGTAGATATTGCTTGCGACAGGTTTCATATTATTTCTATTGACAACTCATTCTTATACGTGGAACAAGACATTGAAATAAAACCTTCTGCCAAGTTGTCTGACAAGAAAGGTTGCAATGGAATTTTCTATGTCGGATACCAATATGCTCCAGAAGTTTTCATGGGATATAAGATATATTCTAACTCTGACTTAGTTCAAACAGTAACATGGGCAAGCTATGAATGGTTCGCTTTGAGAAACTCAGTACAACCACAAGCTAGAGAACAAACAGACCAGTATGCAACTATTGAGAAAATAAGAAGACTTGACCCTAACGTTCCAGGAGTTTTGTTAACCTTTCTGGACAAACTGCAGCAGCAGTAACCAAAGTAAAATTGAAACTTAGAGTTCCTTTGTCATCTTTCCTCATCTTCAGGTTTTTAAGATACTTGCCAAACTGGGCAGGAAAAATTTCTATCGAACTTACTCCAAGCAAAAATAACTTAGTCATTGCACCAACACAAGACCCATTCAGCATTGCTGTAGCTGGAACTGGTGGAGCCAAGTTCTGTGACTTTTGCAAAGACAAAGTTGACTTAGACTTTGGTTTCTCAAACCTCAACACTGAAGTAAACTATTATTTCAATGCTGCTGGAGATGCTTGGGACCCAGTTAAGTTCACATGCGAAAAATTTGAATGCAAGAGAATAGAAAGCAGACTTGCAGTCTATATGTTGGACCCAGATATTTCAAATGCTTTAGCTGCCAAATATATTGCAGTTCCACTTATGTTCCCTATACACAATATATCTGTCAAAGACTTTGCAGGTGAAGTTGGAAACCAAAGTGCTGACCCAGGTGCAAGAACAGATATTGCTTTAACAACTGCAATGAAACATGCAGATACTATGTTTGTACTTTCAGACGAACTATAAATGACTATTCTTGTTCTACAACCCCGGTATTAAATATCATATAAACATAGATGGCAAATACTATCCAAAGAGAAGAATATTCTACAGTTGAGGATATGAGGTCATACAACTTGACATTAGATGCTATGAACTTTAACAACAACTTCACAACAACCATTAACCCTGAAATGCAAAGTTCTATTATGCCATATGTGAAAGTATGGACTCATACAGGAGCTCAAAAAACTCAATATACAAATGGAGACCGTTCAAACTTTTGGCTTGGCATTCCATTTGCTGACTCAGAAGACTTTATGGGTGGTATTTCACTGTTGGTACAGTTCAAATACAATATACTGGTGACAGAGACGGTCCAGATGAATTGAGAGGCAAAGAAGTTTACAAAACCAATAGCACTTTTCACGAAGATGCTCTTTTGAAGATTCGTTCGATGAAACCTGCTGGGGCTCCTCAGATTGGCATAACGACAGCTTCCATCGAGCAGATTTTGGCAGCAGGTCAGTAAGTTGTTCTTGAACTGACTTCTCTCCGTCAAATATTGACAGTACGCCAGTTTTGACATAGTATTGTATTATAAAACTTACTTAGAAATATCGGTCAGTTTTGAAGTTATATTTTTTGTCTGCTTCAAGAACTTTCACCATCTCGGTTATACAACTTTCTTTGCTTATGAAATATTTTGGTTCAGCAAAGACTGCTATTCTATAACATTTTCCATTGTTTGTATAAAGAACTATTCTATCATGAACTTGTATTGTTTGTGTGTGTAAACTTTGTTCTGCTTCAATTCGAAGAGATACTCAAATACGTCCATCTTTTTATTCTAAGTAAAATGTCATTTCCGAAAAATAGAAGCGTAAGTGTTTCAAAAGGTTTAATGCGCGTGGCAGATGTGAAGTTAAATTCACCAACTCAAACAAACAGTCAAAGTGTTGTTGTCAATGTCAAAGAAAGAGATGTTGAAGTGGGGAAACCATACGAAGACGAAGATGGTATAACAATAGTTCCTGTAAAAGAACAACCAACATATCCTGAAGTTAGCAGAGACTTAAGTTCTGTTGCAGATATTCGAAATGACTACAAACAACTGAAAGATAAACTTAAAACTCAGGAGAAGATTTGTCAAGCTTTAGGTATAATGTTAAACTTGGTCGAACACAACCCTGTAAAAGTGAACTCATATGTCATCGCACCTCATGAAGTTTTGAAAGAACTATTGAAACTTTTGACAGAGGCAGACGATATAAACATCAAAGAAATAGAGCCCGACATTGCTTGCTGTGGTGTTTCATATAATGTCATTGACAAGATATACGTTATGAAAGGAGGTGAAACGTTGAACTTAAAATATAGTTTCCCAGACGTCATAAAAATATTTGACGACCACAACATTTCATTAAAATTTATTTGCTAAGTAAAAATGTCAAAACTTCTTGAAAGATGTTTGAAGAAAAATAATATAGACTTTATTTCATGTAAAGGACTTTACACACTTTTGAACGATATGAAAGACCCTGTTTTGTTTGTTCGTGTAGACAAAAGGAAAGTTCTATGTCTTTACAAAATATTTGAACTTCTTAGACAGAGAACTTCAAGAAACGCCATGTGAAAGTTTAGATGAAGTTCTTCTCCACTTTCAGAAAAACTTTTAAATATATATAAATGGCAGAAGATATAATGGTTTATACTATTACGACTAAAAACCCTGAGTCATATAATTCTATAACAACAAACTTACAAAGTCCTCAAGGACGATATTGTAAACTGACCTTAAACACGATGACGACTAAAGCCTGTTTTGCTCTTTTGACACCAGAAGACTTTGTTGTTGTGAATGGTAAAAAATACTCCTTTGAAGATACTTACTCAGATATACCACCAACAGGTTTTGTTGACTTATTTATACTTTAAGGACGGATGTAACATGTGCTGCAACTAGAGCAGGTTTCATTATGTTTGGATGTCCGACTGAGTTTACTATAAACGATATGAGCTATAATACAAAACTTATATCTGGTTTTTACTACCAACAGTTTCCTATAACAGGAAAAGGTGTCATACAAGGTTTGTCTGTTCCATTGACTTTAAGTACACCTATTTTATATATTGTTTCAAACTTAGGTTCAAAGTGCTATTCGAATGTCGACAGAAACTACTATGACCAAAAGATACTCATGCGTATAAACAACACTTTCTCTGCTGGTTTGCCTATTGTTCATTCGAATGCAGAGTTTTCAGCTTTAGTAAACTCAAACACTTTAGCAAACATAAACTTAACCTTAGTTGACGCAAACTTTGTTCCTGTAAAACTTTTATGTCCTATGTATTTGTCAATGACGGTGGAATGCCGATAAGAGTACGATATCATTTGGTACCAAGTTTATTAAGTTCACTAAGAAGAATGCAAACTTCTTTGAAATGATTACATACTGTAACTCATTCTCTTTGGACCCTAACATCTATAGTGATTTGGTGACAAGATATTCGGCAAAGACTCTAAACTTCCCAATCAAAAGAATTGACTGCATTACTATGGATGGTTCAATGGCTAAAGGTGAAGGAACTCCTTGTACATTCACGGCAGCATTTACTCCATTATATGTGAACACCATTATACACTATTTAAGAAAACACCTAATTATAACACTACCTATGAAAATCCATTGTTTGAACAAATTCAATTGAACTGTGGAGCATATGGTAACATACCCGCTGAGGCTCAAGCATCTAATGATCCAATCTTCTATGAGATGCAGGCAAATGCCACTAACAATAATAACGATACTGTTGGCTTCAACTATGATGTCATGAGGTCTATCACAACCACATCAGTCCCTCAATTTGGAATCGAGTCAAATGACTTAGGTCATTACCTATGTGGATTCCCTTGCGAAACTGATTATACATTCCAACAGGTCAGTTATCTAATTCACCTATTACATATAAGCTTACAGTTAAGCCAACAGCAGAGTCTATTAAATATACTGAGAAACCAGTGTTATGCTTCTTACGTCACGTTTGCCTCTCCATACAGATTAAACAGGTGGGACCACCTATCGTACTTCTCGACGATTATGATTTATCAGCCCCTGCTAGTGAATAAAGGTTAGTTTACATATGAACGTTTATTTTTACACATATATGCGTACATATGCGCGCCCGTATGGTGTCAGTTTTCTGTCACTTTTTTCATTGTGTCGGTGACTGTAGCTGTAGGCTACAGGCGACGCACAATGTATACTGTACTTCCCTTTTCATTTTAATCGAATAAGATAGTAAAGATTTTTGAATTAGCTAGAAACTGATGAGATGTTTTCACAAATCAGATTTTTAATCTCTATAATGCATAATTCACTCAATATCTCAATTTTGATATTGCGAGATATTTTTGCTATCGGTTTCGCAATTTTGACACAATAGCAAGAGGGTTCTATAAGCATTATTATCAATGTAGAATCTGAATATCATATCAGAAAATGTCGCAAATCTGATATTTACCCGACCAAATAGCAAAAATAATTGAATACTTTTCGCAAAAACTTTAAAAATCGATAAAAATATGAAATATAGATATTAAAGAGACTTTTTATATAATATTCATAAAGATTTTCCAAAAATATGATACCGCAAAATTAAAAAAGTGACGTCTTGAGTGGAGTCAAATGTCGAAATTGCTAGCTAAATGTTTTTTTAGCGAAATTGCGTATTGTACGTTTTTTCGCAAAACGAAACCCTTAACATAAATTATATTCTCTTTTTGATTTCGAAATTATGTAAAAAAGTGACAAATAAAACATGAATTTTTTCCAAAATCCAGATCCTTATACAAGTAAGAAAGCGGACACTGGTGCATCAGATAATCCTAATAGCATGATTCCGAGAAACTTTATGAAAGAAGTTCAGTTTATGGAACAATATACAGAACCTCTCAAAAAATACATACGAAATTGCTTCAATAACTGTCAAAATGATACGGAAAAGGAATTTGTCTCCAAGTCTCTTTTATCAAAAATCAAAAAAATTTCGAATCAACAAACATTATCTTCATATGCCTGGGCAAACGAGCCAATAGTTCCGAAATCTCAAGAAGAAGAAAATTCGATAAAGAATGCTCAAAATGCTAAGCCATCTAATTCATCTTTTCCAAGTAGACAAAATTCTTGGAAACAGAAGCCAATAAACTTCCGTGAAAATGAGTCTCAGAAAAACAAAGATAATAGCCAACCATCTAATCCAAAAGAGCAACCAAATCAATCTTCTCCTCAAAATCAATCAAATTTATCTTATCCACAAGCTCAACAACAGTACAATTATAATCAATGTCAGCAGTACATGTACCAAGGTGGCCAATTTAACTACAATCAATCTCCAAATCAGTATAATTATCAATATCAAAACCAATATCAACAATACCAACAATATCAGCAGTATCCTGGATACGGACAACAATACAACTATCAAAACCCAAATCAAAGTCCTCAACAAAATCAAATTCAAAATCAAATCCAAAATCCAAGCCAAGAAAGCCAAGAAATGAAAAATCAGGTACCACAACAGCCAGACAATCAAGTACAGCAGCCACCATATCAATATTACAATCAATTTCCTCATCAAAATTATAATTCTTTCGGAAATGCAGGAAATCAAGGAAATAATGATAGCAATTACAACAGTAATCAACAATATCCACCTCAGCAACAACAAAATTATCAAAATTACGGAAATCAAAAAAATTATCAAAATCAACAACAAAATTACAAAGAAAGGCAACAACAAAACTATACAAACCAAGGAGATGATGATTCGCAGCAACAGAACTTCCAAAATCAGCAAAATTACAAAAATTATCAAAAAAATTTCAAAAATCAACAGAGAAACTTCCAAAACCAGCCAAGGAACTTCCAGAACACTGTAGATGACAGTGGAAACCAAAAGAGTTTCGGAGATCAGCAAAATTATCAAAGAAACAGAAATTTCCAGAAACAGTTTGACGGACCACAGGATTTCCAAGGCCAAAACCAAAATTTCCAGAAACAAAACAGAAATTTCCAGAAATCTGATCAAAATTTCCAAAATTCTCAACAAAGGAACTATCCTACAGCAGCAGAAGATGGTTTTGAACAAACTGGTTTCAATGAGCAGCAGAATTTTCATAAACAAAACAAAAAATTCCAAAAATTTGATCAAAATTTCCAAAATCAGTATCAAAATCAACAAAGAAACTATCAAACAATGCAAGAAGATGGTTTAGATCAGAATAGTTTCAATGAACAACATAACTATCAACGACAAAACAGAAATTTCCAAAATTCTGACCAAAATTACCAAAATTCTCAACAAAGGAACTATCAAATCCCAACAGAAGATGGTTATGATCAGAAGAGCTTCAATGAGCAGCAGAATTTCCATAAACAAAACAAAAAATTCCAAAATCAGTATCAAAATCAACAAAGGAACTACCAAAATATGCCAGAAGATTCTAATGATCAGGATAATTACAATGAACAACAGAATTTTCATAAACAAAACAAAAAATTCCAAAAATTTGATCAAAATTTCCAGAATCAGTATCAAAATCAGCAAAGGAACTATCAAGCAACAACAGAAGATGGTACAGATCAAGACAATTACAATGAACAACAGAATTATCAAAGGCAAAACAGAAATTACCAAAATCAGTATCAAAACCGTCAAAACAAACCGAATTTTGACGGCCAACAACAAAACCAATACCAACAAAAGAATTTTCAAGGTAAAAATTTGAATCGAAATCAAAATCAGAGTCAGAAGCAGTTTAATGGTAAAAATGACTGGAACCAGAACCAGAATCAAAACCAGAGGTACAACAAGAACCAACAGCAACAAAATAAACAAAATAAGAATTATGATCGGGAAAATTTCAGAAGAAACCAAAGTAACGACCAATATTCCGATCAGAGAGATACAGAAAATGATCGTTCCTCGCAAAATTTAACAGGAAACGATTCTGATAATGAGATATCTCCGAAACAAGAGAATATTGTTGAATCCATTCAACAAGAAGAAGCTGCATTGGATGAGCTCTTCCAGGAGAAGAAAATCATTGGAACTTGTCAAGATTTGGAAAAAGAATATTTAAGATTGACTTCAGAACCAGATCCAAGCAAGGTCCGACCACTTGAAGTGCTAAAGAAGTCATTGGAATACTGTTTGGCCAAGTACGAAGAGAAAAAAGATTATGATTACATTTCGGAACAATTAAGAAGCATTAGACAAGATTTAGTTGTTCAGCACATCGAAGACCAGTTCTGTGTTGATATTTATGAGACCCAAATCCTTCTTGCTCTTGACCATGGCGATTATGAGAATTTTAATCAGGTCCAGAACAATTTGGAAGAGCTTTACAACAAAGGATTTGGTGTTCCTGAGAATATGTCGGAGATGTACGCATACAGGATCCTTTATTCCCTTGAATTTAATGATATTACAGGATTTTATTCATTTGTTCCTCGAATGAAGCCTGAAATACTCAACACTCCGTTGATAAAATTCGCTATATCAGCATGGAGAGCAGCTGCAGCTAATAATTGGCTTCAATACATGAGAATGATCAAAAATGCACCAAAAAAGTGTTCAAAAGTGATGCAAAGAAAGATGAGAGAGATTAAATTCTACGGGTTATTCGCAATAACTAAACATTTTAGAGGATTGACACCAGAAACATGCCAAGAATTGCTTGGATTAGATTCTTTAGAGGAAACAGTAGAATATCTCAAGAAAACAGAAGTATATGATAAGATTATCACCAAATAATTTTAGTGCGCTATTATTATTTATTTGTTAGTATAAATTGTAAAATTAATATTTAATTTTTTTTTTTAAAATATTTCTGAAAAAGAACAAAGTTATGTATGTTAGAAGTAAATTTTGATATATTCTCGATTGTCAGTAATATTTTGCAAATATGCTGATTTCATAACATGGTCTTCTAATTCATTTATTGATGTTTGAATTTCAATGATGCTCCAAAAGGGGTTGTACGAAATTTGAATTTAAGTTTGCACTTACCACTTTCTGACATGATCTAAAAAATGGGAATACAGGCGTGTAAACAGAAAATTTGAGAGTGTGTCAGAAAGTGGTAAGTGCACCCTTAAAGAATTGATTTTGAAAAATCAAAATCCTAATCTGTAGAGTCAAACACTAAAGGTGAGGAATCACCATCATAAAAAACTTTCCTCTGAATTGCAAATGATTTGTAACTTGTTGGCTTTGAAGATTCATTTGTTATTGAAACTGGTTTATCACTTATCATATTTGCAGATCTCCTTGGAATTGGAATTGGTTTTTCACTATTTGCCGATCTCCTTGGAATTTGAATTGGTTTTTCACTTATCATATTTGCAGATCTCCTTGGAATTGGAATTTGAATTGGTTTTTCACTATTTGCCGATCTCCTTGGAATTTGAATTGGTTTTTCACTTATCATATTTGCAGATCTCCTTGAATGCTCTGGAATTTGCTTTCGAGGAGAAATGACCCTTGATGGAACATTTAAATCAGAAGGAATTATATCTTCATTCGCACTCTTATCTGAATCGGTATCTTGTTTATTTGTACAGCCATATTTTTTCAGAACTTCTATTGATTCAGTATTATTCTTGGAAATGGCCAAATCAAGTGGAGTTTCATTATTAATATTCTCAGGATTCTTTTTTATAGACCTTTGATTGCAGAGGAATTCACAAATGTTTGCATGATTATTTGATGCAGCAAAGTGTAGTGGTGCCCAATTAAGAGTTGTTTCACTATTAATAGAGTTGTATTTAATTGCGAATTTAACTCCGTCAAGATTTCCGTTTTGACAGAATTTGTGTAAAATCGTTTCGTTGGATTTATTGGTTATGTCTATTTTTGCACCATTTTTCTGTAGAGATTGAATCAAAACCAGATTGTTCTTATTTGCTGCTGCAAAAATGAGATTTTCTCCAAAAGAGTTTTTGATATCGCAGTAGCCTTCATCAACTGATTGTTTTAATGTATTTGAATCGCCGTCTTTTGTGGCATTATCAAGAATTTCATAAATATTCCAAAAGATATCCTCGGTTTTAGAGTATTTACTTGGAGGCTTTGTTTCTATCTGTGTCTGGATTATCTTTTTCATGCTTGCAAAAATTTCTGAATTGAAAATTTCGAAAAATGTATCTAAAATTAAATAAACATCATTGCAACTAATCTTTTCTCTTGTATTTGTATGCTTCAATGCCAACACAATATCTTCTGTTTGGAAAAATTTGACCATTTTTAGGAAAATAATATTAAATTGTTCGCCTGAGAGTTTAGCTTTCTCTAGAATTTTACAGAAGTTTTGTATAGTTCGTATTTCATAGAACTCGTCATCTTTGTACCAAGACTCGATATTATCAGCATATTGTTGAAAATCGATACTCATTCTAAATTAAAAATTTACGACAAGAATCTATGATTTTTCTAGTAGAAGCACTATCATTAATTTTAAGATCTAATTGTACAAATTTGACAGGTGAATTTGAAAGAACTCATTCGGATTGAAAAGTGAAAAGCCATGATATTTCATATAATTGTTGCGTTGAGTGATCTCGCATTTGTTTAGCGATTTCGGAACTCTTTTTACAAAAATAACCTTATTATAATCCGATCTTGAAATATTATGGCTTTTAACTTTTCAATCTTTTGGGATGCCGATACTATACCCCGCTGTAAAGTAACGAAGTCATTTGATTGTGACCTACCTGTGTCGTATGTTGCATTTGCATTGATGTTTATTTTACTTTTACCATTTGCTTTCGTATCTACATGCCTTATCAAAAATTGGGCAATCACCCATGCTAGAGAATACTCATCCGGTGCATCTTATTGCATTAATTCTATTATTTTTATTGTTATTCTTTACTTTTATTTTTATTGCTTTAATTTTCCTTTTCATGATCACCAGTTAGATTCTGTCTCCTGTTTAGTTGCAAACACAAGTGACTTATACATCATGTCTGTTTCTCTTTTTTTCTATACAGTTTCACGCGTTTTAGTTCTATTTAAAGCAAAATTTGCCAATATAGCTTATTGGATTTCAAAGACATTTTCAATATATTACGTATGTGCTGCTGTTGTCAAGTTTATATTAGTTTATATCGATATACCTTATAATATGCGCAAAAATCTCTTCAGTAATGCAGGAATTTACTATAAATATGTAATTGAACCATCAGAGTATATAATTGATTGAATTTCATTCTTTATTCTCTCACAATTCTTCCTATTTTCAGGTGTCGAGATTTTGGTGCCAAAAGGATTAATTCTACGCCTTAAGATTGCTTTATTCTTGATGGCTCTCATGGAAATAAATGCTATAATTCTCAGAGAATATCAAGCATCAATTCCAATCTCTAGATATATATTTGCTGCTAATAGAAACAAGTACTCTTGGATATTTACTGTAATATTTTTCGGTCATAGATTTCCAATAGACTATGTAATTCTATATATAATTTATACAATGACAATTCAGAGCTTTAAGACTGAAGAAGATGAAAATTCCATGAAAGTCTTGAATGATACATTTGAAAGCCTCTAGATATTATCCTCGGTGCTCCGATTTCTTTTTTCAAAATTGAAAATTTGTTTTGAGTTTTTTTTTATTATATTGTAAAACTAGGCTATCATTAGAGTGATTCTATAGATTTTTGATAAGTTCTTTCAAAATTTTATTCAATAATGAAATGATGAAATGGTATTTAGTCCTTCAATATATCTGAGATGGAAATTGTGCTAAGCATGCGTCATAAGATTATCTATATCAAAATGGCAATTCACGCCGATAAATGGAAAAGAACTTTGAACTTTGAGTGGGAAAACGTTTTTTAGAATTTTCGGTGAGGGAAAAAAAGCTTTTCTATTTAAAAATAAACACATATAATAATTTAATGTCTATAAAACTACATACAACAAAAAGTAATACAAAATTACTGAAAATCAAACGTACTAATTTCACAGCTCGAGAATGTGCATAACAATCGTTTGCTTCTCGCATCCTGCATAGGTCTGATACTAATTTTCTTTGGAATTGTAATTTTGACTTCTCCGTAACTTTTTGTTTCAGGAACCTTCTGTCTTACAGGAGGATCTCCTATAACTCCTCCGTATTTCGGAAGAATCTTTGTAGATTGAGTAGCTTTGAGAGTTTTTCGAAGACTTGTTTTAGATCTCGGGCGAATGAAGTAAGTTCGTGCACGGGAAGGGTATTGGAATGGTCCCCAAGTAATAATTTCGTGGTTATTTTCTTCGTTGATGATAAATGCCGCTCCTTTGTTATTTACGAGTCCACAGTAGTTGCTGGCGCTGAAAACTGTAAATACTCGACCGTTGAAATGATCTTCAATGCCTTCCATGACGCATTCATGGCCACGAATGATTACACTCGTATTATCTTGAGCTAAGAAATTTTCTGTTGCTTCAAGTCCAAAATAGTAGCCAAGACCACGTGTAGAGGCTGCAAATTCTAATAAATCCTTATTTGGATCAGACCATGTTAAGGTATCTGCAACTTCATTTCCGTACTCCGAAATTGGCCTTTGCACTTCTTCTATCGTCTTGAGATCTTTAATAGAAGGTCCAATACCTCCATGTACAGCTACATATTTGTTGTTAATAACTGCTGCGAGTGGCATGAAGTTAAAGGCGCAAATGAAACTTTCTGTGATTGATGAGTCGAAATATTCGTTTTGTATTTGTTCTGTAAACCCGCCTGTGGAGCATTGATACAAAAATTCGTGATTTCCGCGAATTATATATACATCTCCGGGCCAAATCAGTTTCATTAGAAAAACTATTGTAACTGTTTCGATGCTGAACTCGCCACGATCAACAAGATCACCTAAAAATAGGTATCTCCTTAAAGGCGGGAGTCCTAAACGTTGAATTACATAAAAAAGGTCTAAAATGTGTCCATGAATATCTCCGATTGTTGTTATTGGTCCATTGAGGCGGAGCAGAGTCTTTTCGCTTTTGAATATTCTTGCAACGTTAAACGAAATATCTCGTAAATCAACAGGTTGAAGGGAAGGTAAGTTTAAATGATCAATATTTGCATTGAACAGCGGAATTGTTTTAGGAGCGCTGTTCATAAAAGACTGGAACATTGTTTTATTGTTATATACGAAAACGATAAAAACAGTTTGACAGAAAAGTGACAACTTTACGTGTCAAAAATATAAAAAGTGATATTTTATTCATCATTATCTTCTTCATAATTTATTTCATATTCTTCGTCTTACCAACAAAAGATGGGAATGTGAACAATTGCGGGCAATTTTTAGCCATTTTGGCTTGGAACTAGAGCCTGCGAGGTACATGGATAGTATCAGTACCTCACAGGCTCTAGTTCTCTATATGGCGCCGAGAAATTTTGGTGAAATGTGGTCGCATTTCACCAAAATTTTTTCGGCGCCATAGGATGAATTGGAGGGTGAGAGATATTATTTCATACAATACTACTCTCACCCTCCAATTCCCAGCCAAAATGGCTAAAAATTGCCCGCAATGTGAACAATTGCGGGCAATTTTTAGCCATTTTGGCTTGGAACTAGAGCCTGCGAGGTACATGGATAGTATCAGTACCTCACAGGCTCTAGTTCTCTATATGGCGCCGAGAAATTTTGGTGAAATGTGGTCGCATTTCACCAAAATTTTTTCGGCGCCATAGGATGAATTGGAGGGTGAGAGATATTATTTCATACAATACTACTCTCACCCTCCAATTCCCAGCCAAAATGGCTAAAAATTGCCCGCAATTGTTCACATTGCGGGCAATTTTTAGCCATTTTGGCTTGGAACTAGAGCCTGCGAGGTACATGGATAGTATCAGTACCTCACAGGCTCTAGTTCTCTATATGGCGCCGAGAAATTTTGGTGAAATGTGGTCGCATTTCACCAAAATTTTTTCGGCGCCATAGGATGAATTGGAGGGTGAGAGATATTATTTCATACAATACTACTCTCACCCTCAATTTTAATTACTTAAACTCATTCTATTTTTTTGACATGTAAATGTCACTTTTACTGAGATCTGACACAATGTCAGATCTCTTTTTTTCGTATATAAGATTATAGCGATCTTCGTTATCCATTAAAAAATTTACAGTAAATATTTTTTGGTGATCAAAATTAACTCAATTGATAAAAAATGATGATTGTCTATAAGGGATCAGCTTTGTAATTAAACAAATTTTGACACCGAAGATTTTGAAAACCTTTTCAAATATTGTGGATAGTTAGAAATGAGTGGGCATATTGAAGATATTTTGTATATTAGAAAAAAAATGGTTTCAAAATTGAGCCGATACAAAAGTTGAATGGGAAATATGTTGAAGTGTTAAGAAAAAGATGATTTATAAATTTAGATTGTTTGGGGAAAAATTATAGTGGTTCGACAAAACCGCAATTATTAAACAAACCGAAATTTTTCAGAGCAAGATTTTATAGATTTCATAGAAGTCGAAAATATTATTGATAAAGTACTCGTGATGATGAAATGGAATATGAAACCTTTCAGAAGTTTTTGACTCAAAAATTTGTTAGTCGAGATTTACTCGAAATTAAATTTAAATGCTCAGTGTGCTAAATTAAATTGCAGCAATTCATTTCAAAAATCGATCGAAAAATTCTTTGGAAATTCTGGAATTTGAAGAATGTTATAATGCAGCATGACTCTCTAAATTATAATCGTTACGTAAAAATGTGGTTATTATTACATTATTGCTGGAGTTTAATAGAAACGATTGATCGAATCAGAAAAAAAATCTCAAGAGAATGAGTTTTCTGACCTCGTGTATAAATTACCTTCTCAAAGATATGATAAAAATTGTTTCCAAGGAGATATAGTTCAATAGAAATAAATCATTAATATTTAATCAATTATCGACTTCACTCCTATCTAGTCCATTATCTTAATTCTAGGGCTGTACAAGATTTAAAAAAACATTGCCGGGTTACCGTAGAGGCCTAAAAAAATCGCGCCTCGGCGGCAAGCCGCCTCGGCATTAAGAATGCGCATCTAAATTTTTATATGTCCTTCTTTCTTTTATTTTTCCCTTCCCTTTCTTTTCTTTTTCTTTTTTTTCCTCCTCTTGCTCTCATTTACCTTTTTTTTTCCTTTTCTCATCATTTTTCAAAATTTAAAATTTTTATCAAAAATCTTGCCTATAAAAGCAGACTATGGAACCTTTTAATGCCTCTTAATCAATATTATACAGCATAAAGCATATTAAATGAAAGTAATTACGTATAAATTTATTTTATTATCTTATTTATTAATTCTTTAGCATGTATTGTTTAATATTAACTTTTTTGTACATTAAATATGATATCTCCAAAGTATGAATGCCTTGTAACGAAACGAAAACTTAATTTTATGTTGAATATTTGTCACAAACATTAGATTATTAAAATATATGTTGGATATCCCTTAGTATGAGACTTCATGACTCTTGTTGTCTAACGTGAGCTTTGGATTGCAAGCTCTATGGTTAACGAACATAAATTAATTGTAAAGTTTTCAAAAACTTTCATCGTTTCTATCAGCATCTATTTTTCCTTTAAAATAATATATTTGTATGAATACAATATTTAGTAATTTTTTTATTTCACATAATTTCATTCAAAATTTCAGAAAAAATTAATTTCTATTCAATATTATTTCAGCTTCAAAACACTTCATTCTTATAGATGTTGATTCACTAAAGTGTGATTCTATTTATATGAGGTAGGGGCATGAGGCTCGGCAAGTCTTATTGCTTTTTACCTCAATTTAGGTATTAAATAATTATAATGATTCATAGTGGCCGCTGCTGACTGGCCATCAGCAGTCCCCTGGCCAAGATTAATATAATTATTTAATACTTATCCAGTTTTACATCAATAACAACAAAGCTAATCAATCATCATTCAGAAATGCGGGAAATTACTACTAATATTAAAGATTGATAGACATTAGGCTGGCCACCTTCTGTCTAATATCTTTACGAATAAAAATAATACTTTTTAAAACAAATTATTTAATAAATTTTATTAAAAAACAAAATCAAATATCAAATTGATCATCATTCAACTTGATGAAGAAGCGGCATGCTACATATTCTTCTTTGCATGATTCGTTCATTGAATTTCTTGTCTTTCGCAATTCAGATATTACACGTTCTACATCTGCTTCACTGCACGAAAGTGACATCATCCTTTTTCCAATTGGTCTTATTGCTTTTAGTTGCTTTATGCCATTCATGTACCAAAACTTGCCATCATTTTGAGCAAGATGATGACCATTTATAAGATGGGAATCATCTTGCTCTATGAAGAAATCGTAAGCATCACTCAATTCCTTGGCTCTATCGTCTTTATTGATTGTTGGATCAACTGTTGATTCGGCAATTGCTCTTTGTCTGAGGATTGTTATCATGAATGTGTATAGATCTTTTATCTCTTCATCTACAACATCCCAGACCAAGGAATTCCTCGAACCATCGGCATTTGTTTCGGCTGCATGATCGTCGTTAAGCATTTGTTCCTCTTCTGCTTGCTGGATCTCTTCATCATGCTCGGCTACCTCGTCAACACGTTCTGTTCGTTCTTCTTCAAGGATTTCGCCGAGTTTCTCAAATGTGATCTCGCGATTGATGATCCTCAGGGAAGGAATCGTTGGGACTTGCACATCTTTCAACTGCATTATAGGTGGATAGCTTGTCTTTCCTACAAAACCCTTCTTGTCTCTGATGATCTTCCTTGCTAACGGTGTAAAGCCGAAAGCAAACCGAAGCAAATCAATTCTACCATATTCTTTCATATCATTTTTGAATATTGTAGTGATTGATCGGAGAATCTCTTCACCATCTGGTGTTAATCTTCCTGCCATTTCATCCAACATCCCTTGGCACTGTTGTATCATCAGGAATGCATAAGCACCCATGGACTTGTTGGATTCCAGCCATAATTGAAGTTGCTTGAGTGTGGTAGAATTTACGAAAAAGTGACAGTAGAAAAAGTGACACTTAACCTTAAATTTCCAAACACTATTTTTTGATTATATTTTGTTATTTATATATTTATATATGTATATATTTATATATGTATATATTTATATATGTATATATTTATATATGTATATATTTATATATGTATATATTTATATATGTATATATTTATTAGTAGCTGCTTCATGCTGCATTGAGTATTGTTGAATAATTTGAAGTAGTGGTTTTTGAAATCAGCACCCCTATGAGAGCGCTGGCGACCGAAACACCACTAGTAAGATTGTGTATTAGAAACTGCTTCATGCTGTGTTGAGTAAGCTTCGATGTCTTTGTAGGATAGCTTTCTGAGAGCGAAACAAGATAGTGTTGAAAAAAAAATTTTGAAAATCTGAGAGACTGTGCAAGAGCCAACGACCAAAACGCTACCAGTAAGATACAGCAGTAGTAGCTGCTTCATGCTGCATTGAGTATTGTTGAATAATTTGAAGTAGTGGTTTTTGAAATCAGCACCCCTATGAGAGCGCTGGCGACCGAAACACCACTAGTAAGATTGTGTATTAGAAACTGCTTCATGCTGTGTTGAGTAAGCTTCGATGTCTTTGTAGGATAGCTTTCTGAGAGCGAAACAAGATAGTGTTGAAAAAAAAATTTTGAAAATCTGAGAGACTGTGCAAGAGCCAACGACCAAAACGCTACCAGTAAGATACAGCAGTAGTAGCTGCTTCATGCTGCATTGAGTATTGTTGAATAATTTGAAGTAGTGGTTTTTGAAATCAGCACCCCTATGAGAGCGCTGGCGACCGAAACACCACTAGTAAGATTGTGTATTAGAAACTGCTTCATGCTGTGTTGAGTAAGCTTCGATGTCTTTGTAGGATAGCTTTCTGAGAGCGAAACAAGATAGTGTTGAAAAAAAAATTTTGAAAATCTGAGAGACTGTGCAAGAGCCAACGACCAAAACGCTACCAGTAAGATACAGCAGTAGTAGCTGCTTCATGCTGCATTGAGTATTGTTGAATAATTTGAAGTAGTGGTTTTTGAAATCAGCACCCCTATGAGAGCGCTGGCGACCGAAACACCACTAGTAAGATTGTGTATTAGAAACTGCTTCATGCTGTGTTGAGTAAGCTTCGATGTCTTTGTAGGATAGCTTTCTGAGAGCGAAACAAGATAGTGTTGAAAAAAAAATTTTGAAAATCTGAGAGACTGTGCAAGAGCCAACGACCAAAACGCTACCAGTAAGATACAGCAGTAGTAGCTGCTTCATGCTGCATTGAGTATTGTTGAATAATTTGAAGTAGTGGTTTTTGAAATCAGCACCCCTATGAGAGCGCTGGCGACCGAAACACCACTAGTAAGATTGTGTATTAGAAACTGCTTCATGCTGTGTTGAGTAAGCTTCGATATCTTTATCAGACCACCTTTAAATTAACCACTCACATTCTCACTGTGGTCCATCTAAAATTTGTAAGCTTTATGACATAAAATTATATTATATGCAGGATCCCACCTATTACTTAATCTTTTTGGAATAAATGTTTTATAATATTTATCGATTGATTGTAATTTTTTGTATAAAAAAGTTTTTTATTTATATTAAAAATATATTTTGTTAATGATATTATCTTATAATTTGTAAATAAATCTAGTAATAAAATAACTTTAATAGTTGGTGTCACTTTTTCGAAAATTCTGGTTTTTTCATCCCTTGGCACTGTTGTATCATCAGGAATGCATAAGCACCCATGGACTTGTTGGATTCCAGCCATAATTGAAGTTGCTTTAATGGCTTGAATATCATTAAAGCATCTTTAAAGAGTGGAGGAATTCCATCACGTGTCCATTGTAACTGTTCACGTGTAGCTCTGGAAAGGGATAGTGGAAGATCTCCACTTCTTAAAGCAGTATTAATTGTTTCCAGATTATCAAAGATGAAAAACAGAGTATCATATATGTAGTTAGTATGGTTATCTTGGGTACTGTGGCACTGCGTTCCACCTTACCCAATATAACCTTAAATATTTACAAAACCGTTAACGTATATTTTACAACACAAACACAAACACCAACTTAACCTTAAATATTTACAAAGCCGCCAACCACTTCACTAACGAACTCACTAATGTAAAAATAAACGTTCTCACTATCGTTCTCACTAACGACTTCACTAATGTTCTCATAAATTTTCCTCAATATCTTCATCATCAGTGTTAACCCTATTGTAGTCATACTTGAAGCCATAAACTTTCTCTAACTTCTTAACGTACAATTTACATAACTTACCTTCGTCATCATATGGTTTAATGATATAACTATTTCTATCTTTATACACAGTCAATGAAAAGTCAACTGGTCTCGGATGTATTTGAAAGAACATGTTATGCTCAGGAAGGAAGAATAAATGTTTAAATGTATGTTTGTTATATTTTTCGATTTGTATGAGTTGCTTTTGTTCTGTCATTTACATCCAAATAAAAATTTTCAGTAAAATAATAAAATAAACTTAAAATTAATGATATCACCACCCTCACACGTATGAAAACATAGCACAAAAATAAATTTAGGTGAAGTGGTGAAATCTCACCTCTTTTTTCACCTCTTTTTTCACCTCATGAATTCATTGCTTTATAACTCTCTTCCTTTCTCCAACTCTTCTAACTTCTTCCTAAGTTCAGCAATGTTGTCCTCATGAAGTTTAATCTTCCTTAATATACCTTCTCTATCTAATGGTTGCTTTATCTTTCTAAACTGAACTCTACCATCCTTCATAGTATGAACGTAAAACCTTCTGGAACCGCTCCTGATTTAATGTATTCTACCAAAAATTTTTGTTTCATTGCTTCAGTGACTTTAGTCGTCATTTTACTCTAAATAAAATGTTCAAATAAAATAAAACTAACATTATTTTTTCAGTAAGGAAACGCAGGAGTTTTACGATTTATTTGAGGAGTAGGTTCTGGTTTAAATGTTGGAGTCGGTTTTGGAGTTGACTTTTGAACAGAGTTTGTACTTTCATAGGTTCAGGAGTCATTGAAGGTGTTGTTTGTGAAGGCGTTGGTTTTGACGTTGGTTTTGGCGATGGTGTCGGAGTTTGTTCAAATTCAGCTACTTCAGTATTATTTATAACATTTGCTTTATTTCTTTTCAACATCATTACTGCTCCTGCTGTAGCTAGCAAACCTAGTGGAGACCATATTTTATATAAGGACTTGACCAAATGCTATTTTTGACAGGAGCTGGTGGAACACCTAACCTTGGTGAGACTGCTCTTTGCCATTGTGCAGCTCGTAAGAAATATTCAATAGGTGCTCCATAATCGTTTGGTAAAGTTTGTTTCATAGATGGTGAAGGTTCACGAGAGCTTGATGAAGAACTCATTTATAAGCTTTAAAAATAAACGTTCATCCTTTATTCCTCACTGTCGTCCGTGGCTAAGTTATAGTCGTCAAGTCTTATTATTGGTATGCCTGACTGTCTTACTTGTATTGCAAAGCAACAATCCCTCATAAATCCAATAAGTGGCTTTGGTACGTTTTCAGTTGCTAGTTCAATAGGTCCTTTAACAGACAATTTGTATGTTATTGGAGCAGTAGATGTTTGACCTTGCTGGAAGCAAAAGTCCACTTCTGTTGGAAAACCACATAAGAAATGTGTGTTGTCATAGCTATCCCATTTATGTTCCACACTACCATCATCCACCAATGACCTCATAACATCTTCATTAAATCCTATCATATCATTGTTTGTATTACAGGCGTTCGCAACCATTTCATAAAATACAGGTCCATATGATTTTTCAGGTTCTGCAGGCATATTTCCATAAGCTCCCATGGAAAGCTGAAGATATTTAAACTTAGGGTTCTCAAAATTAACATAATAGTTGTCTTTCTTTCTAAATAGTGCCCAAATACTTTTAACATTAATAGGCGTATAAGCTGCTGTAAATGTTGCACTTGAACTATCTGTATTCTTTGAGAATGAACCGTCCATAGGAATCCAATCCATAACTTTAACAGGAAAACATAAAGCCTCGTTTGTATAATGTTCTACAAGTTCTGTATAAATGTTAGGGTCTAAAGAGAATGACTTTGGATGAATGAAACATTCATTAAAATCCATCTTTGTTCGAAATAGTTGCTGGATTACAGTTGTAAGTAACTGTTCCACTAGCTTCTACTGCCTTCGTTATCATAGTGAATGGTTCATTCCATGGAACAAATTTATTTGTCGGTGGATTTGAATCTGAAGCAAATGCAACTTTAAGAGTTGGATTGAAAGCAATGATATCATTTACAGATATAGATGTGCATTGTAAGGCGTCGCTACTGAACTTTACTTTAAGCTGAATGTTTCCTGCAAAAGCTGGAATAAATCGAATAGCTTCTAATGGAAGGAATCTTCTAACAGGAATTCTTAAACGAAGCTTAAAATCAAATGATTTTCCTGCTGTAATTGGACCACTAACAATTTGTCCTGTTCTGCATGTTCCCGAATGACTCCATACATCTTCATGTCGAGTCTTTGAGAAAACATCTACTTTCTTTATTTGTTCGGTAGTTTGTGAGTTTGAAGTTATATATGCTCTTCTCTTGCGTTTGTCTTGAGAATATACGATACGACCATTTGCAAGGATTTGATATCCAGCAACTGCATAGAAAGCGTCATCGAAACCAATCCAAAATCCTGGTGGGTTTGTTTTTATTGGAAACCTGAACCAATTTCTTTATCTACAATAAATTGACCTTCCATTTTATACGTAATGAATGTATTGTAAAGGTCCAACATATTTTCACCAGGAGGTGAGAGATTGAATGTTACCCATGTGTTATCTTTAGCAGTTCCAGGTTGTGATGGAATCTTTGCGTCAGAATATTTTCTATTAGTGTCACCAATTTGAACTGCATTGTCTATGATATCGAAATATGAGCGAATCTGATGAATATGCTCTGCTGGAGTAAATTCGTTTAACTGTTCGTTCTGCATGTATTTACTTCAGATAAAATATCTATTTACTTCATTATTCTCACACTCTTCTTCTTGGCATTCGTGGTGGAAGTTGTTTCTTGACATTTTCAATGAACTGTACATTCTCTTTTGTCTCAACTTCTTTCACTGGCGGGTCAGGGGTCTTTGACTCGGGTTGTTTTTCAATGAAATTCACGAACTTTGCAATAAGCTCTTGGTTCGTTATTGAAAGTACATCTGGCTTCTTTTCTTCTGGTTCTATTGACTTTTCAGTTTGAACAGAAGGTTTTATATGGGCTTCGTGGACTTCACCTTGCCATGCACCTTAATGTTGTCGCTCTCTGATTCGCTAATGGAACCTTTTTTTTCTTACGTATATTTTACCATCTTTACTCTGACTTACATAATAGAAAGGATGTTGTATTCCTCTTGCGTCATTTAATATAATAGACTCTCGCTCTGATTTTGACAAGCTCATTTTACATCGGTTAAAGTTTTAATTTTGTTTTTTATCTGCAGTCAAATACTCAGACAAGCCCTACGGACAAGACCCAAGGGGTCATAGATGTTGAAGCATTGAAGAAAGAAATTCGCGAGCAAATTTTTCCGAACTGAAGGAACAAAAACAAGAACAAAAGCCAGAGAGACCAAAGAGAAAACTTAGTGAAAAACAACTAGCTGCATTAGCTGCTGGAAGACAGAAGAACCCACGTTTGCTGGCGAAAAAAGCTAGAGAAGAAGCAAAAGCAAAGGAAGAACAAAAGCAAAGGAAGCTGAAAGCAAAGAAAGAGTAAATGGTTTATTTTTATCCAAACTAAATGTATAGACAAATACCTTTATCTGTTGCGTTCAGTAGTGAAAACCCTGACGTCAAATAAAGGGGAACAGAGTAACGTTTAAGTTTCCAACAGACTGGATTGTGAACATAAATGAAGAGAAGTACATTGGCATAACATCTATGTATATAACACGTGCTTTCAGAAAGGTTGACTTTATACTTCAAGTCGAGATAGAAAATGACGAACAGTCTTTAAGCGCCCAAAACATTCACATATACAATACTTTAAAGACGATACAACATTGTTGCAATGTATGATTTCATTTAATGAGATGTTCGAGAAAAAAGTTCAACATTGAAGTACAAACTTTACAGCCTTTACGTGAGTTTCTTGCACAACTGAAGGAAGAAGGTAGTCGCCACAACTTATAGACTTTCATTATGAATTTAATGAAAATGAAGATGGAACTCATGACTGTCAATTCATTGTATTCTCACCATTCAATGAAGTCGCTAAAAAGAAAGAAAATCCATTACGTATAAGATTTCAAATCTCCGAACCCAATGAAGACTTCAAGAATGTTTTCAATTATGATGCAATGCTTCCGAGGAAAAATGAATTTTCAAAGATTGTAACACCTGGCATTTGGGATAGAAAGCAAGCAATACTTTACTCTAATATAGCCAAAGGCGTTGAAAATGAGTTCATTGGTCATACAAGAACTTCACTTCCTAACCCTAAATACTATAAATTAACTGGCTTCAATCGTGAGTTTTTGGATAGACATGTTCTCCACTCATGACCATAAATGTCAGTGTTCTTGCTCCAGATGGGAAGGACTGTCTCTACATTGAAGCACAACTCTTAAACTCTACCATCGCAGTATTGTAAAATCTACACTAGCTTTATTTTTATCACGAATGACCTCATTGCTGACAAAATAAGCCGCTAGCGGCAAGGGCGAAGCCATGACTCATTCATGACCTCATTGCTGACAAAAATAAGCGCTAGCGCAAGGGCGAAGCCCATGACTCAGAACTTCAACTTACGAATAAAGCTTGTTTTAGTCGTTATTGAAAAGTTGAACTTTTCAGCAAAGCAAGGTTGACATGACTTACATAAGTCGAATGCAATCTCTTGACCATCATAAAGTGCTTTGTAAAGTTTCATTAAACTGAACTCAGAGTCTTTGTCATATGTTCAACAGGTATGTGAATGTTCTTATCTTCATTGTAATAGCATTGTAATAGCTTCAGGAAACATTTCATTAGCGGTTAAAGCAATAACATCTTGCTTCACGCCTTTCATTCTGCAGTGAAATGCATTCATTTAAATCGTTAGTGGTAAGTCTATGTAGGTCTTCTTTCCACAGAAAATACTTTTATAAGCTAAACTTTGTTTTCCAGGTGTTATTTCTGCAAAGTCGCTATGAAATTGACCAAGGTTCTTTCCTATAAGTTCTCTACCGTATCTCTTCTTAAACTCTGCTGCAAGCTTTGGGATGTCTTCATTATATAAGTGCATACTGTCGGTATCCTGGTAAAGATTTGAAGTCCCATGTCCTCTGCGTACAGAATACTTCATTCATAATACGTTTTGACATAGACAGAATATTAACACCAAGTGGAACAGAAGTTAAAGTGTCTGCAAATGCTTTTCGTTAGCTTGAAAATAGTTTTATCTGAACCATCCAAACCTTCGAACTTCACTATATGGTTGTAATTTCTTATAGCATATCTTATAGCATCTTTGTCATTTACTATGGTTATTTTTGACTCAATAGGAGATAGAATAGTTTTGCCATAAATGCTGTTCAGAATGAGTTTTATAATTTCTTGTAAGGGGTTTCCTTCTTTCTTATACTTTAACCTTAACTCAAACAACTTCTTTACTTCATCTCTTATTCTCATATCTCTGTTTCCATCGTAATAGTATCCTTGCAACACTTCACATTTGACACATTGATATTTTATGAGGTCTTGTAATGTTATATGGTCAACATACATGAGACAGCAAGTGTTTGAACTTCTTGGAACGTTAAGTTCTGGATTTAGTTCAGGGTCGCAAACTATTAAATGAAAGTGTCTGGGTATACCAATCTCTGTTATCTTAATGAGAACAAAGAAGCCAGACATAAACTTTTCACCAATGGGTTCCTTTTGGTCATCATCGAATAAATGTCTCATGAGATACTCTGTGCTTAACATTTCTTCCTTCAATACTTTTGGAATACCTTCTAAAGTATAAAGTCTTGCTATAGCTGAAGGATATAATGAAACAGTGTCGAAGTCAGCAATGAGTTTCTTTTTGCTCTTTTGTTTCATGTTATCTGACAACATACATCTTCCACCTTGAATGCATCTCGAAATAAATTCTCTTGGTTTATTTGAGAGGTCATAAAGATTTCCATTCGGGAAGTATACTCTGTTCTCAAACAATTTGTTAGCAATAGAACAAATACTAACGTAGTCATAAACGTTTAAATCAAACTCTTTCAATAAGTCATTGCGGAACTTTACAAAACCTTCTCTTAAAATTCTTACATCTTGTTTGCAGTAAAACGTGCTATATTTTTCTAAGTCGAAGTGGTTTTCATCTATTCTGCAACCTTTGATGGAATCTATGTTTTTCATAATGTATCTGCATCATGGATAAACTTACATGCTTCAGAAATGACACCAGTTCTGTTGTCATTTGCTAACAAAACACTGCTGTAGTAGTTATATGGAAATACTTCTTTCGGTCCTGTTTGTAAGTTAAACATAGCAGGAAATAGTTTAAGCTTCTTATTTATAACACTGTAAGAGTCTTTTATAATAATTGCCCGTCCTTTATATAAACCAGTTATTTGCATTGTTCGTGAACCTTTAATGATGGGAGTTCCTTTCACTTCTGTCATGTGTCTTAAGATGAAGTTTATGTCATAACTGAGGTTGTGAAATATATTAAACTCTTGTCAGGAAGTCTTTCCAAAAATTCTGTTGCACAGTTTTGACCCCAAATGCTTTCACTCACTGAACCATCTTCACTGTCATAACAGATGTTAAAAGCTTTATGAAAGCCATCTGTGCTACACTCAAAGTCAGCAAAGAAAACGTGCTCAGGAATGAATTTACATTTAGCTTTATTTACTTCTTTTGACTCTGCTTTCTTCTTCAGTTGTACACAATACTTTGGAGCATATGTCAAATCTTTAAATGGTGCAAGGTTCTGTTTATATAAGTCAGTAGTATATGTGAAAAGTTCTCCATAAGAAATAGGTTCGAAATATTTGCACTCCCACAATGTTTTCATAACATCCCATAGCGGTGTTGTTCTATCATAACGAACTACATATTTATCTTCTCTCTTTGTATAAATCTTCATCTGTTTCTCAATGTTCATTCCACCACACTTTCAAGATTTCTATATAGTTTCGAATGAAGTATGTTGTCATTGGTAATCTTTCATTTAGCATGTAGTGGTCTTCAACAAGAAGTAAGTCAATAGTTCTAACAGTTTCGCATTCTTTTGGTATATATCTCTTTATTTCATTATGTCTTGAGTCATTGAAATAACCAATGGTAACATTAAATGCTATACCTGTTGCGGAAATTTCTTGTACTTTACTTTGAGGAAAGTCTCTAACACGAATGACTTCTCTCATGTGGTCAATAGTTTCTTCATTTACTCCAGCCTGAATGCAAGCATAAACGAAACAATTGTCCTCTGTCATAAGTGTTGCAGTTCTTTTGTTCAGTTCATTGAAGATTTGGTAGCGTTCAAGATTTATAGGTAATGTGCAAAGATACTTCCAGAACTGACCGCTTCTCTTCTTATAAAACTTCTTTTCACCATTATCTTTCCAAAAGCTTTCTATAAGTGCTGGGTTTCCTGTTTGCTTAAGAGCTTCCAAAATGGCTTTCTGGTCATTTGTCAGTGTGCTTTCATCTCTATATGGTCTCTTTTTTGGTTTGCCTTTCTTTACATCTGACATCGTTAAGCCTTCATATTCTGTTAAATCATACATCTTTATTTCGGTAAGATTCTTTATGTTTGTCAAGAAGAAGTCATAGTGCATTTCAACAATACCTGCAGCATTTGCTTCTATCTCTGATATAAAGTTCTCCTTCAAGAGCTGATGTAGTAATGTTCCAATATTATTGAGGTTTAACGTAGAACATTCATACTTTCCACCAAGTTTATAACATACCATCCATCTCTGTTGCGAGTTTATTTTAATTTTCTCTAAGAGTCTCATGAAAACCTTACCGAAATGTTTGTGTAAGTAGTCTCTGTTTGGTTCATCTAAAGCTTCGATGTTAAAGTCAATGAGTCTATTGCCTGACTTCACATTTCTCTTCCTATTCTCTTCATCTTTCTTTAACCATCTCTCACCTTCTTTTGGTTTGTCGTCAATGGAACGAATGACATCGTTAGCTTTGCGAACTTGTTCTATAGCACTTTTAAACATCTCTCTTCTCTGTTGTTTCAGTGTGTCATCTCTCTTTCGTGTTTCACCAACGTTTGCATTTGTTATGTCAAACATCTCTCTTCTTACTTCATGAGGTACAGCTCTTCTTGTTTCACCAACGTTTGCATTTGTTATGTCAAACATCTCTCTTCTTACTTCATGAGGTACTGAACGTCTATGATATAAGTCAATAGCAATGTCATTTAAAGGAAATGCTCTTGCATGGACTTCGTCCTCGCCGCGTTGCGGCTTTATGAACTCATGAATTCTATCATAACTTATTGCACCATTATAGTCTTTAATGAAGTCAGCGAGTGCTTTTTTGTTTGTTGCGTAATGCTTTGCAACATCTATATTAGCTTCTGTAAGAAGTTGTTTTATTTCCGAGTGTTCTAACTTAGACAACTTCCGATACATCTTTAGTAGGAAATAAAAAAATATTTTTTGAAAAAATTAGATTAGATTTTTTTTAAGTTATTTTTCAAAATAATTTAATATTTTTATTTTAATGAAACACATGCAAGATTGCAAGTTCTTTTCATACAATGCTCTCGCTACTGCCATCAAGAATGAGTTCAATAATGCTTCAAACGTTAATGTTATCTTTAACAAGAAGTTTGTGAAAGAATCTAAGTTTGGTCAGTATGTCAGACCATTAGCTATCGTCATTGACCGCAAACGTTATACTTCACAAGAGTTAGCAGTAGTTTTGAAACAAAAGGGTTTCTTCGTGAATGTCAAAGATACACACTATACTGTCATAAAGAACTCCAACATTGACTTCTTCAGTATTGCTATGAATCTTTCCGAACAGAAAGAATATAAGAAGGGTGAAACATCTGTGAAATATTATCCTTCATCTCTGAAGACAATAACGAACAAAGATGTTATACAAAAGTTCTTACCAAAGGTTGAAGAAGCTTCAATTGACATTGACGAAGGAAGTGAAATGGTTGAAGAAATTGACCCTGAAGCTATTTAACCAAAAATATTTTTTGGTGAAGAGGTGAGATATCACCTGTTTTTTCACCTCATTCTCTCTTCGTTAATGTTGTCGTGACTTCTTCGTTAATGTTGTCGTGACTTCATTCTTCCTCTTTGAAGTTATCGAAATATTCTGTTATTTTTTCCTTCAGTAATGTTAAGTCTTCTTTGAAGGTAAGTATTGTGCAACCTTTGATGTCATAGTGTGTTTGAGGAAGAGTATTTTTGACAATTTCTTTTATTTGCTCATTCGGTGTCATTGAAATCGGTAAGTTTTCACGATAGAACCAGTTTCTGTCAGATTTATATATTTTAGCAAGGTCGTAAAAGCTTTTGTTGTTTCTTCTGACTAAATGCAACATAACCATATCTCTATCTTCTTCTTTCTCCAACTCTTCAGTATAAATCATATACTTATAACTCTTTTCCTTTCCTTTTGGTACTGAACGTGGTATTCTTTTCTGTATGCTTTTGTCTTTGGATTCAATGACTTCATCTTTTGCTTGAAGTTTCTTTTCCATCTCTCCACGTTCTGCTTTATATAGTTCATCTAACATCATGAAAATATAACAAGCATAACGAGGTGAAGCCCACATTGCTACAGCATTTACTAAAAGTCTATGAACATAATAACCTTTCAAACCAGGTGCCAAATTCTTGCGATTTTCGTACGGAATCTCTTCCCTCGGTTTTCCGAGGGAAGCAATCATATGAGGAAATTCTTCTAAAAGTTCTTTTGCCTGTTGGTTTTCAAACCAATGATATGCTTGCTTTGTAGAACGAAGAGCGTTCATTATACTTTGCATTTGATACATATCATCTTTGACTGAACGAATGAGTCTCAATTGTTTGTTATATTGTATGTATTCGTATTCTTCATTTATGGCTTCATGAACGATAGCAGTTGTTGTGTTCTCTAATGTTGACATTACTGTTCTTACATACAGGATAAAAAAATAAATAAAATAAAAACTAACTTTATTTTTTCTGAGATAAACACTATTTCTTCACAACATTAAATTTTATCCTGTATGAAATGACTTTAAAAAGATTATTGACTGACTTCGAATACTATCTCATTGACGCACTGACAGACCCTCAAAACTGTGTTGAAAGTTCTTTAAGCTTTAAGATTGAAGGTACGACGCATTTTGTCTTCACTTACGTATTGAAAGAATATGACCGTTATCATAACGAAGTGAATCAAACACTAATAAAATTTGTAGATAAAAAATTGGTTAACAATGAATATTTTAAACGTGAAGACCCAAACACTGCTGGAGATGATGAAGAATACAGACAAGTTATTGAAAAAAATAACGCAAGATTAGATGCAATAGAAAAGAAGTTTAATGAATGTCTTACAAACACGTATGAATATCTTATGCAGTGGGAAGCCAGATGGAAATAAATTTACGTCAAATATGCAATTTATAAAATCTTATGTCGACAGGCTACGTAGCACAGTGGTCTAAGGTGGTGTTATGGAGGGGTCAGGGTCTGTGGTTCGAACCGCGACAGCGCCGTATTTTCTTATTTTCTTTTGTTTGTCTTGTTTGTCGTGAATAAAAAGTGTCATAAAAGTGCTCTATCTTCCACGGGAATAAATAAAAAATTTACTTTATTTCTTCTTTATTTCTTTGTTCCCGTGGAAGAAGGGTTTTGCTGTTTTTTCTCAGCCGAAATCAATGATTTTTTCATTTTTGGAATCCTTAGCGAATGAGGAATCTTTTCTCTCGTGGAAGCTTTGACCTAAAATATAATTTAGGTGAAGAGGTGAGATGTCACCTGTTTTCTCACCTCTTTTCTCACCCTCGTGACTTTGTCATAACTTCTTCGTAAATGCTTTGTCATAACTTCTTCGTAAATGAGTGTAAATGACCAAAAATATATTATAGGTGAAGAGGTGAGATGTCACCTCTTTTTTCACCTAATTTCTCACCCTCAGCCGCTAAGCGGCGAGACCCAAAGGGTCTTGAATTTTCATGAATTTCCTTAAGATAGAAAAATAACGTTAGTTTTATTTTTATTTATTTTTTTATTTTGTATGTAAAGATATGATTTCAACAATCGGCACAACAACAATTCAAGCCGCGAACGGCGGGACTCTGTCCACAACAACTTCACCAAACTCGTTAGTCATGAATCCAACATCTATGTTAGTAGAGATGAAAAGCTTCATTCCTTCTTCATATACTTTCGAAACAAAAATCCAGAAGATAAAGCAAGAACTTTTAACAAGTAATTTAGACTGTAGTGCGAAAGATGAAACAAATGAACAGTATCTTTATGAAATGCAGGACATTATTGACCATTTACCTAAACTACCTGAAATTCAGCATCAAAAACTAACTATTCCTGAATTCGATGAAATAGAAGTGAAACCAACTGACTCAGTAGAAATAAAGAAGTTCATTCGAAAGGTAAACTATGAGTTTCTAGGATTTCATTGCAACCATAAGGTTATGGACAAAGATTGCGACATGGTATATAAGAATGTTTCTGACATATATAAATCCGGGGAGTTTAAGACCTACGATAACTTTGTTTCGTTAGTTGCTGAATGTGTATGGCAGATAAGAGATAAAGATAGAAGAGGTAAAATATGGAACGAACAGATAAGACCAACTGCTTTTGAGTTAAAGAAAACCATTGACGCCTTAGTTGTTTTAGCAGGTAAGGTTTCAGAATATAACGCAAAAATGAATCCGCAATGTTCTAAATGTAAAGCAGCAATTAGGAAATATAACTACTCCGTCAAAGAGATAGAAAGAATGCGAAACGACTATGCAGACTTAAAGAAAGAAGCAGAAAAGCCAGCAGAAAATAAAATGGACATGTTAGCATTTCTGAACAAAAACTATCCAACTGCTGACGATTTCCTTCTATCTGACGTCAAGAAGAAATATAAAGAAACTTTCGGCATTGTTAAAACTTTTGACATACTGACAGAAGAAATAGAAGCTACGAAATTGTTTAGGATTTCAAATATACATCGTACAATTCATGTAAAACGCTTGTGAAAAACTGGGGTGAGAAAACAGGTGAAAAAAGAGGTGACATCTCACCTCTTCACCTATAATATATTTTTTGGTGAATTCAATAAAAATAAATGGTTCATTTACTCACAATATTTTTGTACAAAACGACCCCAAACTTTTAACTTCTTTTCTGCAGCTTCAAATGCTATCTTAGCGAGTTCATATTCTCTAAATTCTCTCTTTAAATCTTCTTGTTCCCATTGGTCTAGTTCGTATGAAGAATCTCTATAACCATAACATATCTCACGTTCATGTTCTAATTGTTTTTCGCGCATTTTTCTAACTTCTTGTTCGAACAAAGGTTTAGCATTCTCTACTGTATCTTCAAGTTCTTCTTCATCTAATTTCTCATGAACTTTCTTGTCTATGGAGTCCATAATATCTTTGACATAAAATGCATACTTTACAGAGCACCATTCAGCAACAAAATGAACGAGGTCAGGATGTATGTAAATACCTTTGAATTCATTCATGACACCCTTTGTAAGCTCATAAAATGCTTGTTTTGAGGTCGAGCCACTTTTGGCTCCACCGTATTCGTTCATCCAAAACTCAATAATTTCCTGCATTTTAGTACTATTGAGAAATCTGTTTAAATGGTTTAACCTTCCCGCTTCTCTTGCCATCTTTGTTGCATTAATGTAACCATCCTTGTCTCTACGTAAGACTTCAATACCATTATAAGTGCCTTTTGTGAATGTTTCACCATTAGATTTGTTCGTGAATGTTTTTGCTTCGACTGTCATTTCTGTCTTTACATACAAAATAAAAAATAAATAAAAATAAAATTAGCGTTATTTTCTTTCATAAGGAAATTCACGAAAGTTCAAGAGGTGAAAAAAGAGGTGAGAAAACAGGTGAAATCTCACCTCTTCACCTAAATTATATTTTTGTCTGATTTACATCCAACGAAAAAGTTTAGAAGAATTTTCTTATTCTTTCTGGCATGTTTTTATCTTTCCAGTACTCCCGCTCTAATGGTCCCAGATGAGTTGGTTTAGATTCTCTCAAGTTCTTAGATGGTATAACATCTTCAACGCCTCCTTCATATCTTACTTTATAAGTGTCATCGTTTATGTTGTAGCCAAGTATTTCAATAACCACTCCTCGCTTTGCTTCGTCAATGGTTTCAGCAAGTTTGCCATTACTACTTTCAACTAACTTATGTCGAGGGTAAAATGCTATGGAGTCGTCAGCAGCTTTTATAAGATATCCATTACCTTGCGTAGAGTCTACGATATAATAATTTCGACTTAACCTTAAACGTTTCTTTGTCAATGGTTTGTCGTCAAGAACTACACGAACTTTTGTACCAGGAATGAGGGTAAATTGTGTTGAATTTCTGATATTTTGTGTTTGGCTTCGTTTCTTTTGTATATACTTTTCTTCTTGTTGTTGTGTCATTGAATTTGGTGTATGTCCTGTTGTAGAATGTGTTGAGGAATTATATACTTCGAGAAAATGTTTCATTGTTTCTTCGGTAAAGTCTCGCTCTTGATTTAAATCTCTGAGAGTCCTTATGAAGCGGTTAATGATACCGAGTATGTTATGGTTATGGTCTTCAGTAGTGTAGTGAGTTATGTTATGCTTAATGAGAAATTCTGTGATTTCGTTGCTGAGGTATGCACTGTCTTGGTCTGATGTTAAAATACTTGGGCTATGTTCTGCTACAAACTTTTGTAAAACTCTTAACACTTCATGAGTTCCTTTATTTCTCATTATATACGCAAAAGCTTTGCGAGTGTTAACATTTATGAAGATGAGGAATGGTTTATGTCCTCCTTTTCTGCTTTGAATGAGAGTGTCAAATTGGTATGCGTCAGGAGTGTTGGAGTAAATTGGTAAAAAGTAGTCGTAAGGATTTATTTTTGTTTGATGTACAACATTTTTGTCAAAGAACCTTTTCACTTCAGCTCTGTTAGTAAATCCCGAACTCTTTGCAGCTTCATTGAACTTCTTAAATGACCTCCATGGATGTTGTTCGAATACTTCTTTCAAGCTCATTTATGTAAAGTTAAAGATTTTATTCTAGGCTCAAGCGCGTTCATTGAACGCGGTACCATGCGAATACAGTCACAAATGGTGGCATATAATCTGCACCCGAACCTGTTGGATTTGTTGTGAAAGTATGGGCATGATTTCCTGCGGTTCCACAGAAAATACCTGCGCTTGAATCTACTGGGTCACTTGAAATATCATATCTATGCATTCCCTGTCTATCCGAACCTGCTGCAAGATTTGTATAACCTCTTTTTGTTATTGAATGTGAATGACTACCTGTTGTGTTTGTAGTTCCTGTATGAGTGTGCGGTGGAAGGTTTGCTTCAGTAATTTTCTTCGAACCTCCTGTTTGCTTTGAAGAGTTAGCACAGTATAAGAATTTGTCTACAATCTGCTGCCATGTACCAAAACCTAAAACTGTTGCTGGATTTGTTGAGTTCATTGAAGTATAAATAGAGCCTATAGGATATAATGTTTGAAGAATCTGAGTCTTTAATGTTTGAAGCTCTGTTTTGTCTGCTTTCTTGTCATATAAATCTTGAGCAGTGAATTTAATATTATGTTCATCCTTCATGACATAAACATCTTTACATCTAATGTTTCTCATCGTCGTTATGTCGTCATCCGATGTTAAACCTTGTGGAAAGTTAGGAGGTTTACAATATAATGCATCCCCACCAGTTTCTTCAACCGTTCCTTCAATACTTTCTATAGCAACAGTTGAGAAGGAGTTATGTGTATGGTTCTTGTCTGCTTTCTTATCTAACATTGCTGGTAGTTCATGTGTTTCAAAGTTTCTGACATGACCTTCGATATTCATACATTTGTTATTTAAGGAGTTTAGTGTATCTTTTACGCTTGTACTTGGATTCTCTAAAGGTGCACTTGAACCAAGGGTATAGTTCAATATTATGTCGTCTGCTCTAACAGTAGTGAAGGATTTATGTGTATGGTTCTTGTCAGCTTTACTGTCTAATGTAGCTTGAAGTTCATTTATATCGGAGATGTTGTGTTTATGAGATTTCAAAACTTTGTTCATTGCTTCGAGTTCAACTTTGTCAGCTTTACTTTTAATAGCATCTTCAAACGTTATTTTTGCCTTAACTCTCAAAGTAAATCTTGGTTCAACTAATACACCATTAACAGAGAAAGTAGAGGCATAAATTTCATCGTTATAACTAAATGCTTCTGGTGCTTTACCTGTGTCATACTGTACAGTACAGCTTATGTCATAACCTTTAGCACGAATGTATTTATATCTTCTTTCATTAACATTTTTTGTCTTCGCTTCATCACTTCGTGTTAAATATCCATGGTAGTCCGTTATAATCTGTTCGTCTGAAGTTATATAATGAACGTGGTTTTTATCTGCTTTTTCGGCTAATTTCTCATTAACATCATTCACTTCTAATTCAACTCTTCCGCCAGAACTCTTATTATCATTAATCTTTTTCATTAATTCGGTAATTACGTCATAAAGACTATATTCTGTTTTCGGTTTTGTAAATAATGAGTCAAAATTTCTTTTCATCATTACATCGCTGACATTAATGATATCACCAATTCCTTTTTCATTTATTCTCTTCATTAATTCTGCAATAATGACGAATATATAATCTGTTAATTTATTCTCTTCATCGAGGGTTATAGAATGTTTTGAAATTGAATCATTAACTCCTCTAAATAAATCAATAACTTCAGGATACACGTTTTTAATGTCTTGAATAACCCGACCAGTATCCTCGCCACTATGTGGCTCTGAGCCCGTTGGGCTCTGTTGTTCATGTTCTTCGTTCCCGTCGTTACGTGGTTTTATATCTCTAACCATCATCAACGCAGCCATAACCGGAGGGTTTGTTGCTACCTGTTCGAAAATCCGTCCGTTATGTACGGTATATCTAAATAATTTCTTTGTGTTTGTTAAAACATTTGAAACAAGTCTTTTAAAACCATCTACAAAATTTCCTGTTTCACCTAATGTTCTTGCAGCATTTACAAGCTCACCCATTCCCGCTTTTGACCCCAAAAACGTCCATATTGCATTTATTTCACTCTGTATAGTTGTCCATTCAGCGAAACTAACACCCGCATTCGCTAAGCTGAAAATGAAATTCAGTGGATCGAACTTAATTCCACCTTCTTTTTCAATTTCAACGAACTCACTAACATGAGATTTTAAATATTCTTTCGTTAAAATTGTTTTCCCCGATGTTATGTCATTAACGAAACTATCACCGTCAAAAGTTAACGAATTCAATTTCGTCGTTGATGCTTTTATTTCATACACCGCTTTATCGATAGTTTTTGGCTCACCTTCTTTAGAAGCATATGAAACATTAATGAATGAATTATATGTATTCGTGAATGAATTAAAATCAATGATTTTCATTAATGACGCCTTTAATGATTCATTAACTGTTGAATCCCTTAAAACAATTAATGAACTGTCGTTAATGAAAGGTACACTGCAAACCGTCGAGTTTGGATCAAATGCTGTAGTTGGTGCAGGAATATTAATGATATAAGTCATTAAATCATTAAGTGACGTAAATAATGTTGTCGTTTTTGATTTAATTTCTTTAGCATCTGTTATATATGGTAATTTTATTTCTGTAGTTTCTGAATTAAAGATATTCGCTAAAATGTTTTGTAAACTGTTTTGAACAGCAGTATAAACCGTTGAATCCGGAACTCTTACGATTTCACCGTCCTTAATAAAAGGCATTGCACATGGTGTAGTGCTTGGGTCAAATCTTTCGGGATTATAATTCAACATATATTCTAACGCTTCATATACAGACTTATATACTGTTGTGTCGTTATTCATGACAACTTCACCATTTACAATGAATGGCATAGTACATGGAGTTAAAATAGGGTCAAACTTTTCATAGTCCTTCCATGTTATGTATTTCTCGGTATTTCCATCACTGATAACAATATATTTGTCAGTAAGTGTGAGAGAGTATTGACCAAAATATAAACGTTTAGCTCTGTCAGCTTCATACGCATATGCAGCAATAGTCATATTTTAATGAGAATAAAATGTTGTTCTATTTGCAAAGTACAGACCCAAACGAATACGGGACAGTAAAGCTACAAACAAACTTAGGTCTACAGAATGAAGCACTTGCTTTCAGAGTTGTTGACTTCAATACTATCGCAACTTTTGTCATAACAGATGAAACAGATTTCATGGAGTTTGAAATAGATGGAAAGAAGCACGAAATAAGATTTCACAATAATGTAGAATATAAGATGGAAACATTAGCTGGAGTGTTAAATGCGCTCATAAATACTACAATAAACAAGGAGAACGAAGAAAACTTAATGAATGTTAAACTTATTGCAGGAGTTTTGAAGTTCAGTTATGCGAAGGAGTTTAAGATAACACGAATGAGTCATAGAGTACAACTTCTTTTGGGAGCATACCATATGACATTTCCTTTGAAAAGTTTTGACAAAACGATTGAGATGAAATCTGTTCCATACGTATGTTATGGCAATTGTTTATACATTGAGTCAAAAATAGCTAATGTCACAGGTATTTCAGGAGTTAATAGTAAAGGTTCAGTAGAATATAAATCCTTCTGTTATGAAGTAAATTCAATGTTCATTCCAAACGTTCCTGTCATAGCAACTCATTTAGGTAAATGGGTTCGCATTAGTCCTCATAATTTGAAAGACATGCAATTCAGACTAGTTGACTTTCAAGGAGAGCCTGTAGAACTGAAGGCACCAGTGCGAATGACTGTTGAAGTAGACTTTTTAGAAAATATTAAATGCAACAGCTTACAAGAGAACTCAGAGCTAAAAATATAAAGTATGAATGTTATGTATTAGGTCATGAACTTTGGTTGTTGCTGTTTGATGAAACAAATGAGTTAGTTATGTCAGTCAAGAGAACAGAAAAAGGCGTCAAAGGCGCCGAGCGCAAAGCGCTATATTGTGTTAGTGAAAACTGCACCAAGTCAATAAGATTAGGTTTGCATTATGAAGATGAGTTCGATACTGTTGAAGAAGTTTTGGATAGATATTACAAATTGCTTTAATTTACTAAAACATATTTCAAACAAAGCTTATATTCTGTTGAAAGTTTTGTATACTCGTTCGAATATTTATACTTAAACTCAACTCCTGTAGTTCCTGGTGTTTCAATGATGCGGATGTTACCTATTTTCATGAATGGTGGCGTTTGACCACAGCATTCGATTTCAGGGTCGAGATAGTCAATGACACATTGTTTCCTGTTATTCGTGATATAACATTTTCAAGGTCCTCCTTTGTTAGAATTATTTGGTTCTTGCTTATAAGATTTGTCAAAAGCTTCTTATCGTCTTTGAGTAAAATTGTTTGGTATAACTGAAGAAGGTAATGGTCTACGTTATCTGAAGGATTTGTTTGAACATTTGTGTAAGGGTTGTCGTTGGCTTCTCTTGAAAGAATTTGGTCCAGTGGTGGATACTCTAACTTAACATCTGATGTAGCGTTAGCGTTTGAAGCTGAGTTTAAATTCACGGATTTCAGTTCTGGTTCTTTTTCTTTCAAACACTGAACTATAGTTCTTTATGACAATATTGTTTGTCGTTCGTGAGTCAACATTTGATGTTGGTTCAATTGGAACATTAACGGCACCAGCTAAGATGGATTTGCTTCTCATTTCATATAGAATAAAAACCTTTTATATGTATGAAATGAACAATATACTCGACAAGGGTTTGAATGTAAAGCTAACGAATGAAAATATTGTTGAATTCACTGAGACAGGTGCTGTGTATAAAGATGTAGAACTACTGAACAAAAGAGCTAAGGGAAGAAGCAGGAACATGAACAAAGGGTGGAAGCCTATAAAAATTTATGTCAATGATGGCTCAGGAGGTTCAAACATAAAGTATGCAGAAAGTTATAGAGTTTATGCTCTCAAAGGTGAAAAGCCTTCATTTAAGAACAGCTATTCTAACGCATATCCTCAAAAGCTAACGGATGGGAAGTGGATGATATGAATGACAGCAAAAATATTAACAGAAATGGCGACAGAGATGCATGGAATTTGTTTACCATCAGTCAATTGAAGGTTAAACTTTAAAACAATGTTGGTCGTTCCCATGGAATATTTTTGACTTTAATGGTATTAGTCATGATATGAATCTCAAGGTATGAACGAGGAGAGATGAGAGACTTATATGCTTCCCAAATTTCTTCAAAAGGTAATGTTATACCTGACTGTTTCCAAATGAGTTCAATATCATAACGTGAGAAACCTTGAAAGATAACGAAGTCAGTTATGAGACGTTTTATGTTTAAAGCTAAAAACCTCCATGTTTGCATAAGTATTGCTACAGTTAAGTGGTAATGTCTGACTTTAGTTATGATGTTAGCTAATGGTGAGTCAGGCTTTGACACTAAACCTTTTCCGGCGAAGTCGTCACAAACTAATAAAGTGTTTGAAGGATATTTTTTGAAGGGGTATTTTGAAAGTTTTGATAGAATGTAGTTTGTCAGTCGTTTCATATCGTAAACTCCTGAGTATTGACGTAAGTGGTGTTTGTCAATAATTCTTTCCATCTCTTCTGAAGTCTTTTGCATTCCTGACTGTATAAATCTCAATAGCATAATATTTCCTCTTACGTCGAATGTAACGTTGAAGAAATTCAATGAGTTCACTGTCTGGAACTTTAACGACAGAGGCTTGAACTTTTGACATAAATGTTTTCGCTGTTGAGTCCATAGAGTCTGAAGTTGCTGATATAATGATTTGGTCATAGTAAGAGTCGTTTCCTAAACGCTCTGTTATGAGTATATGACGAATGAGGTTAAATGTCTTACCTGAACCCATCTTTCCACAATAGAAATACACACCATTTGAACAGAATCATAGTCTTTGCTGAAAGGAAGAATGAGAGAAGAGTTAAGTTTGTCTGTAGTTTCATTCATGTCTTCATCTACGTCATGTATTAAATGCTTCATTTTATCTCCATTAAAAATGCAAGTCAGAAATATTCAGAACATAGCACCGAGTCTAACTGACAAGAGTATAAAGATATACTATGAACACGTTATGATGAAACCACCAAAATTCAAGAAAGTCAGTATACTTATGAATATCCAAGACACTGGGTAGAGTATGTAGGAGGTGAGAAAGCTATTGAAATAAGACAAGTTAGAAGTATTCCAGCAGGAAGGACAATATTATTGAAGAACTTTAATGTTTTGAGGTATAATGATGAAACAAAGAAGCAAGATAGTTTTCCTGTTGCTGTGTATGTGAACCTAGACACAGGAGATGACATGAAAGTTTTTAACACAAAGCTTCAAACGGTAGTGAGAGAACAACTGACTGCGGAAGGGCATCCATTACCTTCAGAAGTTACCATAGCATATAATTTTGAAACAAACTCAATAGATTTTAAAGTCATCTCTGCAAAGAAGTCAGGTTTTACATTTAATGAAGCAGATGTATATTCGAATGAAAACTTCAAAGCTATTGCATGGTTAGATAATGACGATTGCTTTAAGAAAATATTTAAATTCAGTGACTCAACGATGTCAATAGATGACCTTCGTGGAATGTTACCATCGACGTTTACAGTAGAAGGTTCAGCAGGATTGCTTACAAGATTGTCAATTGGTGGTATTTGGTCTCGTGAGAACATTGTTATAAAATCCAGTATAAGTGAATTTGCTGAAGAATCTATATTATGTCTTTCAAACTACATGTATTCGCCACCGAAGCATTATAGTATAACAAACTTTGTCAGTAAGTTTAACATAAGACTTGTCGAACCTTCTTCAATGAAAGATGTTGTGCTACCTAAAGATGGAAAGGATGGACTCATTATTGAGATGATTTTAATAGCATATTAAATGAGCTTGTTCTTGAAGGTCATTCATGATGAAATAACTGTTGTAGAAGATGTTAGCAATTGTTCAGACATTTTGAAGCGAATAGATGAGATAAGAAAGAAGTTAGATAGACCGCAAAGCGGTGAGGGCGAAGCCCGTGAGAATGTTTATGTTTCATTGACTTTCTCCAGTAACGAGAACTTTTATGAGATAATATTGAAGAGAGATGATTTTAATATGGTGTAAATGGTAGCTTGGGCAGCTTTAGGCGCAATGGGAACAAAAGCATTAGCATTTGGAGCAAAAGCACTTGGGGCTTATGACGCAGTAAATAAAATGAGTGGAGGAAGAGTTTCGAAGACATTAGATGCAAATAAAGGAAGATTGGAGGCTGGGTTGCAAAGAAGTTAAGATTAAATAAAATAGGGCTCATAAATAAAGCATCCAATTTGGTTGCGACTGAGTCAGAAAATGCTTTAGGAAAGGACGATGAGTTTGCAAAACATGCAAAAGACTTTAATGACCAGATGAAAGGTGAAACAATGCATTTAAATAGAGTCGATGGAACTCTTCCTCCACCAGTAGTTCTTCCGTATGGTCCCTATGGAATGTATGGAAACCCTTACGAAAGACCATTTGACCCATTGACTGGTGGAAGTAACTGATATCATTACGGACGAAGAAGAAAGACAGTCAAGTTGGAGACAGACGTGAAGAAAGCAACTAAAAAGAAACCAAGGAAGAGAGTTATAAAGCAATGAATTCAAGGGTGAAAAAAGAGGTGAAAAAAGAGGTGATATCTCACCACTTCACCTAAATTTATTTTTGTGCTATGTTTTCATACGTGTGAGGGTGGTGATATCATTAATTTTTAAGTTTATTTTTATAATGAAAATTTTTATTTGGATGTAAATGACAGAACAAAAGCAACTCATACAAATCGAAAAATATAACAAACATACATTTAAACATTTATTCTTCCTTCCTGAGCATAACATGTTCTTTCAAATACATCCGAGACCAGTTGACTTTTCATTGACTGTGTATAAAGATAGAAATAGTTATATCATTAAACCATATGATGACGAAGGTAAGTTATGTAAATTGTACGTTAAGAAGTTAGAGAAAGTTTATGGCTTCAAGTATGACTACAATAGGGTTAACACTGATGATGAAGATATTGAGGAAAATTTATGAGAACATTAGTGAAGTCGTTAGTGAGAACGATAGTGAGAACGTTTATTTTTACATTAGTGAGTTCGTTAGTGAAGTGGTTGGCGGCTTTGTAAATATTTAAGGTTAAGTTGGTGTTTGTGTTTGTGTTGTAAAATATACGTTAACGGTTTTGTAAATATTTAAGGTTATATTGGGTAAGGTGGAACGCAGTGCCACAGTACCCAAGATAACCATACTAACTTATGTAGAGCCAGCGAGTTTCCGGGATTGATGGAACCCTGATCTTGTATCTCGCTCTCATATCGTGATTCTTAAAGATAATGATAATCTGGTGAACTCTATTCATCAGTTCATTCAACAATGGACATTGCTTACGTGCGTGGACAATAGCATTGTTCAAGACGTGGTTAAGGCAACGAATGTACACGGTTTGTAAGCCAGGGAAAAGGGCTCCTTCTAGCCTCCAGTGGCAGAGTCCTTTAACCTGGGCTGGCAAACCATCTCCGACTACTCCAGCTACGTGGTTTTTATTAACCTTAAGAGAATCAAACCACGTATGGTAGTCCTCGTATGTCCAATTAGTCGAAATTGTTGTGTCGAAGAATTGGTGGCGATCTGTTTTGCCTGGATTGCACACACAAGAGAATAGACCATGACGGCTGCTGTGTGTTCCGCAGTCCAGGGAAATTGAGAAGATGCGGAATTCCTCGCAGAACTTTAGGCCCCGAGAGGAGTCTGTTTTGCCTAAAGTAATCAATGCCTCTCTGACACCGCGCCGTGTGAACTCAATGTCTGGGATTGTAAAGTTGATGCCCTGTTCGCGATTGACTTTATTTTTAAGCCATTTGGCGAAGCTCTCTAGGAAGCTTTTAAATGCTGGCTTCATTGTGGCATAAAGGCTTATATCTAGGCTCGCAATAAGCCTGGCAATGATCTCTTCTAACGAAGGATCATTACCAGAGCCAACTGCTTGCTGAGTATTCTCAACTTGGTGCTCAGCAGGAACGTAGTTGGGCATTGGGAGTAAAAATTTGCACTTATGATCTTTAAAATCATTTTTCCTGCTTTTTTTAATGCATCGCACGAACTGCCCTTGAACTAATGTTTCACTACATTCGGCACAGTATGTAAAGAGCCTTCCTTTGTCTGATTGATTAGGCTCATTCTCATAATAGCCGATCGTAGTGAAACATTTTTTCCACACTTTGTTTCCAATGTTTCAGGAGTTGGTGGATATTTCGTCTTCTTAAATGGAATCCACTCATCATATACATGAGGATCCCATGCAGTCATAATAAAAATAAAGCTTTTTGAATATATTCAATTTTTAAATGATATTTTCACGGGTTAAATATAAAATAAAGAATAAGATGTAAATTATTAAAATATTTAATTTTAAATTTTGAACCCGTGATAAATATTTTTTTGCATTGTTATTAATAATGAAAAATAAAGCTTATTTCAATGAAAATTGTTCTGCAAATTTATTTCACTTTTGACCTCACTTTTTCCGTAATTCAATTTTTTACTTTTAATATTTTAGATCTTCATAATATCATTTGAAAAATTAACCATATAAAAAAATCAAGTTATCAATTCACTTTTTCCGTAATTCAAAAATCAAAAATATAAATAATATATCTTTTTATCAAATATTATTATTATATTCTATGAAAAATGAGGTCCGGAAATTTTGCGGATTCCCGTAACTCAATTTTACGGAAAAAGTGCAGTAAACTATTCAAAATACGGAAAAATTGGTGTAAACTAATGATTTTACGGTAAAATCACGGAAAGTCCCGGAAGAATATATGTGCCTATATGAAATTATACAAAAATGAATCAAACGCATTTTAAAAGATTGTTCTTGTATTATAAATGCTATTCGCAGATTTATTAGTTGAAGAAAATTACCAAATTTTTGCCGATTTACAAAAAATGATTTACAAAGCATATTTTTATAAGGCTTAAAAAATCTTTAAAATGTGACCGGTGACGGAAATCCATGGTAACCAACCGCGGTTCCCGTTTGGAATGCCATAAAAATTAATGAATAATATAAGCAGATTTTTAGTTTACAAAACAAATATGAGCAATGCAATTTCAAACTTTTGCTGGCAATTTCGATATTGCTCAAGTTTGTAGTATTTGTGATACCTATAACATCGGCTTAATCAAAATTCTTTGGAAATTCTGGAATTTGAAGAATGTTATAATGCAGCATGACTCTCTAAATTATAATCGTTACGTAAAAATGTGGTTATTATTACATTATTGCTGGAGTTTAATAGAAACGATTGATCGAATCAGAAAAAAAATCTCAAGAGAATGAGTTTTCTGACCTCGTGTATAAATTACCTTCTCAAAGATATGATAAAAATTGTTTCCAAGGAGATATAGTTCAATAGAAATAAATCATTAATATTTAATCAATTATCGACTTCACTCCTATCTAGTCCATTATCTTAATTCCCTTGTAAGCAACTAGTTTCCACCCTGATCAAAGTAAATCGAAATAATTGAACACCGAGTAGATCCTTTGGGTAAATCTATTTTTTGATCAAATTTTCTAATTAAATACAGTTATTGATTCTAATTAGTCAATATTTTCTAAAAATAAAATGCATACATTTCTTAAATTTTCATATCCTTTCATATGGACATGATTATGATATATTGTATTTGAATTTCCAAAATTATTTTCTCAAAATTCTTGAAATAAAGCATTTTACTTGATTAATATCTTTCCATTACATTTTATTACACCATTAAGACCATATTCAGGCTCCAATAACGAAACGAAATCCGAGTTTGTTCTTTCTTTAGAATTTGTATTGATCCACAAATCCGTATTAACACTCTAAAATCTCTTTAAATTCAGATTCTTCATGATTCTATATTTTGACTGGCAGAAAAGATTTTTTTTTTCGAAATGACTGAAGCACTCTTGTGCGTCCTACACTCAGCGCGTGATGAGGACGGACAAGATGGATGCTTATCAGTTTACTACAAAAATGGAAGTCCATTTCTTTCATTCTGCAAATATTCACTTCAAAATAGTACAATTCAAACACTTCCTTTCACATCAATTACGAATATTGTAACGAAAATCGACGAGTCATCAAAAATAAATATCGTAACTAATGGACAACCAGTTCCAACGATTTATTTTCTAAAATCAATTCATGATGTTTACACATTTTTCCAAATTCTAGTTGCAAATGGTATCATTATGGCATCGCCAGATGATTCAGAAGTGTGGATTCCTGCTCAGGGCTCCAGACCATCAGATCCTGTTGATTGGATCCTTCAGCATTCATATTTAGTCAATCCAGCGCAATTTCATTACAATTCTAAGCCTCCTTATAATCTTTCCGTTATCGGAACAAGCTTTACTTTATCTTCTCATCGCGAAATTTTAAAATCATTGATTCAAACAGGAAAAGATTCAGACGACTACAAACTATTCAATTCAGAAATCGATAAAAACATATTTATTTCGCTTGCAACACCAAAGAAAATCGAAGAATACTTAAATGTCAGAGGCCAATGGGAATGCCGCATTGCACATCAGTTTAAAGGTCGTTCCAAGCTTAATTCTGACCTTGACAAGCTTTCCAAAGACTTAATACGTATTTCTTCCGAAACAAAAGTATTAAAATTGATTTACAACGTTTTATCAACATTAATGATATTCGCACCTGATCTAGGTTACGCACAAGGCATGACAGACATATGCATGATCCTTATTAACCTAATTTTCGGATCAGATATTGAATGTGACGATAAATCACAATCAATTGTCTTTTGGTCTATGCACATGATTATGTTTGAATACGGTCAATCCAAATGGTACATCAATACTGAGAATTCCACACTTTATTTGACAGATGACATAAATTTTGTTTTGAGTGCCATTTATCCTGCCGTTGCCACTTACGTTAGCTTCAACAACTACGAGGTATTCAAGCACATCACACCATGCATGTTTACAATGATGGCAAGGACATTAGGAGAAGATTTGTTGGAAAAAATTTTTCCTATATTGATAAAATACAAATCTGTCAACAAAATCTATACTTGTATACTCATTACCATCTTCATTTTGGAGTTTCCTAACATGATTAAGCGAAGTGTTCCCGATATCATCCAAATTTCGAACTTGGCATGCGAAAAATACGAAATCAAGGACATGGAAGAGTTTCTAAGCATTGCTTCTTCTATATTCAACAGAGTTCCTGAAGATGAACTCGATCAGGAACCAATGTACTTCAAATTCGAACTCTTCAAGCCATTAGAGTTCAAATAACTTAGATTATTTTTTTTTGTTTAGTATTTGTATAATAAATATTATTCTTTCTTTTATAAATCAATTTTTTTTATAAAAGTGAATTTACCTCTTTCTGACATTCTATCAAATTATTATTGTCTTCTGGCAGTTTTAGACGACAATGCGAAATTTCGAATAATAGAATTTTTGGCCAGGTAAAGAGCTACTTTTAAAACGACAATGATATTTTTGTCACTTTTTCCATACGACAATAAAGCATCCTCTTTTTTTGACAAATATTCTTTAATTCCCAATTTTCTCAGGTAAAAAATCAATACATTTGGTTGTGAAAAAGTTATCATGAGTCATTCTAGAGTGCCTAGTATGATTGTTATACTTTTTTGCTATACTAATAAAGAAATATTGATTTTGTAATAGCATGTTAGAAAGTGGTAAGTGCACCTTTAAAGGTAAATTCACAAAATTTTGACTTTATTTCAAATTATTGATAATTAACCTTAAACAGCAGAATTGAATATGACGTCATATGGGCGTAACAGTAACCTTAAAAAGGTAACAATCAAATATCTTAAACTAGTTGCATCGGCTATGTATCCAAAGAATTCTTATTTCTATAATTGCCAATTTTTTTAGGAAAAATAACTGATCCGACAACATTAAATATCCGATTTCACACAAAAAATGTAATCCAAATTCAGTCTATCTACATATATTATGAGCTTCTTGACATGATAGAATTAATTTAAAATTAAAATGTGTAAGATTTTACTACATTAATCAGTATCAATAGCAATATTGTTGAAGTTGAAGTTTCAAGTTTTTGGGATCTATTGGAAGGGAGAAATTTGAAAGTCTCGCAATAATATATATAAATAAAATGAGAACATACTTGTGATGCTTTGGTATTGCAATCTAAACATTTTTCATTATTTCTTATTTAAATTTATATCTGCTTAAAACAAAACAAATCAAATTGAATAAAGGGCAATGAAGTAAAAATGCAACAGGTTATGCTGTAATTTTCAAAGAAAACTAACAGCAAGCAAGTTATGTAGAAGTAATTTAAACACGACTTGTTTTTATTTTTTTGCTTACCAATTTAATGAAAAGCTTGATTGTAATAATATAATAGTCAAATCAAAAAGGTTGATATAAATCAAATATTGGGACACCATTATATGACACAGTGATCTTGGTTTATTACTCTATATATTATTATTTTCCTATCAAAATCAAGATTGTGCTAATCAGGAAAAATTCTTTTTAAAGAGGTCACATCAAATTTTTGTCACATTCGATGATGTAAATATTTTCTTTTTGCATTGTGAATTATCACCTATTTCGATCAGATCTGGTCTTAGTATTCTAACAAGCAAATTATACTTAGTAAGTATTACAGAAAGAATTTGTTCACAACAGGGAGTATAACATTTATTAATTAATACTACAATTCCATTTAATTTTGCGAAATGAATGAAAGATATAGTAATGATAATTTAATATTATCATCATCAGAAAATAGTGTAAATGTAGATCTAAAAGAGAGTTGTGAAACAATATATGGACTTTATGCAGGTGATGGTTGCAAAGATTATGCATTCAAAGGAAGTCGGAACACTCTATTATCTATCAATTTCCCTATTGGATCTCGTCTTTCAAACATCAATGACTGTGCTTTTAATCAATGTTCAAAACTATCATCTATTGATTTCAGCAACTGTGAGTTTTTAACTATAATTGGGTCATATGCATTTGGAGGATGCATATCATTATCTAATATAATTCTTCCAACTCATTTGAAATCAAATTCCACTTGTTGTTTTGAATATACATCAATTACATCTATTTCAATACCGAATGATGTGACATCGTTAGGATCAGCATGTTTTCAAGCTTGTTCAAAATTAAAAAACGTTATAATCGATGTTGAATCCAATTTGAAAGAAATTGGTGTCAATGCTTTTAATGGAGCACTGATTGAAACATTTTTTATCCCAAAATCAACAACTAAGGTTAATGAATATGCTTTTGTTCATTCTAAATCGCTGAAAGAGTTTAGAATTGATCCATCGAATCCAAGTTATAGTGTTTCAGATGGAGTTTTATTCAACAAAGATCAAACATACCTAGTAAAATTTCCTGCAAATAAAAGTAAGACATATTCTATTCCTGAAAAAGTTACATCTGTAGGTTCATGTTCATTTGCAAATTCTATTATAGAATCAATTCAATTTTCTATTAATTTTAGATCATTTGGTGATTGGGCATTTGGCGGTTCAAATCTCAAATCAGTTATAATTCCAGATTCTGTTACTTCACTCGGATCAGGTGTTTTTCAAACTTGCACACATTTGAATTCTGTTGTAATTGTAAAAGGAATCTATTCAATTCCTACACAAACTTTTCAAAATACAAACATTTCATCAATAACAATTCCATCGGGTATAACTAAAATTGATAGTTATGCATTTTATGGTTGTAATAATCTTAAAGAGGTTGTTTTACCATCTAGCTTAAAAAATCTTGGCGGTTCTTGCTTCCCAATCACCACAAATTTGACATTCTCTGAAGGACCTGATTTTACTATTGATAATCAGATGATTGTTTACAATAAAGCAAAGACAACAGTTGTGATGTGTTTGAATGAGAGTGAGAGTTATATTATTCCATCTACAGTTCAGATCATTAATAATGATGTATTCCGATCAAATAAAATATTGAGAAAAATTGGATTTGAATCCGAAAGCCAACTGACTGATATTTATGAAGGAGCATTTGCTGAATGCGAGAAACTCTCAAGTATCAATATTCCTCTTTCAGTTTCTAAATTTGGCAAGAATTCATTCTCAGGATGCAAGTTACTACAATATATCTTCTTTGGAAATAATCTAAGTTCAATATCAGATAATTGTTTCAAAAATTGCAACTCTTTAACAACAATTACTTTTAATGATATTGATGGAAATGCTATCATTGGTCAATATGCATTCATTGGCTGTAATTCACTCACATCTGTCACACTACGAAATGGAATTTCGAGTCTTGATATGTTCTGTTTCAGTGGATGTACAAGTTTGAATCGAATAAGCATTCCATCGACAGTTGTTTTCATCGGAACAAACGCTTTTCAGAACACAAACATCGAAACTATCACATTTTCATCAGATAGTCATATGCATGTTCTTAGCCAGTACGTTTTCAGTGGATGCAATACACTTCGTAATATCGAAAACATTCCGAGTGGTATTGAGTCAATCGAATCTGGTTGCTTTGAGTTCACTAGTCTTGAAACATTCACAGTCCCAGTTTCTACTATCAGTATCTCAGACTATGCATTCCGAGGCTACTCATCTCTTCGTGTCTTCACAATTCCGTCTGGCTGTCTTCTGAGTAATATCGGTAACTTCATCTTCACAGGGTGCACATCTCTAAGTGCTATCGAGTGTGTTAACAGTGAACATTTCGTTATTGACAACGGTGCACTTTTCAACAAAAATCGAAGTAATCTTATCTACTTCCCTCCTGCATCTTCGATTAAGTTCTTCTGCTTCTCACAGAATGTCAAGAGTGTTTCATCGAGTGCATTCTTCGGATGCAAGCATCTTGAAGGCATCATGATCCCAGACAACTCTATCGAAACTATTGGTTTCTCAGCATTCTCCGAATGCACATCTCTCAAGTATATAAACATCCCTCTTTGTGTGAAGACAATCGAACAAAACGCATTCGCAGGATGTATCAACCTTCAGTGTGGTGTGAATATCCAGAACCAGACTCGTTCGTTTATTGATAATATTGTTTCTTCAAGTGGTCTTAGCATCACTTCTTTGAAATCTTGTTCTATAATTACATGCAAACAGATTCACTATCAAAATTCTGTTTCAAAATCATATCTATATGTTTTTGTTCTGATGTAAAAGTTGTAATTCTATAAATTGAGATGACAATAATTGAAAATTTATCAATGAATAAATACAGTAGTTTAATTTGATTTTTTTTATTCTTTTATATTAATATTTGGCAGAAAAACAACCAATGTCAAATAACTATTATTTTAAAATAGTTCTAGGTTTTCATTTAAAGGCTAAATTAGTCAAAAATGAGCTGATTTTTTTTGTATATATGCAAATAATGAAGTACATTAATAAGGTATTTGAGTTTTAATAATGTCAACTCCAAATTTTTTTTCAAATGAGCAAAATAAGGAAAATTCAATATTTGACAAATTAATCCAAATTTATTATTATATTTGACATGTATATAAAATTAATAATTATTTCATGCCAATGAGGCAAACCATTATTGAGTTTTTTATTATATTATTATTTTTAAAAAATAAAAATTAAAATTGTGATAGTAATCGATGAGTTTAATATCAATCAATATCAGGTTGGCTTTAAATTTGGAAAAATACAACCTTTCAAATGAATAATATATTTGTTTTATTATGAGCAATAAAGATTGAAAATAATAGATATCATTATGCAAATAACCAATAGGCAGGAGATGTACATATGCAATATTCTAAATTTCCTGTCTAACTTTTTTTATTTTTGAGAAGTATTTCAATTCTTTTTTGAGATGTCATTCAATTCAAATATCTTAAGACATAAAATGAAATTATATTAATTGATGTGTTCTTATATTCCACAGCTTTCTATATTTAATTCATATTTCATCAATTGTCGTATTGAATTATTATATGTTAATATTATTCGTGATTGTTATTTTCTGAATTCAAATATTTTGGATATCACAGGAGATATTGAAAATGTTTTAACAGACAAATCAACATCTGTGATTAACTGTTCATTTACTCAAGAAATACCATATCCAGATGTTGAACCGATTCTTTGTCAATCAATTCCATTAGAGAAGAATTACACAAATCATGAACAAAACTCATCAATAAGATACAGTTTCATAGATGAAAAAATATAAATTACTCATTGTAATTTTATCAATGTTAGTGTTTATCATGACGAAGGTGCTGCAATCACTGTTCTACGACCTGCATATAAATACTTTGTTTTGAATCCTTTCATCAAGATCGATAACGTTTTCTTTTGGAAATGTCAATCAGAATTGAAGACAGGAGCTATTTGGATTGATTATTCAAGTTCTCATATTGAAATGAATCATATTTGTGGTATCGAAATTGTTAGAATGATGTATCAATTTTGTTATATAGATACGAGAACTTATATTTCATTTAACAGCAGCATAGTATATTCTGATATTAAATCTGCAAATGGTTTGTCTTATGATATTTATGATATAAATGGATATCTTAACAGATTAGAAACCTATGAAATAACATCAATAATAAATGGAATTAATACTTCCAAATACTTTACCATGGGTTGTGTTTTCAATCTTTACAATTCAACAATTAAGTTCTGTCAAGAAGATGCAATTTTACAGTTTTCTTTATTGCATATAAATTTGTTGATGTCAATTACTATAATTATATCAACTCCAGTTATGTTGAACAATCAATTTTTGGAGATTATAATGATTTTAATGTAAATGTTACATTTAGTCATTGTGTGTTTATTGATTCACCTTTAATAGAGTTTTACAAGTATTATATTGGTAATATTTCATTCGTTGATTGCAATAGTACAAAATTGATCAATCTCAAATCATATCTTTTGCCTGCATGCAGAACTCCTGATTTTACCTCTAAGAATTTCAAAATGATCATATACTATTCAGTTTCTGCAGCCTTATTTGCTTTAATTGTTGCAATTGTTGGAATAGCCTATTATTGGAGCAGAAAAAAAATACAAAATTGGAGAAAAGATTAGAACTTGACAGACAACTTGATGTAGATTATGGCTAATTTAAAACTTTTTTATTAATGTAAAACAATTTTTTAATATATTATTTTCTTTTTCCACAGGATATAATAGCAAGCATACACTGATTAAGATTGCTTTTACAGTACATTTCGGTTAATGATACTTTATATTGCTTCAAAAATAGAATATTTGAATCAATAGATATTTCAATCATAATACAAAAAAAATGGAATCACTTTGAATCTTTTGAGAATTTTGAAACAATAGTTCAGTATTTTGAAATAGTTCCTTATTTCGTTTTGGAATATCTTTAGTAATGAAAGTTAAATGAACTGCTTGTAATATAATTTTGACCTTGAATTAATTTTGATTTATATGATACTCAAGTTTTTGGAGATTTAAATGGAAAAATATACAATATAAATTAATTCAAATAAGTTCATGCTATTAGTATAAAAATAAATATAAATTGTAACCGAAAATGGTCAAAACTAACTTTTTATACTCTTGTCAGGTTGAAATGTCCGAAATCGTTATATACATATCTTATAATAATTAATAAAATACATTGGTAGAAATACAAAACATTTGTGGTATTTTATCTTTGACTACACTTTCGTCATTAATATATTAGTAATTTAGCAATAAACTTTATTTATTTCAATTAGGTACGATAGAATATACAAATTATGAATCAGATAATTTGAACCTTATCTGTTTTGACATATTATATTTGATAGATATCAATTTTTATACTCAATAATGTTGTATGAAAAATCTCATCAAATTGAGAGCAGGAAATTTTTGAGAAGAATATTTTAATTTGAAAGGCATTGAATTTGGATAATTTATATTCTCAAATCAAAAATTTGATGCCACTTGAGAGTTTCTTAATGAAAAGAATTATGGCTTATGACTATTCTCGATTAGAAGATGTGTATCCGAACTGTTCCAGACTCACCGATGGCTTTCATATTTTATTGCCAGGTGAAGAAGGATGCAGGACCAGTTCATTTTTTATTGCAGCTAACAATACAAATTTTAATATTACTGTCAAATATATTAGAAAAAGTGAAGAAATTCTTGACACTATTACTCGCAATAAACCTTTTGCAGTTTCAGTGAATGAGAGTTCTGATTCAAAAGTGTATTCAAAAATCAAATGCTTAGAAACCACTTTTGGCTGCAAATTTCATATCGCTTATGCTGAATCATCAGTATTTGCCAAGAGACATTACATTATTAGGGAAACTGGAATTGAGAGCTTTGAAGAACATAAAGTATATAAATTTTTTTCAACCAAATCATCTGGATCGCAGAGTCTTGAGGCAAATGTGAAATTAGAATACAAAAACAAACAGATAAAACTATATACTCATCTGTTTGGCTATAAAAACATCGATAAATCATTCAAGAAAATTACAAATATATCAACACATCCAAATATATCATTAAGGATATTACCAGATAGTAGAAAACTCTCAAATACTACGGGTTTTGAGGCATTTAATGTCATTGAAAATATTGGTGAATTTGATTATAGAAGAATTAATTTGTCAGAATATGATAATGGAAGTACATATTCAAGAACAATATAAGGTAACACAACACTTATTTTCGAGAAAATTGGTGAACAAAGTGAAGACGAAGAGAAAAGTCTTTTTGGAGATGATTTCGAATATATTTTGTATAGTGAAAATACAATCAAAACGAAAGAAGAAGTCGAAAAGGATACAGTAATATATAATCCAACACCAAACATTACTAGTAATAAAGCACCATCACCAACACGAGGATCGAACGATTTGGGAGATTCTTCTAAATTGAAGAATTATCAAATTGCACTAATTGCAATTGGTTTAATTGTTATAATGGCGATCATTGTTATCTCAACAATCTTCCTAATTCAGAAATGTAAAACCATATCCAAATCATCTAAATCAGGCTCTGGTGAAGGTGACGATATTTAGATAAACTATTTTTTTTTAATTTAAATTAAATTCAATACTATTCTAAAAAGAATAGCTAATCACGATATTCGATGTTTAACTTCACCTTTTATTAGGGTTTATCAAAAATATAAGTAGTAGGATAGGAAGGGGTGTGTGACTTTTTTTGTTACATCTATATATAGACGATGCATTAAAATATATTTATTTATAAATCATTAAAAAATTAACATTAATTTTAAAATAATTTATTTTTTATCTTTTATAAAAGAAGCTATATATAGATGATGTCAGATATTCCGCGATTAATTAAACATTGTTTAAATCCTGAATGGAATCAATGGAGTCATAATCAAAGACCTCATAAACGAGTAAAAGATTCACTACCATAATGAAATAAAAAATAAAAAAATAAACTTTAAAAAGAATTTGATGAGTTCAACATAGAACTTTAAGAAACTAATGATTATTTGAATTTATGAAATCAATTATTTGATTTATTCTTTCTTCAATCTCTTCTATTCTTTTTGTTAAATCATCAATTTTCATTAATGAGGTGATTCTTGATTGAGGAATAGATTTCAAACTAATCACCCCTTTTATTTTTGAAATTTTGAATCCATCAACTTTAAACATTTTATTCAATTTACATGTTGTCAATTCTTCAAATAATTTTTTATTGTTAGCATAATAGTCATTAAATTCTTCAACAGATGAAAAAATTTTTATTTCAGTAATTGGTTTAACAATGTTTATTTTTTGTTGAACATTTTCACTTTCATTTATTTCTTCCTTCTCTGTTTCATTTATTTTAAAAATCGGTTTCATTTATCATTAAATAAAAATTAGAATATAAGTGATGAAATATATTTTTTAATTAATATTAAATCAGAAATGGCGGCAGGATTCTTTAAAAATTATGGAAGGAATTAAGAAAGCTGCGGGTTGGGTTTATAAAAGATTATTAAACCCGTTGCAAACTTTTTGGCACCAGTAGCGAAACGGCAGGAACTATCATAGATGGAGTATTAGGTACTAAAGCAGGTAATCCGGCGATGGAGAGCAGCAGGTAACGCAATTGGTGGAATTGCTGAAGGAATACTTAATAAAATAGGAGTAGATAGTGGAAAAATAAATAAATATTATTTTTATCTTAGTATCGGTTGAAGTCTTTGATAAACTTTTTCTCCTTTATTTAAATTCTCTTATTGGGCAGCTTTTGGTGTTATTGATTCAGCAACGTCACTAATTGCTTCTTTTTCTTAAATATCCAATTTGCTCCTTTCTTCATTGTTTCCCAAACTTTATGCGCTCCTCTTTTACTTTATCCCACAGTTTTTAAATATACCTGCCCATAGTTGATTATTTCATTAAAATTAAAAATTCATTTTCATCTTTTAATTTTGATTTTTTATTTAATAATAAATGACGACAAACTATTTGGTGCCAAACACTAAACCGATTAATGGAAATGTGTTTCATTCATTCGAAAAGATAAATGAAATATTCGCAAAGAATGACGGTAGAAGATATTATAGAGAACTTGAAAGTTCATGCTATGACTCTGATGCTCCATATTTTGATGATAAACAAACTCATTTAAGAATTACAAATCCAGCTCATGATGTGAATCAATTAGGTGACACATATATTAAACGCAAAGTTAAAGCAACTCTAGTTTCAAATAAAGCTTTCACATGCGATGCCGCTTTTAAATGCATGCGTTTATTCGTTGGTTACAAATCATCAAATCAAAGCTTTAAACAATTAGAAGTAGAAACCGAAAGAGGTGATGCCGGTTATCTTCAGATGGATTGCGCCCGTGAATCTTTCGCATTTGCAACATATAAACCAAAATCAGAAAGGAAAGTTAAAAAATTTGTTCATTCGTTATATAATAATGTTCAAAAATATGATAACTCAGTATGTGGTAAATATATTGACCCTTCAGAAGTTTTCAAGAACGCAAATGAAGAAGTTGATATCACTTTTGATATGATTATTCCGGTAAATGATTTGTTAGCATTTCAGGCGTTCGATGATTATCCTAAATCATTTGGTGAAATCATTCTTAAATATAGGGTGTCCAAAGGTGCGTTTAGCACAGCGCTCTATATGAGACTATTAAAGGAGATATATGCTGATTATAAATATATAATAAAAAATATGAATATATGTATATGATGAGTATGTTGTATTTTGGCGCCATGCCGGTATATAAAATGAATTTTGAGACAAGAGGCGGTTTCGCGGGAAATTTTGGCGGGATTTTTTTTCATTTTTTTAATGAATCATAAAGAAAACATCCTCGCTCTTGCAAAAAAATGCAAAGACTGTAAAAAATCTACGAGACATTGGTAAAATGCTTCGGTATGGATGCTCCTAGCTATTCCACTGTAACGTATCATGTTAGGATGTATCACTCATGAACAAAAAGGCGCCCATCATAAAAATTGACAAAAAATCGCCGGATCAAAGAAAAATCAAAGCAATTCTTCAAGCGCTAGATGAAGACCCAAGAGCATCACTCAGAAGGATAGAGGAGATGACAAAGATACCACGTACAACAGTCAGTTATTATCTGCACAATTATTTGAACTACAAACTAGCGTATACACGTTGGGTTCCGCACAACCTTAATTCAGTTCAAAAAAAATCTAGAGTCCAATCTTCGAAAGAGCTCCTCTCTATATTGGGTGCATATCAATCCAAGAAGTTTCGCTTTTTAGTAACAGGGGACGAGTCTTGGTTTCAATATGCAACAGAAGCCAAATCATGTGGATCCGAAGGATGAAAATCCGCAAACATTCCCGAAGAAAAAAATTGACACACCAATGATTATGTTGTCGGTTTTTTTTGGGCGTGAATGGCATCATCGCAATTGATATTCTTCAAAAACCTAATACGATGAATGCTCAGTATCTAATTGACAATGTTCTTACTCAATTATCAATTCTGATGAGTTTGAGAAATCCAAACAACAAAAACAAAAGTTTGCAATTCATTTTGATAATTCAAGAGTTCACAAAAGTCATAAGGTAATGAATTACTTGTTGGAAAACAATGTCAAAGTTGTTCCAAACCCAATTTATTCACCTGATATTGCACCCTCTGACTTTTATTTATTCGGCACGCTAAAAAAGAGAGCTGAAGGACGCGAATTCGCGAGTCCAGATGATCTTGAAAATTTTGTAAGAGAGCAATTTGAGCAATTTTCTCATGATGATTTAAAGCGTGTCTTTCAAGCCTGGATCGATCGCTGCGAACGCGTGATTGAATCCAATGGTGATTATATTTAAATAAACTTTATATATATGTAACTTGTTTATTTCTATTCGCAGTATTCAGGTTTGTGCTAAACACACCTTTGGACACCCTATATTATGTTTTCAGGGATACTTTAGTATTTTGTCAGGTTGACCCGTTAAGAGTTGCTGATTTACAAAATTACGTTTATGAAAAGATAACTGATGAAAATTATGAAAAGATTATGAATCATGTTTATAAATATGATCGCAAATTCCAACAAATCGGACTTTCTACCAAATTAATTACAGGCTTAGCCGCTACATCTGCTGACGCAACAGTTGATAACGTTATTATTTCATGCACAAAGATGGAAGTTTTAGAGGATAAATGCATTACACCAGGATACGGTTTAATTGAAGAATCAGTTAAAGCAATACCACGTTTATTCAGTAAGGAAGATCCATTCATGATTCCAGCTCAACATATTGACGTTCGTTCACTAAATGGAGGATGCATCACTCCTGAAGGTATTAGCTCAGATTTCTCATACGCTCTTCATAATGTTACAGATGTTGTGTTAACATTTCCGAAGAATGCAATGCAAAGAACGGTTTTAGAAAATCCAATGCTTCGAGGTCTTCAGGTCACTATAGATTCCAGAAACTTCCCCGATCAAGCGATGACAACAGTGGGTGATATATTCTTTACACGTATGCTTCAAGCTTCTGATTTAGATGGAGTGAATGAATGCACAGAAGAATACGAGGACTCATTAACTAGACCACTGAATGATGATAATGGCACGCCATTAGCTAGAACATGGAAAGACCAAACTTCATTCTTATGCACTATTCCAGTTCAACGTGATGGAGCGGGTATATTCTTTGATGGATTAGAAACTTTCAACTCACAAGTTACAGTACAAGTGAAAGCTTATCCAATCATTCAGGGTGAAAATGACACTTACTGTTCAAAGGTGACAAATCCTCCTCAGGTTTGGTTTACTAGGACTACATATTGGACATGGACACCGGATGAAGGTTTGAAATATCATCCAACAGGTACACCACCACAGTATAGAAGTTCATATGATGAAATATTGATGAATAGAAATGTTTAAAATTATAAATTTATTTTTGATTAAATGGATTTAAATTCATCCACCCCTTATGAAGAATTAGCAGGAGTATATAATACATACGTAGATGATATGATTAATGAAGCATTGAGTGATAATAGAAATGCTCTATCTAAGGAAAAATTAATGAAAATTCCATATTCTGAATGTTACTTAAATTCAATCACTGCAGCAATTGGTAAACAAAATAAAGGTAAAACATTAACGATATTAAAACAAATTATCATTATTGCTAACACTTCCCCCCATTCACATGTGTTAATTTATATCAACCGTTCAGGTTCACCTTCAGATGATACATTTGAATCTTTAAAGCATTTAATCAAAATTCCAATTATTTATTTATCACAAGAAGAAGCAGAAGATTATTTAAAAAACTTTTTAATGTATAAAGAATTATATAATACAATCAAGAAGCAAGGATTAGAGGATAAAATTATTGATAAACAACGGGATGAATTATTTGAAACACTTTCTATTTCAAATTTTGATAGAGAATTTTTGCATTCACTCATTTTTCTAGATGATGCAGTGAAATCAAAACTAATAACAAATGAGAAATCATATTTTAATCAGTTATTAACTCAATGTCGACACATTCAGTGTTCATTCTTCATGGCTGTTCAATACTTCAAAGCATTAAGCACAAACATTAAATCAAATCTATCAACACTTTTCATTTTCAGTGGGTTTAGTCGTCAACAGTTGAACGTTATGCTTTATCAAGTGAATTTACCAATGAGCATTAATGAACTTTACACACAATATCAGCAATTAGGTGAACATGGAAAAATAATAGTTGATTTAAATAAAGGAAGTGTTAAATTTGATTAACTTTTTATGATTAATTTTTATTTTTTATTTATAATTAAACATGACAGAAATAGCAAATCTTCTACAGGTTCCATTAAAACAAGGAACAAACAAAAAGGGTACATATAATAGAACTATGAAAGTTCCTGATGGAATGAAAGAATTAGTTCATATTGTTGCTGGTCTTCAAAAGATGTTAAACAAATGAGAAACGTTTTAACATTACCAGAAGCTCAAGCATATGCCAAACGTCATGGTCCAAATTGGGAAGCACACGAAGCAGACATTACAGGTCCAAATGGAAAACCTGATGGTATAAATGAAGTTTTCGTTACTGATGGTCAAGGTAATATTAAAGTCATAAATGGTTATAAATTAACTATATCTGATTATCCTAAACGTAAAGTATATAATGAACGTTATCCTATGCAATTTGATGAAAATGGAAAAGCTGTTAAACAATACATTGGAGAAGGTGAAAATGGTCCAATTAATTCATACCGTCATAATCCATATTCTTATTTCAATGAAGAATTAAATGCTATTGAAGAGGGACCGGATGGATTACCACGATATTCAAACCAGTTTGATGGTCAATATGCAAATATTAGACCCAAAATTTCAGCTAAGAAATTCTTTAAAGTTGCTTTATTCGATCCAGTTTTCGCAAATGTTAAAGATGAACTTAAACAGCAATTCCAACCAATTATAGTAGTAAGAATTGCATCGGGTGCTTTATCTCAAGCATTCAAAGATTTAATTAAGAAACCATTATATCAGCAACGAGGTTTAACTTATGATTTAGTTAAGGAATCAGATAAAAGAAAATTTGAGAAATCAGATGATTATAAGAATGCAATTAATGAATATATTCGGTCTATTAATTTCGATGAAAATGCTAAAAATCAACTTCATGAACAAATACAGGGAATAATAGATTCAAAAGTTCCAGCAAAATAAAAGTTTAAATATATTTTTTTTATTCGATTATAAATGAGAAGACGTTTCACTAGTCAAAAGAACACTAACGCAAAAGCAGAGATTACGGTTGGTTATAACGTAAATGATGATAAATCACGAATTATTCAAAATGTTAAAGTTAATGTTAGCCCTGAATTAACAAGGTCAGCAACTCAACCAAATTTATTAACTCGTGACTTACCGAAGAATGAGGAGAATGAAGAAAACCATGAGAATGGAGACCCAATCATTTTATCTGAACCTGGTAAAGAACCCGTTGAAATTCACACTTATCCAACATACTCCCCACCTCTTTCATCAAACATCGAGAACCCATATAAAATAGACATTAATTCAGAATTAATGAAAATTTACCGTGATATAATAATTAATAATTATGATTCAATAATAAATTTAATTGATCAATCCGGTTTAATTATTTTACCTTATGAATCATTAATTCACATTATCGCCATTCTTTGTGATGTTCAAGATTCAGACGTTAAGATTCAATTTTTCATAGATGATGAGGTTTCATGCTGCGGAACAGTTGCAAAAATAAATCCTATAAAGGATATTAGCACAATTAAGATATAAAAGAACGGAACAACAACTGAACTTCATTTAACATATAATGATATTTATAATAAAATAGTTGATGAATATAAAATATCACTTGAAAAATTCTTTGTTAAGGCTATTTAATATTCAAGCATTAACATTATTGAATAATAATCCTTTGAATCATAATCAATAATAATTGACCTTTCACCAGTTTCTATCGTTTGTTTATTTCTTTTTGTTCCCACTATCCGGATCGGTCATTGTAATTGTTTTTGTTATAGTATCAGCTTTATTTTTAACTTCAATCTTTTTTCCATCGGGATATTTAAACCAAAATTCCAAAAATTCGATATTGTCAATCTGTTCATATTTTAATCTATCAATTACATTTTTAATACCATCTGAAAATCTTATGAAATGGTCATTATATGGGTTTGATTGAACTAAATTTGAATGAAGTGAAATATAACCTGTTGATGAATATGACATTGACTCATATTTTCTGAAAACACTAAAATTTATAACATGAATGAATTTCTTATTCGTTGAATTTATGAATTCTTGAGGTAATCTTATTCTAGTTTTATTTATCACCGGAAAATAACGCTTTACCATATTTTTAATCATAATAAAAATGTCAATTATCAATATTATTTCGAATAATAACTGTGAATTAAATTTAACAGTTAGCGGAATTTATAATGTTACTCTCGTTTCTGTGAATGGTAAATTTAATCCCATTCTTTTAGACCCTTCAGATTATATATCATTTATTAAAGATGACCTTGAAAAAACGTATGATATGTATATAAATAATGTGATAACGAAATGGGATATTAACATGATTTTAAGTTATTTAAATGAATCATTTATCGTATGGTATGAAGAAAATTTTAAATCAAAACCCGATAAACTTTTTGAACTTGATGAAATAAATAACCTTATTAAATTCCCGCTGAAAATTAAATTTTGTACTCCTCATCTTCGTTCATTGTTGGGGATATTAAATTTTGAAAAAGATGTTGGGGATGTTTTGTATTCTGACACTGGTTCCAATTTCATTTTAATCAAATGTGATAAAGTTAATACCCCAATGAGATTTTCACATCAAACATTAGACCCTAACTCTTACCCATCAATACAAAACATTTTATCCATCAACTTAAACACATTTTCTTTATCATATCCGTTTCAATTATCCCGGAATTCATTTATTCTTCATTCAAAAGATTTATCAAATATTAAATTTAGAATAACTGACCTATTTGATTGTGATTTAGAATTCATGAATGAAATATTATGGCAATTTCAAATAGAAAAAATAGCTGATGAGATAACAGATTAAATATTTATTTTTAAATCGTAATAAATGATTAAACAACAGCAACTTAAGGAACAAAACACCCAGGTCCTTCAGACCATTACATACGCCATATATGCATATAATTCAAAGACGGCAGAACAAACGCAAAGGTTGAAATATGGAGATTTGGAGATAGTATTGAAAAATGAACATTTCGAATTCGTTTGCAAAGGTGGTGCAGTGATATCAAATATAAAAGAAATTTTATTTATGAATTCAAAAATTAAAGGAATAACGGATGATATAACATCAATTCCACCAGAAGAACAGAGATATTACGCATTAAATGCATTTCCTAAAGTTTTGAAGATTGGAAGATTTAATTTAAATGAGGAATTCATAGAAGGTTTCCTAAATGACATAATGAAGAAGGTGGATAAGGAATACGTGGATAGTGAATTAAATAAGAAGGCAATTTTGGTTTATGTTGATGAAAAAGATAATGAAATTAAAGAAAAGGTTGAATGGTATCATGAATGGACATCGGAGACTTTTAAAGTTAAAGCCGATACAGAATGGGTTTCAGGATGTTTAGATCTTAAAGCAGATAAAACTTATGTTGATGAAAATTATGCAAAGAAGTCGGAAGTAAATGATGTGATTACAAGCATGAAAAATGAAATTCTTCAAACATTATATCCTGTTGGTTCTATTTATACATCAATGAACTCAACAAATCCAGAAACAGTTTTAGGTTTTGGTATGTGGAAGCAGATTGTAGATAAATTCTTATACTGTGCTAGATATTCAAAGCAAACAGGAGGTTCGAAGAAAATTAAAGAAGCAAACCTTCCACCACACACTCATACAGGAACTACAAACACAACAGGAAATCATTCATTCAATAACAAAAAGAGGTTATATAAATCTTGCAGCGGGTTCGGATAGATGGGGAATGAATAGATATGATATCACAACTGACCCAGTAGATTCAAGCACAGGTATTTTCTGTGGAACCGCAGGAAATCATTCACACACTTTCACAACAAATCCAACAGGCTCGGGTAAAGATTACATGCCACCATTTGTGACTGTATTCGCATGGTACCGCGTTCATTGAATGTGCTTGAGACTTGACCCAAAGGGTTTAGGCTTACCGAATGAACTAAATATATTTTATGTCTGTAATTAATTAGGTAATGAAGTAATTAATTATTTTTGAAGAACTGATGAGGTCACCAGGTCACCGGGTCACCAGGTTATTTAACTTCTCTGAAAAAATGAGACAACATGACATTTTGACAACAACACAGGAAATAAATGTTTACGTTAATGTTTACGTTAATGGTTTCAGGTCATTCAATAATTAATTATTTTTGAAGAACTGATGAGGTCACCAGGTCACCGGGTCACCAGGTTAATGAAATTCTCTGAAAAAATGAGACAACATGACATTTTGACAACAACACAGGAAATTTGATGCAGTCCAAAAATAAAGTTAGTTTTAAAATTATTTTTATTTTTTTATTTTGTATGTAAGAACAGAAATGTCAGTCGAAGCAAAATCATTTACGAACAAATCTAATGGCGAAACATTCACAAAAGGCACTTATAACGGTATTGAAGTCTTACGTAGAGACAAGGATGGTTACATTAATGCAACAAATATGTGTCAGCAGTTTAGGAAAGACTTTAGAAAGTTGTTGGAAAATAAGTCCTGGGAAGAGTATTATAAGGCATTTTGTGAAGAATATAGCAACCGCCGGAATTCAGACTGTTGCTTTTTATACAAAATTCATGCAGGAATTCCTGATGAAATCAAACAAGTTAGAGGAACGTGTAGACCCAAGACTTATAAACTATATAGCAATGTGGGCTTCTCCAAAATATTGCATAGCAGTTGGAAAAATTATGGACTCCATAGACAAGAAAGTTCATGAGAAATTAGATGAAGAAGAACTTGAAGATACAGTAGAGAATGCTAAACCTTTGTTCGAACAAGAAGTTAGAAAAATGCGCGAAAAACAATTAGAACATGAACGTGAGTTATGTTATGGTTATAGAGATTCTCCATTCGAACTAGACCAATGGAACAAGAAGATTTAAAGAGAGAATTTAGAGAATATGAACTCGCTAAGATAGCATTAGAAGCTGCAGAAAAGAAGTTAAAAGCTTGGGGTTGTTTTGTACAAAAATATTGTGAGTAAATGAACCATTTATTTTTGTCATAAAGACGCAACGTGGCGGGGCATAGCCCATGACCAAAAATATATTTTATCGTTAAGTAACTCAAAGAGTCCGGAGACAAAGTCTCATGTTTTCAGGTTATTCAATAATTAATTATTTTTGAATAACTGATGAGGTCACCAGGTCACCGGGTCACCAGGTAATTTAACTTCTCTGAAAAAATGAGACAACATGACATTTAGACAACAACACAGGAGGAAGGCAGTTATGAATTATTTTTGAATAACTGATGAGGTCACCAGGTCACCGGGTCACCAGGTAATTTAACTTCTCTGAAAAAATGAGACAACATGACATTTAGACAACACAGCAGGAAATATGATGCAGCCCAAAAATAAAGTTAGTTTTAAAATTATTTTTATTTTTTTTATTCCTATATAAATGACAGCAACAAACAACAACAGCAACTTTATCGTTTCTGATGAAAAAGTTATTGATTCATTAGCTGAGGAATTAGTTGTGGCAGAAACTAAAACCCTCAACGAAAGAATTGGTGAAAACAAGATTGATTTACATAACTACCTCAAACACGATGGAGGAAGAGGAAGGAAAACTGGTATGGCTTTATTAGTAAATAAAATTTCAAATTTAACGATTATAGATGTTGATATCAATAAATCGTACAATGATGAACTTAAAGAAACAGTTAGAAAAGACATTTTATCAAAACTTTCGGATAAAGATGTTATCGTTAAAACCGCTTCAGGAGGTCTTCACATTTATTGCAACACTAATTTCTTCTATGCAGTTTCGAACAGAATGATTAAATGTTATTCCTGCAATGATTATGATATTGATATCATGACTTCAATGGATGATTCAAAACGTTCTTTAGTGGTTATGGCCGATTCAAGAGTTCGCAAGAATGCATCAGAACCAATCAATACATACTCATTCATTCGTGGAAGTTATGATTCAACATTAACCAGAACAGTGAATGATATATTAAATGATTTGAATATTAAGGTAAGAGTTGAACAGAAGAACGAAGAAATAAAGACTATCATGAATGAAAACAAAGATGTAAACATTGACGATAAACTTGCCCAGAGCATAGTTGATGGCATCAGTGATTTTGAAGTACATAATGACGGTGGAAACATGAATTTAGAAAAAGAAATAATATTATTCACACTGTTTCAAGCTATTAATTCGTTACCTAATCATTTAATTAATGAAGCATACGATAACGTTTATAACTTCTGCAATTTAACAGAAAATGCAAAAAGCAATTTTGAAAAAGCACGTAGTAGATATGCACATTTAATGACTTCTCCATTTGTTTTGGTGAAGATTCTAAAACTTTATCAAAAGGAATATTATGATGAATACGTTTTGCCTTTATTACGTAAGCCAAAAATAACATTTGATATCAAACTTGATGACTCGTTTTTGATAACAGATATTAGACGCAAGGCTGAAAATCATCAGTATAAAAACAGTTCTGAAGTAATTGAGGATTTATCACGTGTAATCCGTTTTGTAGATTGTGGAAACAAATATTTCATTCAGAAAGATTATAATATCCACGATAAAATGAATCAAATATCATTTGTTCTTCAATCAAACATGAAAGAGTCACTTAAAATGATTAAATTATTTAAAGAAGAAGGTAAAACAATAACAGCATGGGACGTACTATTAAATCAATTGTCTTCATTAACTGTTAAGGGTTTTTGCTTTAAATCTGATTCCCCAGATGTTTTCTCAACGTTTCAGGGTTATAAATACAACATTCTCGAAAAAGTAGATTACTCAAAAATTGAGATGTTTATGGATTTCATTAAAGAAGCCATTTGTGATAATAATGATGAAGTGTATAAATACCTACTCGGCTGGATTGCATCAATGATTCAACATCCTGGAATCAAGAATGAAACAGCAATTATTTTGAAAGGACTTCAGGGAACAGGTAAAAACAGATTTACAGACATTATTTCTGAACTCCTCGCTGGTTATTCATGTAAAAACATTACTGAAATAGGTGAGCTAACGGGTAATTTCAATTCAGTAGTTGAGAATAAAATGTTTCTTGTACTTAATGAACTCAAGAATGTTGGTGAAGACAGACTCGCAAACTTCAACGCTTTGAAATCAATTATTACGGATAATGAGATTAGAATTAATGAAAAGAATCAACCCAGAAGAACTGCTCAGAATGTTGCTAATTTCATTTTCGTAACTAACAACGTCTACCCTGTCAAAATTGAAGTTGGAGACAGAAGATACGTAGTTTTAAGGGTTAATGGTAAATTCAAGGGTCAATTTGATTACTTCAAGAATTTGATGGATTCATGCACAAAGGAATTTTATGATAATTTACTGACGTATTTTATGCAATATGACCTTTCATCATTTAATGTACGAATCATACCGATGACTGAAGCCAAACAAGATTTAATAGAATTATCAACAAATCCTTTAGATGTATGGATAAATACACATTATGATGAATTGTGTGCGGGTATGACGTGTAAAAATGCTCTATTCTGCAAACCATCAGACATGAAAGACAAAAACTTTCAAATGAGCATTAAGGATAAATGTGAAAGGAAACAAAGAAAAATAGATGGTAAACAGACATGGTATTATGTTTTGAAAGAAGAAATGAAAGGATTATATAAACAGGTTGAACCAAACGATAATGAGGATTCATTTACTGACGATGAAATACCTGTAAATGAAGCTTTATAAAGTATGATTTGAATTTATTTTTGCATTAATCCTGCTGTGTTGTCAAAATGTCATGTTGTCTCATTTTTTCAGAGAAGTTAAATAACCTGGTGACCTGGTGACCTCATCAGTTATTCAATAATGCTTCATAACTGCCTTCCTCATTAATCCTGCTGTGTTGTCAAAATGTCATGTTGTCTCATTTTTTCAGAGAAGTTAAATAACCTGGTGACCTGGTGACCTGGTGACCTCATCAGTTATTCAATAATTAATTATTTTTGAATAACCTAAAAACATGAGACTTTGTCTCCGGACTCTTTGAGTCACTTAACGTAAACATTATTTTTGGGTCATTTACACTCATTTCCGGGACTGTTGTCAAAATGTCATGTTGTCACAAACTTTAGAACGGCATAATTTAAATTTTTATTTTTATCATAAATGGATACCCCACAAGCTCAAAATTTACCACGAATCATAACAAGGGAGGAAATGATAAAAATGATGCGAGAACTTGCTAAAAATAACAAACCACTAAAACTGAGAAAATGTGGTTATGCAGTAATGATGGAAAGAGAGATGTTGTCAAAGAAAAATAAAAATTAAATTTGGATAGAGTTTAAAAATTCATCTTTATTAAATTCATCTCTTCCAATCAATTTATTTATTCTATTAAATTCTTTTATTTTTGCTTCACTCAGTTTAAGGATTGAACGGTAAGTTTCTAATTTTTCGATTATTTCCTTCTTCTCTTTATCGTTTTCAATTACTTTAGTTTTATGGGCATCAACCCCATCACATTGTGGCTTCTTTTTGTAATAGCATATTTTTGATTTAATTCTGTTTAGTTTCTTTTTATATTCATCGTCAGGACTCTGAATCTTAATTAAATCAGGACTCTTGACTGCTTTGTTGTCACTCATTTCTTACGAATTAAAAAAAATTAAATATTATTTAAATATAATGGAGTAATAAAATAAATTGGAATTTCTATTAATTTATTGTCAACTTCAACTAATGCATTGCCGTTAATATATCTAACAAATTCAGCTATTGTGTCAAATCTTCGTCTTCTTTTTGTCATTGATTTATCAGTTTTTCCATAATCGAGATGAATCAAAACTTTATCACCTTGTTTAAAATTCATGAGCCCCGAATTAATTTGTTCACGTTTAACATCATTTAACCTTTCCATTTGCTTTCTAATATATTCCCATTCTTTTGAAATATCATTTTTCATTTCCACTGGTTTCATGTTTATAGTTCTATGCCATGTATTATTATAATAATATACTAACTGCTGTATGATGGAGTCATGATTTCCATCCCAGTATATCTGACCGTTAACCCCTAACGCATCTCTAAGAGTTCTCATTACCGCATCAACTATTTTATTATGAAACGTATATGGAGAGGATGAAAAGAAAAAATTAATTTGTGGGAAATAATGAGTCATAGTTGCCTGAAATCCTTTATCACCATCACCCCTTATATTATCTACTCTTTCATGATCTAGTAAGTATTGTATAGCTCTTCTTGTTTCCTGTTCTGTTTTCCCTTTCACTGGAATGCAATATAAATATCTAGTGTTAATGTTAATGGCAAATAAATAAGTAACTTTTCCTTTTGAATATTCTAAATGATCGATTTCGTATGAATATGGATATGGTGCAAATGAAGGGCGACTAAATTTTTCCTTTAACGGTTGAATTTTCGGGTCAGTTGGTTTATTTAATGTTTGAAATGGATATAATAAAGTGAATGATGAAGGATTAACTGAAGGAGGAGGCGGTACTGTCTTTGGAGGTTTTGGTGTTGCAGGTGGTTTAATTTTATCTGCTTTGATTTTGGAATTCATTCCCCCCTTCATTAATTCTGGATGTATTCTATTCATTTGTTTTAAATATGCTGTATATAAAGGTTTGATATACTTTCCCGCTTCGAGTTTATGTTGAAGGATGAATTCCAAAAGTTGATCTTCATTTAAAAGTCGGGCTGAATATGGTTTAACTAATGAATCATAAATTAAAGCTTGTGCTTCATTTATGGTCTGAAGAACCTGGGTGTTTTGCATCTTTTGTTTTTGTTCCTTTGGTTTTTGCGGCTCATGATTATATAAATTATATAATTCATCAATATCTTCTTCTGTTAATACTTTATTTTTGAAATCTTTCAATTGTTTAAGTTGTGATTTAGTTTTTCCCTTTGTATATTCATTATTTTTAATTTTGTCTTTAATTTCAGAAATTATTCTATTATGATATTTCAAAATTTCATTTTTATAATATGGATAATAATAATCCATATCATCACCCGTTATATTGTTATCATATTTTTGGAGATATGCTTTTAAATCATAATAAGTAAGAAAATTTTGATTAAGTACTAAAACATCAATTAAATTTTTTAAATCTACGCTATTCATTTATATAAAAATAAAATAAGTGTTTTAAGGGTGCCCACCTCTTTGAATCATAGTATCAAAACCATCATTAACGGTTCCTTTTGTCTCTTCTGTGGTATTTCATTAAAAATAAAATATTTATTGTATTAAATAAATGGCATACAACATCCATTTTCACAACATACAGCCTTAGTGTGTGCTCCTGTTAATGCAGTCTTACCAATTGTTAAGCGAGTCATTGACCCGTTTTTAAGTTGTAAATTAATATTCTGACCATCAAATATCACTTTATCATTTATTATATCCAAATATTTTTTAGGTGTTAATTGCTTATTTTGTCTTAAACTAACACCTTTCATTTTTTGTGCAATCTTTTTAAAATCACTTCCATCAATTGAACCGTTGAATGATGTATAACATTTAGGACATAAAGCAACCATGTTATCACCTTGTTTCTCAATTGCTAAACCCAATAACTTCTTCTCATGTGCTTTTTCTTCGGCTTTATTCTTTAATTTAGGTTTAAATTTCTCATCAAAACAGAAGAAATCAAATGGTGCGAATTTGAAAATGTTTTTATCATAAAATTGTTTATCGGTAACAATCGCCTGAAATGCTTGAGTGTTAGGAAGATTTGGGTCGCCAGCAATAGCCCAATAAGATGAATCAGTATCACCTTCAATGAAATGAAAACGATTAACATCCATGCATTTATACATAAAATCATAAATGAAAACCAAATACCAGTATTTTGCGTTATCTAAAGTGAAGAATGCCTCTTGTAAACATGTATCACATCTATAAAATCTATCTTTAAGCATCACTTGATATGTATCTTCACCTATTTCTCTTATGTTTTTAAACTTATTTGACATACATGCAACGCGTGCCTTCTGTGCATTCATTATTTTAGTCTTTGCATAATTTTGTGTATTCATTGCATCGTAACCATATGATCCATTAAGTGAAATCTTGCAAAATAAACTTTTTCCTTTATTTCCTTCTAATTCAGCCTTTTGTCTTTCGTTCATAAATTTGTTCGCAAATTCATTAAAACAAGTGTTTTTCGTAAATGTTAAAATTGATTGAATGTCATCAATGATAAAATGAAATCTGTCGATTAGATACCAAAGATAATAAGAAGAAAATGGTTGATATTGGTTGTATGTTGATGCTAACTGAGTTAATTTCCTCTGTTTCTGGTCAACCGGTAGATTGTTTGATTTCATGTAATTATACATAAAACTGCCAATTGTTTTTTCATCTGTGATAATATCTAAGTTTCTTATTATCGGTAAAAAGTTTATGTAATCATTAATGTATTTTTCATCAATGTGACCCTTTACTTCAGCAACGAATAAAGTATTTTTCTTCTTAATTATTCCCAGTGCTTTTGCTTTCTTTGTTGCTGTATCACAAATGATAACACCATTCAATCTTCCCGGCATATACATTTTATGGTCAGTATATTGAATGAAATCATGAGGATTAGATGAAAATGATGAAGGATATAATGAATTAAAGTCAACTCCAACGAAATGAGTCATAATGTTGGTGGTGTCCTCATTTGATACAGTTTTAGTTTCTGGATTATATGAAAGTTTATTAATGTGCGTGATTCCTTTAAGATTAACACGATGTTGAACATTTGATAACCACCAGTAATTCCATTACGGAGAATGTGATAAGCTTCAACTGAATCTAAAGTCATTGGTAAATTATTTTTTAATGCATAATTTCTTAAATTGATTCTTAAACGTTGAACATCTTCATCTTTATTTGATTTTACGACATTGCAATAACAACACATTAACTGACAATTTTCTTTGGTATGTGGTTTTTCATTATCTATTCTATCCAATGTTGGTTTATTTGCATATGTAAACGCTTTACCACACATTTTGCATTTAGATGAAAGGATTAAATCGTGATAGTATTGAAAATCATCCATTGAAACATTATTTTTAGTATCCCTTTCTGCTTTTTCATCTTGTTTCTTATATGATTCAATTTTATATTTCCAATACTTTTTCGTTAATTCAAAACTTGATTCTATCTCTTCCTCAGGATATTTTTCATTAGGATTAAAGTCTTTATATGCTAAAGCGTAACGAATCATTGAAGCATTCGATGATAAAGAAAGATTATGAAGCATGTCAATTTTATAAACAAATGTTTCTTCAATAATTTTATCAATTGGGTCAATCATAATTTCAACATCTTTATTGCAATAATGAATAAAATATTCTAATCTATTCTTAAAATTTTTAGCATCATTGAGATATATTTGATAATCACTATCTGATATAGTTTCTTGAGTTAATGCTGAATAAAATGAATCTTCGTGAATGGTTCCTCTTTATATAATTCTTCTTCGTAATTCTCCCATGTGATGAATTGATAAGGGAAAAAGGATTTAACACGTGATTTATTGTTTCCGAAATCTTGAGTGAATTGGTCTAATGTCCCACCCGCTATATAATTTCTGATGTCAATAAATCTCAATTCATATGGAACGTTTGTTTTCTTTACAATGATTTGCTTAAATTGTGAAGATGAACCCAGCATTGATTTTATTTTCCATTTTGCAGTGTTTAAATCACGAAGAATTAAATTTAAATCAAACTTTCCCGAATTAAAACCTATGATATTCACTTTATTGAATTCCTCATCTAGAAGTTCTTTAAATGCTTCCTTCTGTTTTTCATTTAATGTATGAGACTTCATTAATTCTTCATATTGTTCAATATTTGATTTAGCAACTAATGAACAGGTTGAAAATAAAAACTCAATCCAATCAGAAATAAAAGAATCACTCGAAGTTAAGCAAAAATTCCTCGTATATGTTTTATCATTTAATTTAACCGTTGATGATACCATGAATGGTTTTAAGTAAGCGTTCAAAGTTGCACACTCAGAAAGTTGTAATTCTTCTTTAGTCTCTAATGTTTCGAAGTCAAAAGTAATATAATATCTTGTCGGTTGATAATATTCCTGCAAATTATGAGCTAATAACCACTGATATATCTTCTGTTTCGTAATATGTGGTGCATATGGTTGCTGTGTCTTTTGCAACTGAACGTCTTGAATTAATCTTCCATTATTTTCTTTACATTTCTCACAATGCTTTAAAAATCTTCTTTGGTTTTTCCTTTCTGGATCATCACGGATAGAATAAACTTCTTCTTTACAATATGGACAAACTTTATAGCCGGTGAGTGCTTCAACGTCTGTTATTCTGTCAGCGTGAAGTTTTCCACATGGACTCTGTGTTAATAAAATATTTACTGTTTCAAATTCTGGATCTATCATTATTGATTCCACTAATGGAAAGTCTACCTTATTTATGTCCACGTCTTCTGGTTGAGGATCACAATAATAGAAATCAATATTAACATTTAACATTCTCGCTAATCTCTCACTTTCTGATGAAATGTCAAACCCTTCATATGCATCTATTGCTTCATTTAAATACTTCTACGAGTTTTAGGATTAACACCATCAGGAATGTTATAGAAGCGTTTAAATAACCTTCTACCTTCTGCTCTAATTTGATTATCATTCATTTTAGCGGTTCCGTTTTTGTTCATTTATGTAAGAATAAAAAAAATTTAAAAAATAAATAAAAATAAAGTTTATTTTTAAAGCCCATAAAATGAATTAAGAACACATAAATTTTTATCATCTGCGACGTGACGAATACATTTTAATTTACTCAAGAATGCGTACCCTGATACATTAAATCTAATTCCTGTCTTATTTAATTTCACAACTTTGAAAAGGAATGTATGAATAGCTATAAAATGATGAGAAGATGTTTTATGGGTTGCTTCCATTTTTTCTGAAATAAATGAATAAATATAATGTTTATAAGTTTTCATATCTTTTATATTCTTAATAACGAATGGTATAGACCTTTCCACTTCATCTTCCTTCGGTGCTGTTCTTTCATATGAAACATTATTGGTATCTTCAATAATGAAACCACAATCACACAAAATTTTATAGGTTCCAATGGTTTCTTTTGATATTTTATCTAATAAATCAAAAACTTTATCAACACCTGTGCATTTATTTAAATAATAATTTGTGTAAATATCATGATCTTCTTTCTTAATCGTATTAGTTGCATATGTCACATTTTTAAGAGCTTTTTTGAATTTCTCAGAATCGAGAGGGGGTGAAAGCAGGATACAAGGGTATTCTTCATTATCAATAAATTGTAACTTATGTTTACGAATAAATTTAGTACCTTCTTCTGAAAGTGTTTCGTCTATTTCACCATCTAATAAATTTTGTGTTGATTCTGAGACATAATTTTTATATCTTTCTTCATGAGATTTCTGAACTTCTGATTCTGAAGCTGGGATATTCATTAAACCCTCTACTTCATTTTCAACTTCTCTTAATTCCTTAATTTTTTCATCTATTTCATCTCTTATTTTTTCCAGTCTTTCAATTTCATTGTATTCATCATCTTTAATCCGTTCTTCATAATATTCAGGGAAAACATCAGGTTCTTTAGGTTTTTCTTCTTTAGATGTTGGATATAAGAAATTTATAACATCATCTTTATTCATTTTTCCATCATAATCAAACTCATTTAAAAACTCCGCGAATTTTTGACAATTTCTTAAATAATATTTACTAACTTCATAACCCGCCTCCTTTAATATATCCTTTATTTCCTCGTTTGTGAATCCTAATTTTTTAACGTTGTTAGTTTTGACGCTCATTTCATACGAATTAAAAATAATTTTTCGTAAGACATTGAATTTTTTTATTTTTTATTTCATTATGGTAGTGAATCTTTTACTCGTTTATGAGGTCTTTGATTATGACTCCATTGATTCCATTCAGGATTTAAACAATGTTTAATTAATCGCGGAATATCTGACATCATCTATATATAGCTTCTTTTATAAAAGATAAAAAATAAATTATTTTAAAATTAATGTTAATTTTTTAATGATTTATAAATAAATATATTTTAATGCATCGTCTATATATAGATGTAACAAAAAAAGTCACACACCCCTTCCTATCCTACTACTAATATAAAGATTTATTGTTAAAACATAATATTTTTCTCTATTGATATTATAAAGAATATTCATGGAAATGCAAGTTCTGCATTCGTAAAAAGTTTTTATTCCATATTCAATAACCATAAATAAAAACCACTCAAAAATCTAAAAAATAATTCAAACAAAATTTGAAAGGGAGTTTTGAAAATAATTAATATGTAAAATGAAAAATTAGGATTTATACTTTGTAGAAAAAGTATCAAATTAATATACTAATTTATGTATTATTAAAAACCTCATTAGATTGAGAGACTGAAATTTTTGAGTGTTCATTTTTTAATTCAATTTTGGATAGGAATTAATTCAATTTCTTGATATTGACACAACTGTAAAAAATTTTAAACTTTTAATTTGACATTTTTTTCAATGTTGCTTGGAAACCTTGTATTTGCTAGATTTATCACATACAATGATTCAGATTGCAAAAAAATAGTCTCTGGTTTTAATATATTGGAACCAGGTGAAGAAGGATGTATTGCATTATCATTCTATATTGCAAGCAACAATACAAATTATAGTATAACAGCTACGTATACTACACATGATGGAGAATTTCTGGACTCTGTAACTCGTAATAAACCTTTTGCAGTTTCATTAAATATATCTTCTTATGCAAGAGTGAATTCAAAAATTAAATGCTTAGAAAATAGTTATGGTTGCAAATTACAATTATTTCGAATTGATCCATCGGTAATATCATTCAGGAAACAAATTAGTAAGAGGAATGGAATTGAGTACACTTATGATTACAAACATTACCAACATTTTTCTGCGAAGTCATCTGGATCGCTAACAATTAACGCAAAACAGGAAGTAGTATATAAAAACAAACAAATTTATTTCTATATCGAATCATTCAATTATGCAAATATCGACAAATCGTTTAAGAAAATAACAAATTCTTCAACAAATCCAAATATATCTGTAATTGTTTCGAGATCTGCTAGTGAATTATCAAATACAACGAGTTTTGAAGCATATACTGTATTTAATGATCAAATCGTATTAGAACATTATCCAGATGAGTTTTGGGATCAATTTAATAATGGAACCACATATTCAAGAACAATATAAGGTAACACAACACTTATTTTCGAGAAAATTGGTGAACAAAGTGAAGACGAAGAGAAAAGTCTTTTTGGAGATGATTTCGAATATATTTTGTATAGTGAAAATACAATCAAAACGAAAGAAGAAGTCGAAAAGGATACAGTAATATATAATCCAACACCAAACATTACTAGTAATAAAGCACCATCACCAACACGAGGATCGAACGATTTGGGAGATTCTTCTAAATTGAAGAATTATCAAATTGCACTAATTGCAATTGGTTTAATTGTTATAATGGCGATCATTGTTATCTCAACAATCTTCCTAATTCAGAAATGTAAAACCATATCCAAATCATCTAAATCAGGCTCTGGTGAAGGTGAAGATATTTAAATAAAGTAAAATTGATAAACAATTAAATCTAATTGTCAAAAATTCTTTTTTAAGGCGGGGTACTCTCTCAAGTGAGGTATATTTCAAAAGAATCACTTGTTGAGATAACAATAACAATTGGTGTTATTGTTATAATCATCTTTTGAAATATACTTCACTTATTAATTTTTCCAACTGAAAATCTGGTAAAATCATACTATACATGTTAAAAATATAATTAATTAATTAATAAAGTCACTCTGCCACTTGATCAATAATATAAAATTTAATTGTATGTGATTAGATATTTATTTAGTGAATGGTAAATTAAATTTATTATATGGGTATCAATTATTGGTATATCATATTCATCTAGTTTATAAGACGTCAAAATTAAAATTCTTGAATAAGAATATCAAATCCAGCTCAATGATTTTACTTCTAATTTAATCTCAATTATGTATTATCAAAAATCTCATTAATTTGAGAAGGCGAAATTTTTGAGAGATGATTATTTTTTAATTCAATTTTGTTTTTGTGATAAAATAATTAGTTTCCGTAATTACACGTCAAAAAATCGAATTTGTAATACAATTTTATTAATTATCATAAAAAAATTGAATGCTTTATATTTTCATTTTCAAGAATTCTTCCTGATTAAGAAAGGCAAAACCAAATCCAAAGCATCTAAATCGGACTCTGGAGATGGGGAAGATATATAGAAAAAGAATAATGATTCAATAATAAAACTTATTTGTCAAAATTCTTTTTTAAACATCATTCTTTTATCATGAACTAATGCAAAGAGATTTCACTCTCCATATAACCAACATTTTCGTATACTTTTCAATGTTTGATTTCAAAGTTCACTAATAATCAAGCTAATCATCAATTGTTTCAGAAAGAAACAATGGCTCAAGCTCAATTTTATGAAACAATCAGTGAATTTATATAAACATAAAATCATTTTAACAAAATATCAGACTCCAATTACAAAAAACTAAGAAAAAATATTGAAGTAATTTAAAAAGTTACATCAATGAATATTCGTTGATGAAAGTTCTATTCGAAATCCTCGTGCGAATGATTTAAAATTATATATAATCAAGATTATATGAAAATTATTGAAACCATTCAATAATCTTAATAAAATTCAATGCAAATTTTTGAATATCATTCGAATTTATACGAAATGTGAATTTGGGTATTTGTTTTATTGCTTCAATTTTTAGAATGTTTTTATTTCAATTAAATACATTATCAAAAATCTCAAACAATTGAGAGAGTGAAATTTTTGAGAGGTGATTTTTTTAATTCAATTCTGTTGTTACATATATTTGTCAGACAATAAACTTTTGAAGTTATTATTAATTCTTACATAAAATTTTGAATGATTATTTTTATTTTCAAAATGCTTCTCAATAGTCTTGCATTTAACAGAATTAAGGCTTCATATTCTTCTAACACAGATGATGCATTTCCAAATTGTGACTATATTACTCCAGGATTTATTGTTATGAAATCAGGAGAATCAAAATGCATTAATAATACATTTTTTATTGCCAGCAATAATACAAATTATAATGTTGAAGCAAGATATGAAAACTTGCATTCACACAAATTTACTGAAGCGATAAAGGCAAATAGACCTTTTGCTGTATCAATTAACGATACAGACGATCATGATGTTCATTCTAAAATTACATGTTTAGAGGAAAATAAAGGATGTAAATTCCAGATAGTTTATGTAGTGGCATCAGAAATCTGGAATGATACTGAAATAGATGGTGGAAAAACCAATATATACAATAACTCCATTCTTTCTTATTTTTCAACAAAATCAAATGGATCACAATATTTACACACCATTGAAGTTTGGGATTACAATCATAATACTAAGGAAGCATCTATATCTTCTCAAAGATTTGTTTATACAAATATCGACCCATCTATCAAGAAAATAACAAATACATCAACACATCCAAATATAACTCTTGAAGTTACAGTCTTTCCTGAGCGTTCATTATCAAATGCAACAAGTTTTAAAGCCGAAACATTCATTTTAGATCGCTTTCGGGACGTTGCAAATGCAATTAAACAGGGAAAGTCAGCAAAAAAGATAGTTGAAAGTAATGTTTTGTTGGAATTTGAGAAAATTGGAGATCCTTAAGAAGGAGAAGAAGAAATGCTTTTTGAAAAGGATATGGAATACATATTGCTTAATGAAAATGCAATTAAATCAAAAGAGCAAATAAAAGAAGATACTTCCAAATATGATAATCTAGGTAGGACCAAACCTACAGAAAATCCAACGCCGGAAACCTCTAAATTAAAGAATTATCAGATTGCAATAATTGTCATTGCAGCTGTTGTTGTTATTGCAATCATTATAATTGTTTCCATCATTTTGATAAAGAAATCTAGGAAACAATCTAAGTCAGGTTCGGGATCAGGAGAAAATATTTGAATAAATGATATTTTTAATATTGTAGGTTCATTTTTTCAATTACAATGAAAATTAGTATCTCTACATATGCATTTTGTAGAAATTATAAATTTTATGATATATTTTCATTACATAATATAATTACTTGCTATATATTAAATAATAATAGCTTATAGTTCTGTTCATAATCGAGTTTTTAAGGTGAAATTTCAAAATTATCTTCAAATGTCATTTATTAAGATTTTTCAATTGATATATGAAATAGAACAAAGATTAATATTAAATGTTAGACAAAAATATGTGTATATAAAAACGACTTTCTCTTTTTTTTTCGACTTTCAATTCAAATTATTTTTGCTTATTCAATTTAGATATCTAAAAAATTTGAAATCATTCATAATTCTATCATATATATCAAAAAATTGCTACGACTTTATTGCACGATATCAAATTTCAATAGTGGAAATTTTTCACAAAAATCATTTAAACCAAAAGATGTCTGTTGATTATGACTACTTCCCACAGCACGTAGATGAATGGTGCAATGATGGCAATTTCATTAATTGTAGGACACCGATGCAGATTTCAAATATTTTAGACAAATGTAGTTTGACTTCAAAACAATTCACACAATTATTTTCTTTGATACAGGAATTTTATAATATTGAAGATACGTTGAAAATAATGCAGCATGTACACTTTTCAACCAAAAATGATCTAAAAGAATCATGTTCAGTCATTAATTGCATATCAGAATTATTCAATATTCCATTCCTAAAAGAAATTAGCAGCGATATCACATATATACACAAGTTTGATCTTCGTCGTGCAACACAAAAAACTAAAGAACCACAAAAGGTCCCTACAACCGATGCAAACATAAAGCTATTAAATAGTATAGACAAATTAATGGACAATTTTTTAATTATTTATAAAGTACTTGTAAAAGCAGCTAATGAAGATGACGAGTACACTATCAAATATGCAGTTGATGAAAAATATTCTGATGTTAGAGGTAACAAACTTTTTATTGATCAACTTTTTTATGCAGTATTTAATAAAAATCATAAGCTTGCGAATTTACTTATAAAATATGGTGCAAGTGTCACAACTCGTTCAAAAGATAATGATTCGTTACTTCATCTATATGCTTTATATGACGATGTTGATGGCATAAGAATTTGTCTCAAATACATAGATGTCAATACTCAAGATGGTATGGGAAATACTCCACTTCATTACTGCATATCACCTGGTAGCGTCAAAGCTTTGAATTTCCTTCTCTCACAACCAGGCATAAATCCAAATATCAAGAATAGTGTTGGCTCGTCTCCCCTATCAATGGCAATTAAAATGGAGAAAGATGAGATTACAGAAATCCTTATGGACAACCCTAAAGTTGATACGAATATTTAATTATGATAATAATTATTATAATATAAGATCACAAATGATTTGAAATAAAAAATATCATTTAATGAAAACTTCTTATTTTCTTTTAGATAGCTTCGGTATATTTTTCAATAGATTCAGTTTAGTGACTGCAAAAGAAAGTTTAAAATAACAAAGATTTACTGACGTAAACTTGTCTTCCTATGGAATTTAATTCATACAAGTATTAAAATATTTGGAAAATCAAACTTATTTATGAAATAGCCTTCACAAGAAAGTATCATTCAAATTGAGAGATTGTCATCATTCACAAGTGCCAATATAAAGATGGAATTATCATTTTCTTAAGATTTTTAACTTCATCATTTTCATAAGTATCTCATTGGAGAGTGTAACCCTTTTCTAGTTATCTAATTAAAAATCCGAATATTCAAAGGGGTTTTCTACATGTAAATATCATTAATCACCAAAGGAACGTTTGTAAAATCAAAAATTAATCATTTCAATCAATCCTTATTTTCAAAACAAGAAAAGATAACGGTCATATTTCGATCAACTGTTTTATCTCATTTTTTACCCTCAAATCTAAGCTTTTTTTTGATATCAATATTACTGATGTATCGTTGAAAGTTGTAAGTGAAATATTAAGTTGTAAAAAAAGTAATCTTTCAATTGATAAAAAAACAAGAAAAAAAATATTTTATTCCTTAGATTTCTTAAAAATCAATTTTGGAAGTGCTTTGATCACAGTCCATTTCAAGTTCTTCTTCAATAAAGCAATGATCTGTTGCTTAGTTCCGAAGATATCCTCCAAGAACAAACCATTAAACACGAAAGGTCTGTTTGTAAATTCAGCGAAAACAGACTCTCTTGGGAATCTTATATTCAACGAAGCATCGATTGGATTGAATCTAAACATCCTGCAGAAGAACAAGTTCGAATCATTCTGTTGTGTATCAACTTTCTGTAACTCAACAGGTTGTGTTGATTCGATCTCTTCTTCATCGAATTCCAAGACATGCATTTCATCTGTTGATTTAAAGAACTCAACAATTTCCATGAAGAAAGCAATGTCAATGGAAATCAAGAACGGAGCCAATGTAACATCAATTCTGTCGAAAACAGGACACCTCATTAATGGTCTCGTCTGATTCAAAACAAAATTAAATATTGGTTGGCTGCCTTCATTCGATTTGAAGATGTTATGGAAGACATCGATGGCGTCGTTCCTTTCAGCTTCGATTTTACGGAAAGAAATTTTAATTGCCTCACTCATATCTTCAATTCTCTTTGCATCAAAGCAAATGCCTTGTAATTTGGCAGTTATTAATGGATTTCTCGTCTGTTTGAGGAGTTCTACGTTCAAACATTCCAAAGTTAGTAAAATCATGAATTCTATCTTTGGTTTTTCCATATCTTTGGCATTTTCGTCTTCTGTTGTGTTGTTGAAGTCCAAATGAGTGAAGTACTGACGGATTCTCTTGATTATCGGCTTGTAAAATTCGATATCTTCTTGAGATATACTTAAATCAACAGCATTTATCGTAGAAGCGATGATTGCTCTATTGGAAGCCATCGCTGTGCATAATTGTGGCTCTTTTAGGCTGACAAGATTGATGTTTGGCGGTGCTCTGATGAGACATTCAGTAAATGCATAAGTCATCATCGCCAAATTGGCTTCGTTGATTCTCTTCTCGATTATCAACAATGAAATCAATATGGAAAGTATCTGTTCGTTGCTGTAATTGATTCTAAAATCAATTTTTTGAACAGAAACAGTCATAATTGTTTGATTGAAGTAATGGAAGAGTTCTTCAACGGAGTTCATGCTCTGGAGATTACTTATTCCCTTCTTTGGATGAAGTTTAAGTGGAATCCGCTTCAATTGGAAGAGTTGGTCGAGATTTAATTTCGTAATATTCTCTTTCATGTTGACTTGCATGATTCCTTTGTTCCTTTCGACCTGGAGACCTTTCATATTCATGGAGAGAATGGTTCTCATGTTGTAAGTGCATATCAATGTCAAGTCATTCGATGTAATTGACATAGATCTCGGCAAACTTTCGTTGTAGAAGACTTGGAGAGGGTCATCAACAATATTAAAGATAAGAGAACCATTCATCATTCTCATGAGAAGTGGTGGAAGTGTGATATTGGCATCAGTAAAGCCGTATAAAGGAAATGGAACAAATCTGATGACAAAAAGTGGAGGTTTTACGAACTTTTCGAGAGTCATTCTTGGAGCAACTCGATCTAAAACAATTTGCAATTGGTCTAAGTCAACAATTCCAAATTGGTCGCTAAATGTCTCGGTGACATGAATCGAAAACTTGTCAGTTCTCCACTTTTCGTACGGATCGTAGTCGGGATCGGTCATCATTGATGAATCTATGGGGATAAAGATGGGTCTACGCTCATCTTTTGGCATATTTGCGTTATGAGTTCCCCATCTAATTTTTGCACGGGGCTGGAACAAGGTGCAAAATGCATGTTGTCCGCTCTGGTTTGTGAAATAGATGACGAAATCGCTTCCTGTCAAAGAGTATTTGTCGCCATCAAAGGAAATCGAACAATTATGGTAAGTTAGTATGTAAAGAGGTTCTCCAAATGGATCAACGGGATCATTGAAACCATAAGAAATGTCTTTCGACTTCAAATCGAACTTCCATCTCGTTCTAAATCTCGTGTGGTCGATGAACTGAAGCCATTTGAACTTGTAGTGTCTCTGTCTGAATATCCTGGATGCAAGTTTGAAGTCCTGACACCATTGGATGAAAGCCAATCCCCAATGTCCGTAAATTTTACTTGCTTGAAGGCTAACATCAAGGAAAACTACATTTCTTGAGGATATCATTGGTATTTGGAACTCTTCTTGACCTTCGTCGCATGATATCTTGAACAAAAAGAACTCATTTGCTTTTGTAGAATTATGATATGCGGAAAAGAAATGGCCTTTCGACTCCAAGTTACTTCCACTGTATACAACACCGAATTCTGGTATCTTCCATGCTAAATACTCGCAGGAACCGTAATATGGCGCTCCACTTATTTGACCAATTATGTCGTCGGTCACTTCATTGCATATATTTTTGATTTTGTCGAGCGCTGCTTTGCGGTTTGGTATTGAAAAACCGTTAATTCCGCATTCAAGGTTCTTAATTTCGACTGTGAACCAATCTGTTTCAACATGGTTATCAATCTCTTTCAGTAAGCCTTTGTAGAGCTTCAGGAATAATTGTTTCGACTCGTAATCGAACTTTTCCCGGTTAAATTTATTTGGATTTGTTGATTGAATGATTTGGAGGGCTTTCTCTTGTCTCAATCTAAGGTCCTCTTGAGCAGCAGCCATTGCTTCGTTCGCTTTTTGTATTTCTATGGTTAATTGTGGTCGTGTGTATCTTACAAGGCCAGAAGCGAGTTCTAGAGAGAAAATAAACCTTGTAGGAGGTAGCTGTGTCCTTGTATTCCATGTTCCACCTCTGAAATGTGACTGAAGGAACCTAAATATTCCGAATAATTCTTGGAAGTAAGTTGTTTCAGCGAAATCATCAGATAAAATGAGTTCAATGTATCCTGCTTTGACATCCATTCTCGGTGGCTCGATTCTCATTGAAATTTTGTTACCAATGCAAAATGGAACAATTTGATTGACAAAAATAATATCTCCGACAACATTCTTTGCGCTAACAACCATATCCTTGAAATCTATCTTCGTTAATGCAAATTTATGAACGTGTGTGTCAGATAATTCAAATTTAAGAATTCCGGATGGAGAAGTTGCAGTAATTTCTCTAAATAACGCAAATTTGTCATGTATATCATCTCTAGGTTTGAGTGTAAGCTTTTCTATGCAGAATCTTGCCAATAATCCGACATCAATCATCATAGGCGTTGAAACAGTACAATCTATCTTTCCAAGAGTTATGTTTGTGCCTTTCATTAAGAAAGAAGGTATTGAAAGTACGTTTCTGTTCATTCTGATGAGATTAATTCGATTTGCTTTAATTCTTTGATTTGAAAGGAAAATCTCTTCAGCAGTGAAACTGAGATTTGTTGTTAGTAAGTCAAATAATGGTACGAATATGTCAATTGGCTCAAATTTGATTGTTCCGACGGCAAATTCATCATTTTTAGCATGGAATGTACAGGAAATAGGGAAAACATGTATTTTGGCCTTTTCGTATTGCATATTTAAGGAATTCAAAGAGATCGCAAAATTCAGAATATTTTTCATTAAATGAGGAATAACATCGACAGTAGCACTTAAATTGAATTCTACAGAAGGTATTCTAAGTGAAGGAATGTTTAGATTGAAAATGCACTCATTTAATAAGAAGTGAAAATCCAAATTGTTATTATCGCGTCTGTAAAACATTTTAAGCTGTGTAAATGAGAATTTGAAGCCATTAACTGATATAAAAGCATTGTTCAAGTCAAGATTCATGGATTTAAACAGAATTGTCGCGATCAATTTTCCAAATGTTTGAATTACGTATTTTTCTAGTGATTGGCGTGATTTTTGTTTGTTTTTAAGATCGATATGCTTTAATGTGAGGTGTAATTTTGAACATTGCAGTGATAAAATGGAAGTTCCACTTGAATGGAAAAAACCTAGTGGATATATACCAAATTTCATATTGAATATTTCAAAGTGGCAGTTTTCGGATAGTCCCGATGCTATTTTGATCGAAAACATCTGCATTCCTCTCATCAAAATGAGAGAATCACCGAATACTAGTTTGAGTTTCCGCTTGAGAGCATGGAAGATTACTTCTCTAATCGCAATCATTGCCAGGAAGAAGAACAATGTTATTAAAAAGAGAAGAAGTAACCAATCCATTTTGACAACCAAAAAAACTACCACAAATTTAATTTATTTTTATATTTTATACTAATAAAAATGGATGCTTTAACATTTAAGTGATTGTCGGAATTCAATGACAATAAACAATCCATTTTTTGAATTTGCCTCTCAATTTTTACACGATACACAGAATTTTTTCTTTTTCTTTAGATTTCCAGAATACCTGCTTTGACAATTCCAAAACATAGTCTTCCACTAAATATATAAGTTTTATCGGCATTGAATCAAATACGGATGAATATTTTCAAAGTTTGGTTGCATTTCATGAAGATTATCAAAAGATACTATTAACTATGCTAATTTATATGATTGGTACGCTTTAAAAATTGATGATATACCATACTTGCATCATATAAACCTTCTGGGAAGGACATTCAAGATATTCTGGATTCGAAATTTACTCTGAAGACAGGAATAATTCATGTCATAATGCTGTATCATGCCTGTAATGTCATCATACGCTTTGCTATATATAAAAAAATCCTGATAAAAAACCAATTTTTTTTTGTACGTTAGTTAATGACTGAAAAGGAGTTTGATGAACCAGGAGACGATTTAGAACAGTTTGATGAACTGGAGAAAAACTTCCAAAAAGTCGTCTCAGATCTAGTTGCTGATCAAAATTTAACAACTTTTAGGGCAGAATACGAAAAATTACATCAAAGTCTTGTTAAATCGCATAGTGAAAACTTAGTATTAATTGAAAAATGCAGACAATTAAATAACGATATTCTTGCAAATGCTAATAAAGTTTCATCTGTTATGCAACTCAGCCAAAGTGATCAAAGAACAATTGCAGGCCTTAAACACGAATTTGAAAAGGCTTGGTCACTCGTCGAGATTTCTCAAGATAAGGAGCAAAAGAGTAAGGATGTTATTGAGAGTTTAAAGGCAGAAGTTGCAAAATTATCGAGATTAGTTGAACAAGGAAGTTCGTTAGCTTTTACTCAAGAAACTTCACTTAACGAAACAGAACAAGCTGTGAAAGTACTTAAGTCAGATATACAAAATCAAGGCATGCAGCTCGAACAAATGAAAAAAGAACTTGAAGATCGAAAACAAGTTACAGAAACGATATTAGCTGATACAGCTAAATTAAAAGAAGAATTTAATACGCTTTCAACTGATTCTGCTGAGGCAAAAGCAAGCGAGCAAGAAGTTGCCCAAAAAATCGAACAAATTCATAAAGATCTTAACGATATTAAACAACAAATCAAGCAATCCAATCAAACAATTACAGATAATATTAATTTAATCAAACAAAAGAAAGATGATAACGAAAATCTTAAAAATTATTTCTATTCGACAAAAAGTGCTCTGAAAGTTAATCAAGAGGATCTTGATAACTTAAGGAGTGAAATTGCAGTTCGAAAAACATTACTTGATAATAATCGAACTAAAAATGACAAAACACAAGCAGATTTAGTTTCAACGAAGCAAGCAATTGAATCAACGAAGACAAAATTCGAAGAAACAAATAAAGAATTACAAGGAATTGCTGAAGAAACAGCACAAATGCAAAATATGTTAAATAACGAAAAAGGAATATTCCAAGACCTTATCAACCAAAAGAAACAAAATCATAAACGAATTGCTGCTTGCCAACAAGAAATCATCCTCAGAACAACAGATTTAAATCAAATCCAAAATAATAATAACATCGCGAGAAGAACTATTGAAAATGTACGTTCAGAACATCATAAACTCATTGAAAGTAACATAGAAGAAGTACATGAAACAGCATTTGTCGAAAATCAAAATTCAATTTTGTTAAATCAAGCAATTGACATCAAAATTGACACTCATAACCTCAGAGGTGATGTTATTCAGATCCAGAAAGATATTGAAGACTATCAGATTAAAACACAAGCTGCAAGATCCAATTTACTTCAAATTCACGAAGAAGTTACAAATCGTGAAAATCAATTGAGTGAAAAGACAATACAACTTGCCGGAATAAACGAAAACATTAAGCATCAAGCATCAATTACAGAATCAATTAAAAATGATCGTGATCTTGTTCACAGATTACTTCAAACTGCGATGTCTGATAACACAGAACTTTCCGAAGAAACAAAAGCTCTTAATCTTGGAATACAACAATTGAAAACAGATATCAGAGAAAAGGATGAATTATGTCTATCAACACATATTACTCAGAAAACTCTTGGTGAATCATTGATACAGTTAACAAAAGAAAAGAATGAACTCGCACAACAAGTTGCTGACATTGATTCTCAAAATACAGAATTAAGAAATCATATACAGAAATCTAGATATCTTTTATCACAAACAGAGCTCCAAAACATGAAACAACAACAAGTTATAAATGACTTGCAGTCAATCAAATACTCTCTCAATGAAAGTGTAACTAAGAAATCATGTGAAATCACAGATATTCATGAAAAAATTTATTTACTCAATGGTGAACTCAAAACAGGTTCTCTCGCGTTCAAAAACAAAATAGAAACAATTGAAAACTTAAAGAAGGAACTCATTCGTGAAGTAAAACGTCATCAGTTTTTGTTAGATAGCGTTCAACATTCAAAAGCACTTTTCAAAGAACACATTCAATTAACAAAAGCACTTTTGATGGAACAAGGCAAATGCAGAGCTTTAGAAGACGAATTAGAGAGACCAATGAACATCCACAGGTGGAGATTCTTAGAAGGCACGAATCCTGATTTGCTACAGTTATTTAAGATGTCAATGGAACTGAAGAACAAATTGATGGAGAAATTATACGCTTTGCAAAGAATAAACCTCAAGAGAGATAAAGCTAAAGAAGATCTTGATAAACAAGAGAAACATTATAAATGGGCTTATACAGGAAATATCAATGAAGAAATGAATTATCTGAATAATGTTTTGAAAGCAAAGAATCAGCAATTTAACGAGATTTCTAATCAAGTTGCTTTAGGCCAATCAAGTGTTGATGAACAGAAAGGAGTTGTCCTTAATTTAAGAGAAATGTTGAGAGAAGAAAAGTCCGGTTATTACGACATGAAAAAGAAAGTTGATGTAATTAGAGCTTCCACTGTTAAAGGCTCAAGAAATGCTCAAAGTGAATTATCAAGAGAACCTAAGTCTGCAGAAGTAAGGTTCGTTGGAGGTGGTTTCTCTGTTTCACAGATGCCTTCTCAACAACCTGATGTAAAACCTTTAACAGCAAAATCTGGATTTTCACCCCATATTTTCGCTCCTTCTAGACCAAAGACTGTTATGAAGAAGAAATTACCAAGCGGTTGGAACCCACAGAGAGCTCAACTTCAGCCTTTCTTACCAACTGTTTCTGGACCAAATGTATAAACATTGTTTGTTTTTTTATTATTATGTAAATTTACTAATATTTTTGTTGTGTGTAACTTATAAATATTGTTATTGCTTAAGATCTCTTTCACTTTTTCGTTCAAATTTATGAAAGTATTCAATAGAGATCAAAATCAAAATAATATATTAGATTTATATCAGGAGAAACTTTTTTGTGACATAGTAATCCATTGGAAAAATGAAGAATACTATGCTCATCGATTAATTTTACAAAATTATTCTTCGTATTTCGCATCAATCTTTGAAAAATACAAAGACACGACAGATATTCCAAGAGTTGATCATGTAACAATCGAAATTAATCCTCAAAATATGTTTTCAAAAGTTATTGACATTTTATATAGTAAACCAGTTCAAATCACTGTAACAAATGTAGTTTCTATATATAAAATTTGCTGTTACTACGGAATTTATTCATTTATCGAGAATATTAAAAATTTTATAACAAAATCTTTATCATCAAATACAGTTTTACATTATGTAACAGAATTCATTAGCTATGATATGATAGAAGAATCAAAAATTATTGTCCCATTTTTATCACAAACATTTCTTCAAATCATAAATTCAAAAACTCCACAGCAAGAAGCTGAATTAGAACAATTACTTAAATGCGTATCGAATGGTATTTTATTTTCTTACGTTATTATGGCTGATCCACTTAATTCTGCTTTGTCAGAATATGATAAGTTTTGTTTAGTTGATAAATACTCAAAAATCAAGCGATTTTCTGAAGCAGAATCTATTGAACTCGCTTCTCTTTTCAATTGGGAAGATCCAAATTCATTGAATTATTTTGTTGAATTTTCCTGCGATTGGCTACCTTTGAACATTTCTAGAAAATGCTATAGTACTTTATTATCCAGAAGAAAGAATATCATTAAAGTATTTGAATCAATTTCAGAAAATGTCAAAGAGCAAGCATCAAGATTGCATTGCTTCCTTTGGGTTGATATTTGTTCTAAGGCTTCTATTGTTCCTGATCATCCTTCTATTAATATTTTAGATTTTATTTCTTCATTAGGAAATTCAAATGTAGAGTTTGATCCAATCAAATATTCTTACTTATTATGTAATGTACATCAAACAACATATGACATATTCCATCCAATCCAAAGTATTTTCAAAAATGATCAATCTTATGCGATAATTGAAAGTTGTGATGATCATCCTGCAAGTATATCACTATCATTTGGAAATCATACAGTTATTACTGCAAATTCATTTACAATTTCTTGTGATATTGAAAAGAATACAAGAAAACCAAACAATATCACTACAAAGCAATACTATACTGTTCCAAATCAGTTATTAGTCAAAACTTTCTTAAATGGCACAATTTCAAATGAATTTGAGATTTCTTCTGATCAAAACAAAATCTATCAACTTGAAAAAGTTCCAAATAGTTTTGATTCAATACTTGTTAGTATTCCTCCATCTTTAAGTGATATCTACAAAATTTTAAGAATTCGGAATATTTCAATTGTTGGAACTGTTGATACTCAATAATAGATACTAGCCATATGTCCGAGCCACCTGGATGCTAGTTTCCTTATATCTTGGATAATTAGAAAAAAATTAATTGTAATATCTCATAATGTTCACTTAAATAGTTATATCAAAAATCCACTCCATCATTTCGATTTTTAGGCCTTTCCGGACATCGCTGCATTATTTATTTTTATTCATTTTGTTTTGTTGTTTCTAAATAAATTATCTAAGTTGGACGAAAGGTGGACAATAGTATTGAATATTAAAAGGTGGCTATTTTTGAGAGAACTCATTGATTTCCTTTCAATAATGTCCACCTTGGAGCAAGCAGTTAGTGTAAAAATTGAATTATTGATGATTTTTTTCTTTTATTTGCCCTATTTTGGAATTATTGATGATGATTGATTCATTTATAAATTATATGGAACATATTTTGTAAAGTTGTAAAAAATTTGAAAAGTGACTAATGATTTTGATGTGAAAATGTTATTATGTCAAATATCATCAAGATTTCAGTACATATTTTGATGGAGTTTGTACACACGTGCGAAATGGTTCTTTTACAGATAGCAAAAACTACTGTGTTGAAGAATGTTTCTTTAAAAACCTTAATAATTGTGCAGTGTATTCATCAGGTGATTGTAATTTTCTATTTGAAGATAGTTCATTTATTAGTGTATCATCTCAGTCCGGTGCTGGGGGCGCCGTTTACACTTCAAAAGTAGAACATGTACACAACAGAATTTGTTCTATAAATTGTTCGACAACAAGTGCTGCACACTATTGCTTTAGTTGGTCATCTAAAGGATTAAACAAAAATTATATTATTGAAAGTTCCATATCAATGTCTTCAAAAAATCCTATTGGACACGAACCTTTAAGTTTTTATCGAGGAATTCAATACGAGTCTATATTAAAAAGTGACTTTTTTTAATACGACCTCTCAATTTATTATCACTTTTTCATCTTTTTTTATGTGATTTGTCTATATAATGTGGGATTGCGCATATGATCAGAACTCATTCTTGTGATGATCATATTATGCAATGGGCATACTATTAAAGTTATATAAAAATCAATATTAAGCATTTAGCAATATATTAATGTTTACTATAACAATTAAATTAGATATAATTAGGGGAATATATATATAAAATGGTAATGACTATAATTGAATTTTGATCAAGATGCTAATTTGAATTAGAATGAATATATCGAATACACATATTTTTATTATTATATATGCGTTATATTGTGTTATTGATGATTATTGTTCAGTAAATATAGTCAGATATCGGATATTTTGCAATTGAAATTAAATTATTAAATGATTAATAGATAAAAATAGGATTTGATGATAGACGTTAGATATATATTATGATATACTTAGAAATACATGTATTTGGATTCATAATGAAGGAAATTAAACATATTATATGTTTTTGATATGAAAAGAAGAGTTAGTAACGTATATAAATTAATATATGGTTACATATTATAGAATTAATATTCAAACTGATAGATAAATGATATTAAGAGTCAAAAATTCAAAGAAATCTTACTTTTTTGTATCATTCAAAATTGAATGTAATAAAATCATATTGAAAATAAATTAAGGATTTTCGCCATATTTTTGATATAATATATTATTGAACTCTTTATTGTATTTTTATTGCTTTCAATTTTGAGACAACTTTTGATAAAAAAAATCTTTTCAAAATTACTAGATATTTATTTTGTTATTCAAATAATGTTCGTTATAAAATTATTTTATAAAAGTTTGAAGGAGATTTCAAAAATTCATTCCTTATTTAATTTAGTGAGACCTTATGTTATTTAAATAAATCAACCGATAAATTTCCTAATAGGTGTCAAAAGATTAATTCACATCCAAGTCAAATTATGCTATAATGTATGTAGATGAGGACTGTCTTCAAGGCAGTCCTCATCTACCTACATTATATAACCATGTTTCCCATATTTTTATTTGAATGTGAATGTGTAATTCTCAATTCCAAGACTGAGTGCATGGTTGCAGCGGGTTACTATATGCTCTTGCATCCATGTAGTCAGATCTGGAAATTGGCTTACTTTTCCTTTCGATGCGAATGTGACTAATACTTTTCCAATTGCGCACATATAAGTGCAGGGTACATCACTTGTACCCTGCATTTATGTGTGAAGAACTGAAAAATGACGTACTTTTCATGAAGAATTTCACATCGTTATTTTATTTTGGAAAGGAGTTTAAATTTGTATGCTATTGTTCTATTACATTGCAAATGCAACTTCCTTTCATCAATAATTTCATTTTAATAAATTATAAATATCACATTTAGCATAAAATTCTCAAATAATACTCACTTTCTCATTTTGATCATAAATATTGATACTTTATAAATACAAAATTTTTTAATTCTTTATTTTTCCTATGAAATTTGTAGTTTTTTCTTTGAATTTCCGAATTTTCAATTTTTTTTGGAAATTTTTATTCAATTCGGCTCTATTTTATTCTATTCTTTATATATAATAATTTTATTCAAGTTTATTATTTAAAAATTTCAATACATACGATAATTTTTCATTCAATTTTTAAACGAATGTTTTGATGGGATGAGCTTACTGAGCATAAGCTCATCCCATCAAGATATTGCATCAAAACTCTGGCCTTCATCAAGGCCAGAGTTCATAATTCATCACCTCAGTGCCAAGTTCCTCGAAGGTCGTCCTCATTAGGATCGATCCGAGAGGAACTTGGCACTGAATGAAATTCACAAGCTCTGGTCTCAGAAAATGCCAGAGCTTCGCAAGCAATCCTCGGGGCTGGTTTCCTCAAAGACCGCCCTGATTCAGGGCGGCCGGAGAGGAATCCAGTCCCGAGAGAGCGTTTATAGGAAGCTCTGGCCTTTTTCTGAGACCAGAGCCTGCAAATACAATCCTCAGGGCCGAGTTTGAGGGAGATCGTCCGCATTTTTGACGATCCCCTCTCCTCTCGGCCCTGAAAGACCAATAGACAAAGGTTCTGGCCTCAACAGGAACCAGGGCCTCGCATACAATTCTCAGGGCCGGCTTTCTCAAATGCCGTCCTGATCTAGGGCGGCAGGAGAGAAGTCCGGCCCTGGAAAGCAGTAAATTCGAAGCTCTGGTCTCTGCAGAGGCCATGGCCTGCAAGTACAATCCTCAGGGTGTAGTTTCGACCTGATAGTCCCTCATGAGGACGACCAAGTTAAAACTCTGCCATGAAAGAAAGGAACATGCATGCTCTGGAGCCTTATGAGGCCAAGGCTTCCAATACAGTCCTAGAGGCCGAGTTTTCTGAGAATTTCCACATCACGGACAATTCTCAGCGGAATCCGGCCCTTGGGATCATTAAATACGAAGCTCTAGCCTTTCTTGATGCCAGAGTCTGCAAGGTTAATCCTCAGGGCTGAGTTTGAGGGAGATCACCATTATCAAGGACGGTCTCCTCTCTCTTCAGCCCTGAAACACCTACGGACACAGGATCTGGCTGTTGCTGAGGCCAAAGCTTCGCTTCCTAATCTCAGGGCCGTTTTTCTCAATTGCCGTCTTGTTCTTGGCGGCAGGAGAGGAATCCAGCCCTGGAATCGATAAATACGAATCTGTGGCCTCATTATAGACCAGGGCCTTCAATTTATTTTATATAATATTTTTTTTATTTAATATTTTTTTTCAATGATTTGTTTTTAAAGATTATTGATACAGTATTTTTTAATATTTAAGTAAAATAGCAAAATACCCTTTGAAAAACTATTGTCAGACAATATTATATAATCTCTATATTCATTCATAAAAAAATACGTCTAGTAATGCTCTGCATAAGTGGACAATAAAGTAATAAGATTGCTCTTTTATATAATAGAATGCAATTGCTCATTTATTAAGGATATATTTATAATCAATTGTGATCTATTTAAGAAAAATAAGAAAACAGCACCAAATTCATATAGATGCATCTGTATATTCTATATTTTATAGCCGCACTATTACAATTGTTGAAACTAAATCCTAATATCCTCCGCTCATTAATTGATGAAAAAGTGATAAAAATTTGAGAGGTCATATTAAAAAAAGTCACTTTTTAATATAGACTCAATTCAATACTTAACGAAAATAAATATTTCCTATTATAGAACGATTTCAACATGCGGATACTCTTTACAAGAGTCACAGTTAGATTCAAACTCTACTTATAATTCAATAATAAATAATACATCAACAGATGATTATTGTATTTATGATATTTTTTTTATCGTGTTAAAATAAATATATTTAAGTGTAACATAATTAATAACTCAGTAAAAGATAAAGTTATCAGTGTCCGTTCATGTTTTCAATTAAATATTGAAGAATGCAACATCATTGATAACTCTGGTGCTAATACTTTTGTCCTTGAAATGCCAGATGATAATGCAGAAGTAATTAAATGTTACCTTAGAAATAATAAAAAAGGATCAGGAAATGTAGTTTTTATAAAAAATTATAACGAAGAAATAAATTATGAACTAAAACATCTTTCAGAAGAACAATGTCTAACAAAAGATTTAGTTCTTAATAATAGTTATTCAATTTCAAGCCAATTTTATTTTTTTATTATTTTAATATTTTAATTTCAAATAAAGGATATATTATTACTTCCCTCAGAAATAAGTGAATATGAAATCTTCAATCAAACTTGAAGGAATATGTATTTTTCAACCTTGATAATCCTGTAAAGCTTTCAATTTCCACTATAGTTTTAACTAAGGGTTTCGTTTTGCTAAAATTGTCACTTTTATAGCATATTTGTTTTTGGATGTTTTGCGAAACCAAAAAAAACTATGATATACAATGTGTGTGTAAAGAAAATACTTTATTTACTAGTTAAAAAATCATTTGGTATTGATCAAGTTATTTTTTCTGGATAAGATATTATATGGATAATTGGATAGAAAATACAATTATATAATCTTGTACCTGGTTTAATTAAGCTAATTGTCATCAGAACCTTGTAATTTTTATGAATTTCAGATTTTCTTTTCATTACTGCTTTTCTTAATAGGTCAAGTTCTTATTTACGTTATAAAGTATGATATTTACAAATATCAAGTTATCATGTTTTTTGAGAAATTATGAGAAACAAACAAAAATGAAAAAGATAGGAATAGCAATAAATAGTGATGTGGGTATAGAAAATGTAAGAGATATGAATGCAAAGCAATCAGTATTTAGGATATTGACCATAGATTTCGAAAAAAAAATGCTGCATATTGAGCGAAAACTATGATTATATTATAAGGCTGTCATTTAAAGCATAATGAAACTATTCCCTTTTCATTTTAATCGAATAAGATAGTAAAGATTTTTGAATTAGCTAGAAACTGATGAGATGTTTTCACAAATCAGATTTCTAATCTCTATAATGCATAATTCACTCAATATCTCAATTTTGATATTGCGAGATATTTTTGCTATCGGTTTCGCAATTTTGACACAATAGCAAGAGGGTTCTATAAGCATTATTATCAACGTAGAATCTGAATATCATATCAGAAAATGTCGCAAATCTGACATTTACCCGACAAAATAGCAAAAATAATTGAATACTTTTCGCAAAAACTTTAAAAATCGATAAAAATATGAAATATAGATATTAAAGAGACTTTTTATATAATATTCATAAAGATTTTCCAAAAATATGATACCACAAAATTAAAAAAGTGACGTCTTGAGTGGAGTCAAAGGTCGAAATTGCTAGCTAAATGTTTTTTTAGCGAAATTGCGTATTGTACGTTTTTTTCGCAAAACGAAACCCTTATTTTAACTTTCTTTTATCCATCAATATCGAATTTTGATGTTTGTCAGAAATTTTTGTAAATTTCCGTTTGAAAATTACTAATTCAGATGAATGTTGCTAATTCTATAGCAGATGCTGAAGAATTAGTCAACTTCGCTGAATTAGAACAAAGTTTTAGTCGTGTTGTTCAAGATATGGTAAATGATAAATCATTAGAAAAGTTTCGAATAGAATATGAAAAACTTCACGAAGCTTTAATTGCATCTCACGAACATAATAAGATTCTAGTAGCAAAATGCAATGAACTTAATGATGATATTTTGAAAAATGCTAAACAAATTACAAATATAATATCATTAACACAGGCAGATCAACGAACAATCAATACACTAAGACAAGAATTCGAGAAAGCATGGGTAATTGTCGAAGAATCTACAAATAAAGAACAACAAGCTCGTAGAATTATTAATAATTTAAAAGAAGAAGTTGATAATCTTTCAAATCTAATTGCGAAAAGCGGAAACATACATGATGATCCAGAAATCTCAATGCAAGATGTCGAAAAAGAGATCAATGAAATTAAAACAGAAATTAATACAAATAGAGACTTAATTTCTCAAATTACAGACGACATATCAACATCACGAACAAAATTTTACGAAATAAAAGATGAAATAAAGAAAATTAAGCCTCAAATCGAGATTGACGAACAAGATATACAAGATACTCTCAGAAACATCGAATCTATACACGGAGAAAGTGTCGAAGTACATAACAAAGTGGGTGATATACAAATAGAAATTACAAAATCAAACTTATCTTCAAATGAAATAAATGATCAGTATAATAGCAAAAAAGAAGACTTAAAAGAACTTAACAGACGCTTAGAAAACGTTAAAAACTCAATGGCCATATATATTGATGAACGTGCAAGTATAGATGCCGTTGTAAATCAATTAAAAATTAATTTACACGAAGCACAGACTCAAACCAAATATTATGAACGACAATTCAATGATAAAAATGCCAAATATAATGATATAGTTGAAAACAGTAAGGATTTACCGCAAAAAATCGTTGAATTAGATTCAGAAGCAAAAGATTTGATACTAGATCAAGCTGAAATAAAGAAATACAAAGAGAAACTTACAGAAGCAAAGCTGGACTATCGCATGTGCCTTGCAAAGAACAGAGATATGACTTTGGACGCGAAAAGAGAAATTAATGGGGAAATTCTTGATGCGAGAAGATACAGATTGAAAGCGGATACAGTTGAAAAACAAACTCGAGAGATCGAAAAATCCATTGCAAATGAAGTTTCTGAAAGTCAACATCAAGTATTACAACAAGATTCAGCAAAAAAAGACATAAATAACCAGAAACTAACAATAAATGAGTTACTAAAAATTATTGAACAGATAAGAGAAGAAATTCGATCAAGTATTGATGAATCTCGAGAATCAAATAACAATCTTCAGCAACAAGAAGCAAAAATAGAAGCTACTAAGAAGAAAATAGATGAAGCGAACATAAAACTGAACGAAATCCAGTTAAACATCAAGAAAGTCTCTCAATCAAGAGATATAATGAGAAATGAAAGAGATTTTGTAGGCCAAAAATTGAAAATTGAAAGAAGCCAAACAGATGGAATCAAAAAATCATATGAGACAAGCAAAAGACAGACTGAAAGCCTCAAGGATGAAATAATGACACTCGATGAACAAGGTGTACGTGAGCACTTGGAATTACTCCATTTCGAGAACGAATTGGAAGAATTAGAAAAAGTAAATGAAAAAACAAGAAATGACACTTTTTTGAAACATTCTGAAGCAAAAGTCATGGAGAAAAACGTGTTAAATCATAGACATATTCTCCAAGAAGCAGAAGTAGACATAGAGAGTATGAAAAGGAACATATCAAATGTTCAACAATCGATTTCTTTGATACAAAATACAATTGCAGAAAAATTGGTTGAAAAAAGAAATCAAAATTCAAGTATTATAGCAATGAACAATATTCTAAATCAAAATGTTCATTCCTTTGATTCATTAGTTGCTAAAATCCTTGAAAGTAAGGAAATATTAAGTAGAGAGCTAGAAAGACAAAATTTACTAAAAAGAAAAGTTGAAATTATGAAAGCTTTGAAAAGTGAAGTGACCAGATTAGAAAAAGAATTAGTTACAGCGGAGAGTTATGAAGCAGCAATAGTCGAAGAACTTCAAACACCTATTACTATACCCAAATGGATATTCCTTGATGCAACAAACCCTGAATTAGCATCATTAATGAGAATGAAATTGACACTTTTAAATGAAATTGCTGATAAAATGGATCTACAAGCAAAACTTAAAATAAAACGTCAACAGTTAGACGATAAACTAGAAAAGGAAACTAAAAAGATTGTTAAAATAAGAGGAACGGTTTTTGAAGAAGAATATAGTTTATTACAAAACGAACTTAAAAGGAAAAACAGAGAACTATCAATTATGCAGAAAAGATTCGAGAAAACATCAGTAGATGTAAATGAAAGGTTCGAAGAAATAGAAAGTGCAAGATCTGAACTGAGACAAGAAAGAAATGAATACCAGGTACTGAAACAAAGAACAATGTCTGCAAGACAATCCATTTCTAACAATGGAAAAGAAGAAAGAATGTCAAAAGGAAAATTTAAATTTAATGAAAGAGTAAAAGGAAGAGATTTGATGTATGTTGGTGGTGGATTTGCTTATGGTAGAACACAGAATGTTCCTCTTATACAGCCACAAGCAAAGAAAGAAAAATTCCTGCCAACAATCAATTTACAAGATAAAGATGACTTAAGAAGAAAACGAGCATCGAAGTGCAGTGAACCGATATCAAATAGGAATTCAACAACAGAGGAATTTAATGTTAGACCTCCTTCAGGAAGAACAAAGAAATCAAAGAATCCAAGAAGTTCGAGAAGAAGAATGAAAAAGCCAGATGATGAAACATATTAATCTTAATATATATTGTTTGTAAATTAAATATGTTATGTATGTTATTTTATTATTTTTTTATTTAAGAAATTTCAATAAATATAAGGGTTTATTCTTGGAGTTTTTATATCCTCCAAAAACTATTTCGTTTGGATAATCCTAAATCTTAAATTTCTTAAAAAATAAAAAAAAAAATATTTGTTTAAATGAATTCCCTAAATTTCTTTTAGTTTAGTGTTTACCGTGTGTAGATGCAAGCTTTGCCTTGCATGTTTTAACAAATTGGGCGTAATTCTCGGTGTATTCTTGGGCAGCTTTAATATTAATTGGGGATGCGTTGTTTGGATTCTTGAGAATATCAGCTGCTGTCTGGATAATTTCGAAGATGTGCATCTGTGTCTTGTAGTCTTCACCCCAGCAGAAATTGCCAATTAGTTTCTCATCATCGACGTTTGGATGGTAGATTGATGGTGAGAATTTAATAGATGGCTTCTCGAATGGATACTTGGCCGGTAACTCAACTTCAAGAAAGGGTTTGTAGCCTTCATAAGCTGTTCCCGCTGGACCCGGAAGAGTAACTTTCCATTTGTTGATGTTGTTGTCAATAAACTCTGCTGTAGCAGAGCCTGGGCTCTTTTCATTTAATAACTTGAACTCCATCTGGATTCTTTTAGCCATGGGAGAAAAAATTGAATAATCGTTGGCAATTTTTTAATCGAACACTTAATTTCTATTTTTTATTTTTGACGTGTAAATATTTCAACCTTCTCATTTTTTGAGAGAAGGACGTAAGTAATAATAAACCAATAAGAATTCTTTATTTTTTGAGTCCTAGGTTATCTTTGTTAAGAAGAGCTTGCATTGTTACTAAATTTAAGAAATTAGCTATTTTTTGATGGGCAGTTGCAAACAGTGTTGAGTATAATTTAATGCTGTTAATTGTAAGTCCCCGCATGAGCAAAGTATTTTGTATATTTCATAACATCCCCAAGCTTCATGCTTCTTTGTTAATGGGGCTGGAAATATTGCACAATTATGGATTATATATCTTTTTGTTTCAGAGTTATAAAGTATCGAGATATTTAATAAGTAATCTGTAATAAAAACCCGATATGTCTCATATGATTTTCCAAGATTCTGAACTATTCAGGGTTAAAGACAGAGTTTGAGTGTGGAATAATTGTATGAACAATTGTATAATGATGAGTAAAGCTAAAGTTGTCCACTTAAAAATTTGGCGACTATTTTTTTTTGTCAGAAAATTCGGTTAAAAAGTGACAAATTTTTCGATGTCAGTATCTGGGCAGCCAGCAATTAAAGACGAAATGTCTTTTAGTGATATCAAACCTATTAAACTATTCGAGTATCTGTCCCAAGTTTCAAAAATAATATGGGACGTTAATTCCAATAATATTTTACAATCATCATCGCAAATCATTGATTTAATCAAAACTAACAAAATATCCGGCCAAACAGCACTCCGAATCATTGATACTTTTTCAACTATGCTTGTTAAAAAAATTGGATTATTTGCTGAACTTTACAAAAATATTACAGACCAATTTTCATATAATATGAAACCAAATAGTTTATTATATCGATTATTAGATCGTGAAGTCAAATCTTGGGAGACTGAACAAATTCTCAACGTTTATCCAAAAGAATCTCCTTTATACTACATTGCATGGGACAAAGTTGATGATCTTAAAAGTAAATTCCCAAATCTTGATGTTAATATGGAATCACGTCACGAATTAACTCCACTTGATTGCGCAATTAGATTCGGATCTGAGCTTTGTTTCGTTTATTTGAAGAATAAAGGAGCCAAATATACAAAATATTCTGAAAAATATGCTGTTCAAGGCGGAAATCAAAATATCTTTATGCAAATGATTGAAGATGGTAAATCATTTGATCACATGATCAGTTCGAGAAATGCATCACTAAATATTTGAGCTTGTGCACTATAATGCTATATAATAGTCTTCACTGTTTTTAATATATTGACTTTGCTAGACTTGATTTTTTTTCATCACCCGAATGAGTGCCCAGCCTTAATTATATTCTTTTTCTTTTCATATTCATTATTATTTTACAAAATTCGCTATATATTAATATGCAAATTCTATCAATTGCAAACGAATTTGGATCAGCTGAAATTATTAATTACTTAGTTGATCATGGTGCAATTATTGACAAAATACTTTTTCCAATTCTTTTCATATTCATCAATGTTTTATGAAATTTTATTTCTTCTCATATCCTTCATTGTTTTATAAAATTCTATTTATTTTCATATTCATTATTGTATTATAAGGCTTTTGCTCCTCGTTGTTTTATTACATTCTATTTATTTTCATATTCATTATTGTTTTATTACATTCTATTTATTTTCATATTCATTATTGTTTTATGGCATTCTATTTATTTTCATATTCATTATTTTATGAAGCTTTTGTTCCTCGTTGTTTTATGAAATTCTATTTCTTTTCATATTCCTCGTTGTTTTATGAAATTCTATTTCTTTTCATATTCCTCGCTGTTTTATGAAATTCTATTTCTTTTCATATTCCTCGCTGTTTTATGAAATTCTATTTCTTTTCATATTCCTCGTTGTTTTATGAAATTCTATTTCTTTTCATATTCCTCGCTGTTTTATGAAATTCTATTTCTTTTCATATTCTTCGTTGTTTTATGAAACTCATATTCCTCGCTGTTTTATGAAATTCTATTTCTTTTCATATTCTTCGTTGTTTTATGAAATTCTATTTCTTTTCATATTCCTCGCTGTTTTATGAAATTCTATTTCTTTTCATATTCTTCGTTGTTTTATGAAACTGATATTCCTCGTTGTTTTACAAAATTCTATTTCTTTTCATATTCCTCGCTGTTTTATGAAATTCTATTTCTTTTCATATTCTTCGTTGTTTTATGAAACTCATATTCCTCGTTGTTTTACAAAATTCTATTTCTTTTCATATTCTTCGTTGTTTTATGAAATTCTATTTCTTTTCATATTCCTCGCTGTTTTATGAAATTCTATTTCTTTTCATATTCTTCGTTGTTTTATGAAACTCATATTCCTCGCTGTTTTATGAAATTCTATTTCTTTTCATATTCATCGTTGTTTTATGAAATTCTATTTCTTTTCATATTCCTCGTTGTTTTACGAAATTCTATTTCTTTTCATATTCCTCGCTGTTTTATGAAATTCTATTTCTTTTCATATTCTTCGTTGTTTTATGAAACTCATATTCCTCGTTGTTTTACAAAATTCTATTTCTTTTCATATTCATCGCTGTTTTATGAAATTCTATTTCTTTTCATATTCCTCGCTGTTTTATGAAATTCTATTTCTTTTCATATTCTTCGTTGTTTTATGAAACTCATATTCCTCGCTGTTTTATGAAATTCTATTTCTTTTCATATTCCTCGCTGTTTTATGAAATTCTATTTCTTTTCATATTCTTCGTTGTTTTATGAAACTCATATTCCTCGCTGTTTTATGAAATTCTATTTCTTTTCATATTCCTCGCTGTTTTATGAAATTCTATTTCTTTTCATATTCTTCGTTGTTTTATGAAACTCATATTCCTCGCTGTTTTACGAAATTCTATTTCTTTTCATATTCTTCGTTGTTTTATGAAATTCTATTTCTTTTCATATTCCTCGCTGTTTTATGAAATTCTATTTCTTTTCATATTCTTCGTTGTTTTATGAAACTCATATTCCTCGTTGTTTTATGAAATTCTATTTCTTTTCATATTCCTCGCTGTTTTATGAAATTCTATTTCTTTTCATATTCTTCGTTGTTTTATGAAACTCATATTCCTCGTTGTTTTACAAAATTCTATTTCTTTTCATATTCCTCGTTGTTTTACGAAATTCTATTTCTTTTCATATTCCTCGCTGTTTTATGAAATTCTATTTCTTTTCATATTCTTCGTTGTTTTATGAAACTCATATTCCTCGTTGTTTTACAAAATTCTATTTCTTTTCATATTCCTCGCTGTTTTATGAAATTCTATTTCTTTTCATATTCTTCGTTGTTTTATGAAATTCTATTTCTTTTCATATTCATCGCTGTTTTATGAAATTCTATTTCTTTTCATATTCCTCGCTGTTTTATGAAATTCTATTTCTTTTCATATTCTTCGTTGTTTTATGAAACTCATATTCCTCGCTGTTTTATGAAATTCTATTTCTTTTCATATTCCTCGCTGTTTTATGAAATTCTATTTCTTTTCATATTCTTCGTTGTTTTATGAAACTCATATTCCTCGCTGTTTTATGAAATTCTATTTCTTTTCATATTCTTCGTTGTTTTATGAAACTCATATTCCTCGCTGTTTTATGAAATTCTATTTCTTTTCATATTCTTCGTTGTTTTATGAAACTCATATTCCTCGCTGTTTTATGAAATTCTATTTCTTTTCATATTCCTCGTTGTTTTACGAAATTCTATTTCTTTTCATATTCCTCGCTGTTTTATGAAATTCTATTTCTTTTCATATTCTTCGTTGTTTTATGAAACTCATATTCCTCGTTGTTTTATGAAATTCTATTTCTTTTCATATTCTTCGTTGTTTTATGAAACTCATATTCCTCGTTGTTTTACAAAATTCTATTTCTTTTCATATTCTTCGTTGTTTTATGAAATTCTATTTCTTTTCATATTCCTCGCTGTTTTATGAAATTCTATTTCTTTTCATATTCTTCGTTGTTTTATGAAATTCTATTTCTTTTCATATTCTTCGTTGTTTTATGAAACTCATATTCCTCGCTGTTTTATGAAATTCTATTTCTTTTCATATTCCTCGTTGTTTTATGAAATTCTATTTCTTTTCATATTCATCGTTGTTTTACGAAATTCTATTTCTTTTCATATTCCTCGCTGTTTTATGAAATTCTATTTCTTTTCATATTCTTCGTTGTTTTATGAAACTCATATTCCTCGTTGTTTTATGAAATTCTATTTCTTTTCATATTCTTCGTTGTTTTATGAAACTCATATTCCTCGCTGTTTTATGAAATTCTATTTCTTTTCATATTCCTCGTTGTTTTATGAAACTCATATTCCTCGCTGTTTTATGAAATTCTATTTCTTTTCATATTCCTCGTTGTTTTATGAAATTCTATTTCTTTTCATATTCTTCGTTGTTTTATGAAACTCATATTCCTCGTTGTTTTATGAAATTCTATTTCTTTTCATATTCTTCGTTGTTTTATGAAACTCATATTCCTCGTTGTTTTATGAAATTCTATTTCTTTTCATATTCTTCGTTGTTTTATGAAACTCATATTCCTCGCTGTTTTATGAAATTCTATTTCTTTTCATATTCCTCGTTGTTTTATGAAATTCTATTTCTTTTCATATTCATCGTTGTTTTACGAAATTCTATTTCTTTTCATATTCCTCGCTGTTTTATGAAATTCTATTTCTTTTCATATTCTTCGTTGTTTTATGAAACTCATATTCCTCGCTGTTTTATGAAATTCTATTTCTTTTCATATTCTTCGTTGTTTTATGAAACTCATATTCCTCGCTGTTTTATGAAATTCTATTTCTTTTCATATTCCTCGTTGTTTTACAAAATTCTATTTCTTTTCATATTCATCGCTGTTTTATGAAATTCTATTTCTTTTCATATTCCTCGCTGTTTTATGAAATTCTATTTCTTTTCATATTCTTCGTTGTTTTATGAAACTCATATTCCTCGTTGTTTTACAAAATTCTATTTCTTTTCATATTCTTCGTTGTTTTATGAAATTCTATTTCTTTTCATATTCCTCGCTGTTTTATGAAATTCTATTTCTTTTCATATTCTTCGTTGTTTTATGAAACTCATATTCCTCGTTGTTTTACAAAATTCTATTTCTTTTCATATTCTTCGTTGTTTTATGAAATTCTATTTCTTTTCATATTCCTCGCTGTTTTATGAAATTCTATTTCTTTTCATATTCTTCGTTGTTTTATGAAACTCATATTCCTCGCTGTTTTATGAAATTCTATTTCTTTTCATATTCCTCGTTGTTTTATGAAATTCTATTTCTTTTCATATTCTTCGTTGTTTTATGAAACTCATATTCCTCGCTGTTTTATGAAATTCTATTTCTTTTCATATTCATCGTTGTTTTATGAAACTCATATTCCTCGCTGTTTTATGAAATTCTATTTCTTTTCATATTCCTCGCTGTTTTTGAAATTCTATTTCTTTTCATATTCCTCGCTGTTTTATGAAATTCTATTTCTTTTCATATTCTTCGTTGTTTTATGAAACTCATATTCCTCGCTGTTTTATGAAATTCTATTTCTTTTCATATTCCTCGCTGTTTTATGAAATTCTATTTCTTTTCATATTCTTCGTTGTTTTATGAAACTCATATTCCTCGCTGTTTTATGAAATTCTATTTCTTTTCATATTCCTCGCTGTTTTATGAAATTCTATTTCTTTTCATATTCTTCGTTGTTTTATGAAATTCTATTTCTTTTCATATTCCTCGCTGTTTTATGAAATTCTATTTCTTTTCATATTCTTCGTTGTTTTATGAAACTCATATTCCTCGTTGTTTTATGAAATTCTATTTCTTTTCATATTCCTCGTTGTTTTACGAAATTCTATTTCTTTTCATATTCCTCGCTGTTTTATGAAATTCTATTTCTTTTCATATTCTTCGTTGTTTTATGAAACTCATATTCCTCGTTGTTTTATGAAATTCTATTTCTTTTCATATTCATCGCTGTTTTATGAAATTCTATTTCTTTTCATATTCCTCGCTGTTTTATGAAATTCTATTTCTTTTCATATTCTTCGTTGTTTTACGAAATTCTATTTCTTTTCATATTCCTCGCTGTTTTATGAAATTCTATTTCTTTTCATATTCTTCGTTGTTTTATGAAACTCATATTCCTCGCTGTTTTATGAAATTCTATTTCTTTTCATATTCCTCGCTGTTTTATGAAATTCTATTTCTTTTCATATTCTTCGTTGTTTTATGAAACTCATATTCCTCGTTGTTTTATGAAATTCTATTTCTTTTCATATTCCTCGTTGTTTTACGAAATTCTATTTCTTTTCATATTCCTCGCTGTTTTATGAAATTCTATTTCTTTTCATATTCTTCGTTGTTTTATGAAACTCATATTCCTCGTTGTTTTATGAAATTCTATTTCTTTTCATATTCCTCGCTGTTTTATGAAATTCTATTTCTTTTCATATTCCTCGCTGTTTTATGAAATTCTATTTCTTTTCATATTCTTCGTTGTTTTACGAAATTCTATTTCTTTTCATATTCCTCGCTGTTTTATGAAATTCTATTTCTTTTCATATTCTTCGTTGTTTTATGAAACTCATATTCCTCGCTGTTTTACAAAATTCTATTTCTTTTCATATTCCTCGTTGTTTTATGAAATTCTATTTCTTTTCATATTCCTCGCTGTTTTATGAAATTCTATTTCTTTTCATATTCTTCGTTGTTTTATGAAACTCATATTCCTCGTTGTTTTATGAAATTCTATTTCTTTTCATATTCTTCGTTGTTTTATGAAATTCTATTTCTTTTCATATTCCTCGCTGTTTTATGAAATTCTATTTCTTTTCATATTCTTCGTTGTTTTATGAAACTCATATTCCTCGCTGTTTTATGAAATTCTATTTCTTTTCATATTCTTCGTTGTTTTATGAAATTCTATTTCTTTTCATATTCCTCGCTGTTTTATGAAATTCTATTTCTTTTCATATTCTTCGTTGTTTTATGAAACTCATATTCCTCGCTGTTTTATGAAATTCTATTTCTTTTCATATTCTTCGTTGTTTTATGAAACTCATATTCCTCGCTGTTTTATGAAATTCTATTTCTTTTCATATTCTTCGTTGTTTTATGAAACTCATATTCCTCGCTGTTTTATGAAATTCTATTTCTTTTCATATTCTTCGTTGTTTTATGAAACTCATATTCCTCGCTGTTTTATGAAATTCTATTTCTTTTCATATTCATCGTTGTTTTATGAAATTCTATTTCTTTTCATATTCCTCGCTGTTTTATGAAATTCTATTTCTTTTCATATTCTTCGTTGTTTTATGAAACTCATATTCCTCGCTGTTTTATGAAATTCTATTTCTTTTCATATTCTTCGTTGTTTTACGAAATTCTATTTCTTTTCATATTCCTCGCTGTTTTATGAAATTCTATTTCTTTTCATATTCTTCGTTGTTTTATGAAACTCATATTCCTCGTTGTTTTATGAAATTCTATTTCTTTTCATATTCCTCGCTGTTTTATGAAATTCTATTTCTTTTCATATTCCTCGCTGTTTTACGAAATTCTATTTCTTTTCATATTCCTCGCTGTTTTATGAAATTCTATTTCTTTTCATATTCCTCGCTGTTTTATGAAATTCTATTTCTTTTCATATTCTTCGTTGTTTTATGAAACTCATATTCCTCGCTGTTTTATGAAATTCTATTTCTTTTCATATTCCTCGCTGTTTTATGAAATTCTATTTCTTTTCATATTCTTCGTTGTTTTATGAAATTCTATTTCTTTTCATATTCCTCGCTGTTTTATGAAATTCTATTTCTTTTCATATTCTTCGTTGTTTTATGAAACTCATATTCCTCGTTGTTTTATGAAATTCTATTTCTTTTCATATTCCTCGCTGTTTTATGAAATTCTATTTCTTTTCATATTCTTCGTTGTTTTATGAAACTCATATTCCTCGCTGTTTTATGAAATTCTATTTCTTTTCATATTCTTCGTTGTTTTACGAAATTCTATTTCTTTTCATATTCCTCGCTGTTTTATGAAATTCTATTTCTTTTCATATTCCTCGCTGTTTTATGAAATTCTATTTCTTTTCATATTCTTCGTTGTTTTATGAAACTCATATTCCTCGTTGTTTTATGAAATTCTATTTCTTTTCATATTCCTCGCTGTTTTATGAAATTCTATTTCTTTTCATATTCTTCGTTGTTTTATGAAACTCATATTCCTCGCTGTTTTACAAAATTCTATTTCTTTTCATATTCCTCGCTGTTTTATGAAATTCTATTTCTTTTCATATTCCTCGCTGTTTTATGAAATTCTATTTCTTTTCATATTCCTCGCTGTTTTATGAAATTCTATTTCTTTTCATATTCTTCGTTGTTTTATGAAACTCATATTCCTCGCTGTTTTAAAATTCTATTTCTTTTCATATTCCTCGCTGTTTTATGAAATTCTATTTCTTTTCATATTCCTCGCTGTTTTATGAAATTCTATTTCTTTTCATATTCTTCGTTGTTTTATGAAACTCATATTCCTCGCTGTTTTAAAATTCTATTTCTTTTCATATTCTCGTTGTTTTATGAAATTCTATTTCTTTTCATATTCCTCGCTTTTTATGAAATTCTATTTCTTTTCATATTCTTCGTTGTTTTATGAAACTCATATTCCTCGCTGTTTTATGAAATTCTATTTCTTTTCATATTCTCGCTGTTTTATGAAATTCTATTTCTTTTCATATTCCTCGCTGTTTTATGAAATTCTATTTCTTTTCATATTCTTCGTTGTTTTATGAAACTCATATTCCTCGCTTTTTATGAAATTCTATTTCTTTTCATATTCTTCGTTGTTTTATGAAACTCATATTCCTCGCTGTTTTATGAAATTCTATTTCTTTTCATATTCTTCGTTGTTTTATGAAATTCTATTTCTTTTCATATTCCTCGCTGTTTTATGAAATTCTATTTCTTTTCATATTCTTCGTTGTTTTATGAAACTCATATTCCTCGCTGTTTTATGAAATTCTATTTCTTTTCATATTCTCGTTGTTTTATGAAATTCTATTTCTTTTCATATTCCTCGTTGTTTTACGAAATTCTATTTCTTTTCATATTCCTCGCTGTTTTATGAAATTCTATTTCTTTTCATATTCTTCGTTGTTTTATGAAACTCATATTCCTCGCTGTTTTATGAAATTCTATTTCTTTTCATATTCCTCGCTGTTTTATGAAATTCTATTTCTTTTCATATTCTTCGTTGTTTTATGAAACTCATATTCCTCGCTGTTTTTAAATTCTATTTCTTTTCATATTCTTCGTTGTTTTATGAAATTCTATTTCTTTTCATATTCCTCGCTGTTTTACAAAATTCTATTTCTTTTCATATTCATCGTTGTTTTATGAAATTCTATTTCTTTTCATATTCCTCGCTGTTTTATGAAATTCTATTTCTTTTCATATTCTTCGTTGTTTTATGAAACTCATATTCCTCGCTGTTTTATGAAATTCTATTTCTTTTCATATTCCTCGCTGTTTTATGAAATTCTATTTCTTTTCATATTCTTCGTTGTTTTATGAAACTCATATTCCTCGCTGTTTTAAAATTCTATTTCTTTTCATATTCTTCGCTGTTTTATGAAATTCTATTTCTTTTCATATTCCTCGCTGTTTTATGAAATTCTATTTCTTTTCATATTCTTCGTTGTTTTATGAAATTCTATTTCTTTTCATATTCCTCGCTGTTTTATGAAATTCTATTTCTTTTCATATTCTTCGTTGTTTTATGAAACTCATATTCCTCGCTGTTTTATGAAATTCTATTTCTTTTCATATTCTCGCTGTTTTATGAAATTCTATTTCTTTTCATATTCTTCGTTGTTTTATGAAACTCATATTCCTCGCTGTTTTATGAAATTCTATTTCTTTTCATATTCTCGTTGTTTTATGAAATTCTATTTCTTTTCATATTCCTCGCTGTTTTATGAAATTCTATTTCTTTTCATATTCTTCGTTGTTTTATGAAAACTCATATTCCTCGCTGTTTTATGAAATTCTATTTCTTTTCATATTCTCGTTGTTTTATGAAAACTCATATTCCTCGCTGTTTTATGAAATTCTATTTCTTTTCATATTCCTCGCTGTTTTATGAAATTCTATTTCTTTTCATATTCTTCGTTGTTTTATGAAACTCATATTCCTCGCTGTTTTATGAAATTCTATTTCTTTTCATATTCCTCGCTGTTTTATGAAATTCTATTTCTTTTCATATTCCTCGCTGTTTTATGAAATTCTATTTCTTTTCATATTCTTCGTTGTTTTATGAAATTCTATTTCTTTTCATATTCCTCGCTGTTTTATGAAATTCTATTTCTTTTCATATTCTTCGTTGTTTTATGAAACTCATATTCCTCGCTGTTTTATGAAATTCTATTTCTTTTCATATTCTCGTTGTTTTATGAAATTCTATTTCTTTTCATATTCCTCGCTGTTTTATGAAATTCTATTTCTTTTCATATTCTTCGTTGTTTTATGAAACTCATATTCCTCGCTGTTTTATGAAATTCTATTTCTTTTCATATTCTCGTTGTTTTATGAAATTCTATTTCTTTTCATATTCCTCGTTGTTTTATGAAATTCTATTTCTTTTCATATTCCTCGCTGTTTTATGAAATTCTATTTCTTTTCATATTTTCGTTGTTTTATGAAACTCATATTCCTCGCTGTTTTATGAAATTCTATTTCTTTTCATATTCTCGTTGTTTTATGAAATTCTATTTCTTTTCATATTCCTCGCTGTTTTATGAAATTCTATTTCTTTTCATATTCTCGTTGTTTTATGAAATTCTATTTCTTTTCATATTCCTCGCTGTTTTATGAAATTCTATTTCTTTTCATATTCTTCGTTGTTTTATGAAACTCATATTCCTCGCTGTTTTATGAAATTCTATTTCTTTTCATATTCCTCGCTGTTTTATGAAATTCTATTTCTTTTCATATTCTTCGTTGTTTTATGAAATTCTATTTCTTTTCATATTCCTCGCTGTTTTATGAAATTCTATTTCTTTTCATATTCTTCGTTGTTTTATGAAACTCATATTCCTCGTTTTTTATGAAATTCTATTCTTTTCATATTCCTCGCTGTTTTATGAAATTCTATTTCTTTTCATATTCTTCGTTGTTTTATGAAACTCATATTCCTCGCTGTTTTATGAAATTCTATTTCTTTTCATATTCTCGTTGTTTTATGAAATTCTATTTCTTTTCATATTCCTCGCGTTTTATGAAATTCTATTTCTTTTCATATTCCTCGCTGTTTTATGAAATTCTATTTCTTTTCATATTCTCGTTGTTTTATGAAACTCATATTCCTCGCTGTTTTATGAAATTCTATTTCTTTTCATATTCCTCGCTGTTTTATGAAATTCTATTTCTTTTCATATTCTTCGTTGTTTTATGAAACTCATATTCCTCGCTGTTTTAAAATTCTATTTCTTTTCATATTCCTCGCTGTTTTATGAAATTCTATTTCTTTTCATATTCCTCGCTGTTTTATGAAATTCTATTTCTTTTCATATTCTCGCTGTTTTATGAAACTCATATTCCTCGCTGTTTTAAAATTCTATTTCTTTTCATATTCTCGTTGTTTTATGAAATTCTATTTCTTTTCATATTCCTCGCTGTTTTATGAAATTCTATTTCTTTTCATATTCTTCGTTGTTTTATGAAACTCATATTCCTCGCTGTTTTATGAAATTCTATTTCTTTTCATATTCTCGTTGTTTTATGAAATTCTATTTCTTTTCATATTCCTCGCTGTTTTATGAAATTCTATTTCTTTTCATATTCTTCGTTGTTTTATGAAACTCATATTCCTCGCTGTTTTATGAAATTCTATTTCTTTTCATATTCCTCGCTGTTTTATGAAATTCTATTTCTTTTCATATTCTTCGTTGTTTTATGAAATTCTATTTCTTTTCATATTCTTCGTTGTTTTATGAAACTCATATTCCTCGCTGTTTTATGAAATTCTATTTCTTTTCATATTCTCGTTGTTTTATGAAACTCATATTCTCGCTGTTTTATGAAATTCTATTTCTTTTCATATTCCTCGTTGTTTTACGAAATTCTATTTCTTTTCATATTCCTCGCTGTTTTATGAAATTCTATTTCTTTTCATATTCCTCGTTGTTTTTATGAAATTCTATTTCTTTTCATTTCTCGCTGTTTTTATGAAATTCTATTTCTTTCATATTCTTCGTTGTTTTATGAAACTCATATTCCTCGCTGTTTTATGAAATTCTATTTCTTTTCATATTCATCGTTGTTTTATGAAATTCTATTTCTTTTCATATTCCTCGCTGTTTTATGAAATTCTATTTTCTTTTCATATTCTTCGTTGTTTTATGAAATTCTAATTTCTTTTCATATTCCTCGCTGTTTTACGAAATTCTATTTCTTTTCATATTCTTCGTTGTTTTATGAAATTCTATTTCTTT